>NC_079974.1:10325040-10660040 GCF_029852145.1 Microplitis mediator | reverse complement strand
TACTATTGGTATCCGGAGGATTCGAACCCAGTACCCTACGCATGAGAGTCAGACGCTTTACCGCTACGCTACGGAACCTGTAGGAAATTTTTAGTTTAGTTGTGCTTCTAGTACTTTGTTTTCATATTGAATGGATATATACAGTCAATTGCTTATACATTGATCTAAACGAGATAAATATGTGACTCTTTTTATAAATAAATTTTTCTATTTAATCGATAATATAAAGACTTTCATTCAAATATAATTCAATATTTTGTAACGAATACATTTATATTCTTGTCGAATATTTTTCAGTTTTCATGTGAGTGCGTCAAATTACTCCAACAACCTCGTCGGATTCTCTCCCCAAGAAACTTGTCGGTTGACACGACACGTTCGGTATTATAGGAAACTACTTTTGTTTCATTGAAACAAGTGAAGTTGTCAAATTAAACGTTTCAAGAGTTTCAGTTAAATTTCTAAAAATTGAAGAGTTTGCGTTAACAAGTTTTTATTTTTAAATCAAGTACATCCAAAATTTAATTAAAATATATTTTACTATTCAATCAAATGTTACTTTAATTACGGTCAAACTTGAAAACTTTTAGCATAAACGCTTAAGCAATTTCTCATAATCGAGTAGAGATTTTCATTCAATAAAAATGATTTTCTTGAGACAAACTAGTTTTCGTTGGTTCAAACGAATTTGGTTTCACTGAAGATGAAATTTGTCAAACTCTTAGGGAGTTTGATGTCAGTACCTTATTTTTTACAGTGTAGAGAAAAAGAGTTAGTTTCTGTGAGTTATATATACACGGTCGTATATGACTCATACATGGCCATAGATGATGTTTTTCACGGGTAATAACTTGTTAGCAACTAATTAATCTAATTGTAAACAAATGATGAGTGTTAATTCAGAGCAAACTTGATTATATGAATGATCCGTACCATCACTAATGTTTATTAAGATCGTCATGTCGTTTAAACAACAATAGTAAACGTAAAATAAATTTATGATTTGCTGCAGAATTTAGATCACGGATGTGTTAAAACTGAATGTCATATAGACAAAATTAGGACTCCTAGCACATATGCGATGGGAGATGATAATAATAAATTATTTCAAATTATTCACTTGCCAATAACCGAACATTGCTGGAAAATCTAACTTTCTGAACAGGCATTACACAAAAACTATTCTTTAACGATTCATTAATATATTTTTCATTTTAATAATAAACAATTAACGTACCCCATCATGAATCATGGATTTCCACGTATGTTCAAGTTTCTTTTTCAATCGATAACTTTGAAGGATATCAATAATTCCAAGGAAGAGCAAAAGACGTTCACCTCGTGCATTTCTTGCAGGAATACCACCCGGACTGCTAGAAATATCGGATTCATTCTGATCAGATAAAATAAACAACACCAGCAAAAATTCCTATTTTATCAAAGGTCAATTTAATTTACTAACGGTACATCGTCTTCTTCATCGATAGGTTCACTCTCCGCTTGAATACTCTCCATTGCTGTGCTATGAGCAACTAGCCTTTGGCGATTGATACTTCGTGATCGGTTTAGTGCTGTAGCACCTATTTTATCCTGACGATCTCTTTCTGGACCTAAATTTCGACATTCAGGAACGACTCCACCAAGTTCATCTTCGGTCGTTGATGATAACTTCTGATCCTGGAATAAAATCGTTACATTAACGACAGTTATAAGTGTAACACCAAAAAATGCCATCCAACAGCCAAAAAAGAAGTAGATTCCTCATTAACCTTTCGTTACTCGCGCTATGAGCGTGACGCCGTTTTTTTGACTAAAATTGCAATAAAAATTACTGTATGGGTATTTGTGACTTTATACTTAACCAATTCTCGTTTTGAAATCTATATTTTTGTTAAATATGATTATAATTGATAAATATAAAAAAAGTCTATTTATGTATTACAAGAATGTGAAAAAGCGGCACAGTGCTCATTATGCGAGTTAAATCGTCGAATGAATTTTTGTGACCACGTTGCCAAACTTACTGTTGTTACCGTAAGAAATAATTCATTATAGCATTATAATTTGGCAACGTCGCATTTTCTTTAGCCTGGGCGGCACAGTGCTCGCCGCGCGATGAAAATCGTCAGGCGAGTGGATGCGAGTAACGAAAGGTTAAAATAACGTAAAACTTCAATAAAATTAGTAAAAATGACTATTAATTAAAAAGTGAAAGTAACATATTGAAGCTAATTTTATTAATTTAAACGAACTCTTTACAGAAATAAGATAAATCATTCTGTTCAAAAGTTACTTCAAAGAAATTTTTTTCGTTAACTCGAAAATTTCATATTTCCAAGCCTAAAGAATAAATATAAACAACTAGCTGACCCGACAGACTTCGTTTTGTTGAAAGCTATTGGACAGTGCCACAAACTTATCTTTTCTGGTTAAATTCTGGTGATGGCGTCGCTTATCAAGTGTAAATGTCGTGAAGGCATCTTTAGTTTTCAATAATGATCACCAGAACAGATAAGTTCGTGATATTATCAATCACAAATGTGTAATTTAAACAAAAAATGTAATATAAAGGTATTTTGGAGCGATCACTGTATTTAATGACTATCAAATAATTGGTGACACGCGTTAATATCTCCGGACAAAATATCCCCGACAAAATATCCACGACAAAATATCCCCCGACATAATATCCACGCGACAAAATATCCCCGCGACAAAATATCTCCAGACAAAATATCTCAGGATAAAATATCTTCATGACAAAATATATGTTGACAAAATATCCCTATCGTTGAATAATCGATGAAGAAATTTGTGAAAAAAGGGCATAATTTTATTACAAGTGGATGCGTTAAGATATTTTTGTATTTACACACACACAAAATACCTGCAAAAAAGACACGTCCTATTGCACGTATGTGTGTTCATATATTTTTGTGATTACACACACCCAAAACCTCTGAAAAAAGGGCACAATTTTATTGCAAACGGATGCATTCAGATGTTTATGTATTTACACACACACAAAATGCTTGAAAAAAAGGACAAGTACTATTGCATGTATGTGTGTTCATATATTTTTGTGATTACACACACCCAAAACCTCTGAAAAAAGGGCACAATTTTATTGCAAACGGATGCATTCAGATATTTATGTATTTACACACACACAAAATGCTTGAAAAAAAGAACACGTACTATTGCATGTATTTGTGTTAATATATTTTTGTAATTACACTTACCCAAAACCTCTGAAAAAAGAGCACAATTTTATTGCAAACGGATGCATTCAGATATTTATGATTAATATTAAATTTGACTAAAACTATTGATGAAAAGTGACCTTAAATAGTTGGTAATTACTAATAGTTGATAATAGATTATATTACTTACAGTAATTAAATTAATCAATAAGTTTACGTTTTTTTGTATTTCAATTCAATTATTTTTATTAATGTTAGTAAAGAAGTTCAATATAATCTTTAACGTTTTATACTTATTTCTTTCTTATTATTTTAAATTGCTTTTATTAAAAATTTTGGTCAACGTAAATATTCGTGGATATTTTGTCTACATATAATTTGTCATGAAGATATTTTATCCTGAGATATTTTGACTGGAGATATTTTGTCGCGGGGATATTTTGTCGCGTGGATATTATGTCGGGGGATATTTTGTCGTGGATATTTTGTCGGGGATATTTCGTCCGGGGATATTAACGCACGTAACCCAAATAATTACCGTGATATCAACAATAAATTCGCATAATGTTAATATACTTTTCTATGTATTTTTAATGTCATAATCATAAACAACAACTACTTGTAACTGTATATCGTAAAAAGAGAAAGTGTCAAATCTACAGATGCATTCAAGTAGAAAGTTACTAATTAAATTCCAAATGTTTTTCCATTACACATTATGGTTTGGTACTCTTTTGTTTTATTTAAATAAAATGAAACTGTAAGTAAATGAATCTAAAGTAAATTTTAAGATGTCTGGGATCGATTCATTTAATCGATTCATTACTCAAATCAAGTTTTCCAACTGCAATAATCGATCCTTCGATTAATCTATTTCAGATCGCCAGCCCTAGAATTGACAGTGTCACGGCTGCTACATTCAAAAATTTTATTATTTTTGTTCCCAAATAAGTATACACTAAGTATAGAGTACCTAAGATAATTAATAAGAGTACTAAGTAAGACCTCTAGTACTTAGGCCTTTTTTTTATGACGTCCGACTTACTGACGCCAACAATCGTACCGGACAAATATACCTACCTAAGCGTTGTCAACGCTTTGCAATTAAGTCATATTGTACTAGTGAGGTTTCTCTTATTCTATAGATTTCGTCAGTCCTTCACTTAACGAACTTTTTAAATTTATGTATCTGTTTTGTCGCAAAATATCCACTCAGAATATTTCCCGTTCTTCTTAATTTTTTATTATTATATAAATTGGGTGAGGTTCGATAATTAAATAATTCCAGAATTTTTTGGGGATTGTGTGATATAGTTTATTTCCCCAGAGGAGGAAAACTCAGATTGACTGAGATAAAACCTCCGTGTTATTTACACGATTGTGTGAATGTATGATGTATGTGTGTATGTGTGTATGTGTGTATGATAATTGCGTCTTAAATAATGACGCAATAGGGGTGAGCTCAACCGCCGTGTAAAATGTCAGTGTGAGAACTAACTGAATTAAATAAATGTTTGCTGGTGTAGGAACCAGTTGTTATAATGTAATTATCGCAATGATAATTATTTGTAATTTATAATGACTGATATCAAGCAAATGGCCGAGAGGCGCAAGGTTTAATGTGTAGAAATTTAGCAACGGTAACCGTGGTTACAATAGACTGACTCGTATGCAAGGCCCAGAGCTACTGGCTGTGCCGGCCGGCCCGTGTTAACTCAGCGTCTCTCCCGCGTGACGTTTTGCGCATGCGCAGCGGCCATCATTGTTGTATTTCGCGACACGGAGTCCGGGGACCGAGTACGAGAGCGTTGGTTTAGCATCTACATGAATGCTATAAATGTGTATGCGTTTGAGCGCGAAACGCCCGTAACAATTCAAATTGTATGTGCAAGCTGATGATAAATTTTACAGTATCGTTTTCTACATTATGATGGCAACTTAACATGTATCCGTTCCCATTTAATAATCTAAGCATAGAAACAGTAATCTTTCTTTGATTTTTTCATCTTAAAACTATAGACCACCCAACTCATGTGCACCTGCATGTGATTCTTGGAAATTAGAGAAAGCTAATGGAGACCACCAAATTTATGGTTTCCTCGGTGACAGAGTGGCGCCAGGTCATCAGCCTACTTAGAAGTCAAAATCTATTTCCTAGGGATCACACGTGTGCATAGGCCTAGAACTTTCGAGCGGGCCCAAGTCTTTTCGTATGGGAAACAAGTTACCACCACTTTTCGTATGTGAAGACCATATAAAAAGACCATGGACTTTAGCTCATCAGTTCTTTTGGGAATCAAACTCTGAACTATACCGAACTCCGAACACTTGACGGTGTTCGTGGCTAGAGGATTGATATCCCGATTGAGCATTCGGTCACGTGAGCCCAGGTCATTGGATCAGTCCTTGATCGTCGTAAGCACTCTATAATCGGCTTATCATTTTTCTACTAGCTTCAGAAGCATAATCAACGCGATATTAGTGTATAGCATTCGATCACGTGAGCCCAGATCGTACGATTAGTCCTTGATCGTTGCAAGTCGTGAACTAATATCAACCGTTTAGCACCGGTACAGCATTGATTATCTTCATCTTATTTTAATTCATTTTAATTTCATTTTTATTTTAAATATTGAATTGTGCCACGATAAACGTGAAGAATCAAGAATATTTTGACGCGATAAATGCGAAGATTTTAAAGAATATTTTATCGCGAAGACGCGAAGATTTTAAAGATTTTTTTTACCGCGAAGACGCGAAGAATTTAAAAATACTGAATTATATTTTATTCAACTCATGCGCGCTATTCACGTTTTATCATGCCTAGTATGCGAACCCTAAATGGCCGTTTACCGACTGGTGAAAAATTATTTGTCAAAACGCAATAAAGATGTCTACTATCCCGGCCATTGTGACGTAATGAAAATAAACGTAACTATCTTTCAAGCTCTTACTGAATATGGGGTAATTACAATTCTCCGTTGTTACCCATTAAGTAGCCAAGGTTGTGATGCCGAATGTTTTTTTTTCACCATGTCACTAAACAGCTATTGAGCCTTCGCTTTTTAGGCGATTAATAAAACGTGGATAGCGCATATGAGTTGAATAAAACTATGGGCGCAACATGTAGGGTAAGTCATAAACCGTCACCCGCGATGCGTTATGAATCACTTACCCTACTAGTTACGCCAATAACTATTACCGTGAAAATACGCGAAGATTTTTAAACACAAGTTATATTTTATTTTATCGCGAAAAGCGCGAAGACTTTCAATCAATTTACATTTTATACAACCTACGAAAATTTAGAAACGCATAATAATTATAGCGAATTATAATAAATTAAATAAATCGATAAATTAGAATCTCATTAATTAGCCGCGATAACGCGTTGCATAAAAGTTTCCTGTGTTACTGCTGACAGTCCTGACACCTCACTTGTACCTGTTTAGGGTAAGTTTTTAACCATTGTAACCATTGTTTGGTATTTTTATTATTTTACATATGTGAAACTGACTGTAAACAATATGCATAAACATTTTATTTTACATTGATTACTATCTGTAACCCTCTTGTATTTCGAATATATTTGACCATAAATAAATAATTACTCGTGAACATAAACGTTTGAAAAACATTATTTCTAAGATAATTTTACTTTAACAATAAGATACTAGCTTCACGAGGCTTTTCGGCAGCCCACCTTCCTTTATCCCTCATTTCCTACCTGTTTAGCCGCTCAGAAAGATAGTTAACAGTAGGGGGTACACAATCTTACGTTACCGCTCGACGTTTGATTGTGAAATTAAATAAGTCACATTCATAGATTAGAAATTGCATTAGGTTATTACTAATATTGTCTTCAACAATATTATGTAGGCGCGAGTTAAATAGAATAAATTGAGCATTTGGTCACATGAGCCCAATTTTCAATTTTTCTTCAAAAAATAAATTTTTTGGAGCAAGAGAATTTCCTGTCTTGAACCAAAAAAAATTTTTTGAATCAAGTGTTTTATTTTTCTTCAATTAAAAGAAAAATTTAGATGACAATAATTTTTTAACCCAAGTTAACTGTTTTTTCTATGTAATTTTGAATTATATTCTTCTTCAATCCCTTTTTTTATTTAACCAAATAATTGCTTTATTAAAATTTTTAATTGTAATAAATTTGAGAACGTATCAACTAAATTAAAAAAATAATTGCTTGCCTCAAGTAATTGATGCTTCTAGAAATGTATTACTCAAATGAAGCAATAGTTTTCTTAAAATAAAATCTATCAATTTCATTTAGGAAAGAAATTACTTATTTTGAGTATTTATGGAAACAAGAAAAATAAATACTTGAATTTAATTTTTTATCTCTCAGGGTAAACATTACAAAAAATATAATATACTCTTCAAGAAACGATAATATTTACGACAATTTACTTTTAAAATATTGTTACCGTTTTTTCTCGTGTTGCTTGGTCAAGATTATGAATCCCAACAAGAAGAGAATAATCCATAATTTTAAAACTTTCTAAAACTCGGCAATCCCTCTGAATCGTTTTAACCAATGCACCATATGTGTCAGCCTCTAAAAATATACCCTCTGGATGATGTTCCATAAAATCCAAATCTTTATAAGTAGGCGATTTTTTCGACCTCTCACTTCTTGATGCCTAATATAAAAAAATTTCACTTATTTCACTATAAATATGAATAAAATAAATACTATTAAAATAACTGAGACTGGAAATCACCTTTCTTTTATATGTTGATCCTTTTAAATCATACTTTTGGTGCAATTTAACTGCCGATGGTAAAAGATTGTTCATGGCAACTAATCGTACGTTTTTACTATTACAGCGATAACAATATAACCCAAAAAACTTTGGTAATAAAGTTCTGGGGTTTTGATTTAAATTCATATAATAACCTGGCAACAGAGTTTGTAAAAACTCTCCCTCTTTATGCTGTACAGTTTTTATAATGAACTCATCGTCTTCCGTTAAATAAAAAATACTTCCACTAGCTCCAGGGTTAGATAATTCTCTTAATGGTGAACTACACATCGACATCTATAATTTGAAATTTTAAATAGAAACATTTCGGCAAAACGTATAATACAGTTATTATTTCAGACTTACCAAAAAATCATCAGGTTGAATTCCAAACAAATCTCTAAAATACCGAAATGCTATTGGAGCATAGTTTTTAAATTTGAATTCAGAAAAATGATGTGCTGGTGTATGATTTGAACCTTCACTAGGAAAATTCGTTGTTTCAACTGTCATGAAATCTTGCATTAATAAATCTCTTTCGGGTTTACTTGCTAATCCACCAACAGCATGCTGAATCCCTAGTTGTATCGATCCCATAATTTGAGTCGTTTGAATCTACATGATGTTTTATTAGTGATAGAACATTCGTTTCAAGTTGAAATAAAACATGTAATGCACATCTCTACAGCAGATTTGATAGCAGACTAAATATTCAGTTAATAAATATCAATAAAACTAAATCGTAACTTTAATTCAATAGCAAATAAAAAGTTAATGAACAGTAAAATTTAATTTTTATCCCCGATTAAGAAAATGATTTAATCCATGCTAAGTGTATATCTATATATTAGTCGAGTCCAATTGTTTTAGATCGTTTCAAATTGTTTTGAATCATTTTTCTGAATCAAGGATAAAAAAATTTCAAAAAAACTTCATATTTTTATAAACATATTATGATTCTGCTGATGAGTTTTCAATTAGTAATCCACAAAATATGAAACAAATATTTAATAATAAATTAAGTATGAAATAAAGGGATATTAATACACAATAGAAAAGAAATATTTAGTGCTCATCTAATTTAATAATCACTAGATGATTATTAGAACATTTCATTGTGAGATACTTATTAAAATAAATTCATTAGAATCTAACTGTATTGCTGAATTATACAAATAATAATTATCTTCCATATTTTAAGAAATATACCTTTTTATATGTTATCTCTCCTCCAACACCAACCCTCCTATGGCCAATTTTCCTCTCTCTCTCAGACTTATTTTTTGCTGCTCCATGTAAAGATTTTGAAGAGGTACTGTCATGATAAACAACTGAGTTCTGCAGAAGCATATTAAAAAAACAAGTAATTCACTTACTTTATTGCGCAAAAATTTTCTTAAATACTAATAGAATTAAATTAATGAGGTTTATTCGGCACCACTGTTAAAAATTTCTATTGTAATTTTACAAAAAAATTGTTGGGAGCTAATAAGTAAAACATTTAGCCATAACTCAAATAGAGTATAATAATTATACAAAACTTCTTTCACTGTATTTGTTTAAAAACATCACAAAACAATTAGAGTAATATGACCAAATACTTTTCGAGAATTTGTTTATCAATTTTACATTAAAAGTATTGCAATTTTACAAAATATATGAGGCTCTATCAATTTAATCCTTCGTCGCACGCGTGTTTTGGCCCGACTTCGTCACATGCACAGTGAGCACCGCGCCGCCGTGTTAAATTCCATGCGATGTTGCCAAGTACCCAATAAATATTTCATACATATTATTATGAGAACATAATTATATTTTTTATTTAATTTTACATCAAATTAAACATTCAAGAAATTTCGAAAATTTTTTCATGAAATAAGAGAGTAATAATAATTAAAAGCAAGAAAGAAATATAATGAATTATAATGAGAGAAACAATACTAATTAGTAATGACAGATAAATAATCTCGAGATTAGCCGATACTTGACAATTATTTAATTTTCTTTCCATAATTAATAATGAAAAGAAAATTTAAAAAAAATTTATATATAATTTTTTTAATTTCTGCGAGTGCAAATTTTTTTTCAAACTAAATTTTTATGCTGGAAAAAAAATCCAAAGTTGTTATAAGTATCGGCTAATTTTAGGATCATACAGATAATCATGTATTTTATTAATGGTACAAATTGAAAAATATTATTAATTTAACTAGTATAATCATATGACTAAAAAAATATTATTACAATTTAAAAATTGAAATTAATTTTTTTTTAGTAATGAACAGTGAGTAACAATTACAGGTTAAGTTACCTTGCTTACTGCTGTATATTAAAAGCGAGAACACGACTTGGCAACAGCTCGATTTGAATTGCGAACTGGTGCTTACACGCACCGGACGGCGCGGCGCCGCATTCACGAGATGCTTCTCAAAAATAATATAATTATTAAATTTCTAAGACAACTGTATAATTATTATTAGTATTCATCTCTTCTAGAAGATTCGAAAAGAGCATTAAAATTTTTTGGAATGTTTATAAACTACTGATGTTAACAATAATTTCGTCTGTAATTGAGGAATAATTATAATTATTCGTGGCCATGTGGAATGCTTGCGTATCCTAATTAAGGATTTTCAATAAATAAATAAATAAATTTTACCCTAATACGTAAAAATCGACCTAGACCGTTCACACGAGACCGTTATTACGACCTACGCTTTAGCTCACTTAGCCATGGAGACATCTTAGAAATCAAAGTTTTAATTAACACTGTTATGATATTCAATGATTTTGGTCAACGTAATATTAATTTTTAAAATTAAATATTTAAATGCAAATATTCACAAGGACATATGTGTATATTCACAAATGTGTCTTATAAAAATCAATATATTTTATTTTTTATTAATGCCAATGAGAAATTTTACAGAGATTAAAATTTGAGAATCTTGAGCCTGTTTTAGCAATAAAAAAATTTGGAAAAAAGTAACAACAATAATAATGCTTGTGTAAAAAAATTTCTTTCCCTATGATGCAATTTAATCGTAAGTAAAAATGAAATAAAAAAATAATTTGCATAAAAAAAAAATTTTGACTGAACCAGTAAATTATTAAAGACCTAATTAAAAAATCTGAAAATCGGTTGACTCTGTGGGCCAACCGCAAAACTTCCTGCGTATTGCCACTCTTTGAGCTCAACAATACCATCAAGTACATTGGTATTTTCGGGTTCGAAAGTTACGTTTCGTATTAATCTCTGATAATTCGAGAAATTGAAAATAATTAACAAGGATCGGATCATAAAATTTCGCTCATGGTTATGCTTCATAAATTGAATTTTTTTGAACAGAAATTAACAGAAATGATTAAGATGGAGAGTAACATGAGCTTCGAATCGAACCAGAGCGTTAATATACGAAACACTCGGAAAAAAATTTCGTCAGTAGTGATTTTCCAAAATTTTTGTTGATGACATTATTTAAACTAACGAAACAATTGCAATAAATTATGGAACGATCATCAAATACTATAAAAGCAAAGAGCCGGTAGAATTTGTCGAATATATGATAAATTACATTATACGTTATCCGGGAAAAATAAAGTAAATTTTTGTATTATTAATTTTTTCTCGCCGATATCAGTCAAAATAATCAACTGATTTTGATGTTTGAGGCGGCATTCGACGCAGTGTTTCAGCCTTTACCGCTGAAAAATCATTAGAATCAATCAGTTTTGGGATTTTGGAGTTTATTAGAAAAAAAACTATTTTTAAATTCTTTCTACCACAATATCTCTTGAACAATTTATCCGACTTTGATGATTTAGATAGAACTCAATGCGGCTGATAGAGTTTCAGAGCTACTTCGATTTCAAAACAGATCAATTTAATAGTTTCCAAAATGTTGGAGAAAAAGAAAAAAAACAATCTTTTTATTTTTCGTCGACGAGATCTCTCGAACGGATTATCCAAATGAAACATTTTTGGTAGCAAACGAAAAATTTAGTCGAGTTCTTGAACTGACTAGATTTGGAAATCGATCGATCAAACAGTTTTGAAACTGTCCAAAAAAAACGAAAAACAAAAAATTGTTTTTTTCGTATTTTTTAAATATTTTAGAACCTATTCGACTAAATGATCTCAAATTTGTACGAAATTTACGTTCAAGAGAACTCTCTCGAATTCCGCGAGAATCATCTAGATCGGTTAATTTGTTACAAAGGTATGAGATGCTTACATCCGCACACACACACACGCGCGCGCACACACTCGCACATATCTTTCTGAAAATGTCAGTAAAGCTTCCTAGAACCTCAAAAGTTCGACATCTGATGAAAACTCGATTTTTGAAAATGGGAGTGAAAACAATCACTTCCCGAATTTTTGAAAACTTGCAATTTTCTTAGCGAGAACTTAAGTAAAGGTTTTCATAATTCATGAAAAATATCATCATACATTTTTCTTTATACAATTACAGAATTTTAAATTTTAAATCACAGTCCTGTGATGCAAAATTATAAAACGCATTGAACTAATACAAATAAGCAGCAAAATTGCGATGTATAATAATAACTTCCAATGAAAGTAGTAAAAAAAGAATAATGATTTTTAAACTTCCAACCAATTAACTGTAATTTAAATTACAATGATTTATAATTTTACTAATATCAGTGGCAAATCGAATCACAAACGTTTGTAGTAAAGCTACAACTCTTCTCATTCAAAAATAGCATACTGTTTTATAAAATTACAACATGTATCTGATTAATATAAAATGAAATGGCGATGTACGATAGTAACTTTACAATAAAAGTTAAAAAAAAAAAAAGAATCATGATTTATAAAATTTGAACCTTTTTATTGTAATGTAAATTACAGTTTTTATTTAAAATGATACCAATAACTATAGCAAATAGAATTACACACATTTGTAATAATACCACCACATTTTTCATTCAAAACTAACATACTGTTTTGTAAAATTACAACTTATACCTGGTTATTAAATTATAGTAAGATTACAATGTATAATAGTA
Organism: Microplitis mediator; assembly: GCF_029852145.1. Lineage (NCBI taxonomy): Eukaryota > Metazoa > Arthropoda > Insecta > Hymenoptera > Braconidae > Microplitis > Microplitis mediator. Next base: position 10,647,040 of record NC_079974.1, on the reverse strand, counting down.
ACTTTACAATAAAAATTGTGAAAGACGATTATGATTTATATAATGTTAACAATCCGATTGTAATTTAAATTACAATAATGTTTTGTGATTTTACTAATATCTTTAGCAAATTGAATTACAAACATTTGTAATCAAGCTACAGTTTTTAAAATTTACCTAAAACTAGCATTTATGTTGTAAAACAATAACTTGTATCTGAAGAATACAAAAAATTGGTAAAATTACAACTCATTCAATAGTTCTACTATGGCATCATGCAATATCGCTGCAAATATTTTCTGTTATTGATTTAATACACACAGATTTATATTTTTTTATGCATTTGTTTTGTAAAAATATTGTATTTTTTAAAAAATTTTAAATAGTGTGCAGATAATCAATTTAACCCAAGATCAATAAAATAGAAAAGAAAAATATAGATAAAATATATAGATGATCATTTGCCAATTTTTCGTATGTTATATTTTATAGAAAATATAATAATCGAAAAGTTATACAACAATTGAAAATTATTGATAACTATTGCATAATGTCTCCAATCAAAATTACAATTTCTTAAACCGATAATTTATGATACTGAAAGTAGCAGACATTAAGGAAATTTTTTTCATTCAAATAAAAAAATTAATTATTCATAGGAAATAATTACAGGTCAAAAATTTTTTTTGTACATATTCAAAAAATGTTGTTCTACTCACAATTAAATTATTTATAAAAATAAGCAAATTGTCTGATTTCTGCTACTTTCAATATCATGAAAATTTTAATGCTTCGGCTGATTATCATAACAGCTAAAAGTACAACGATATAATACAAAAAATCATAAACCATACTAACTAATTTACAAAAAGTTTTTAATTTTTTAATTTGCCGTCGATAGTTCATTCCCCTATAAATACTGGAATAGCTCTATACCATTGTTGTAATTTTTTATATATGTTGAGACTTTCAAAAATTTTTACAACCTTTTCTAACGATTGACATTTCGAAATACCAACTTGAATTAATACAGTAAAAAAAACATTAAAATACCAAATATGAAATCAAATAACTGTCACTTAGAACTGATTTCGTTATATCCCTAGCCTTCATTTTCCTCTTTTTTTGTTTTTTAAAGCAAGTAATGAGGCGCTGAGACTGAACTAACAATCACTATAATTTCAACATTTTACCGTTATATTTAATACTGTGACACTGCAAACTTCAATGTAGAAAACGTTTTGTAAGGAATTTTTTAAAAATATCTGACAAATTAATAAAATAAAAAAAATATATTAAATCTGGGAAATTTTTAATATAGAATATAAGCCATTTTTCTCATTATCACTGCTTCCGTTTTTTACATCGTTAGTTTATTTGATATCACAAAAAATTAGTATTTTAATAGACAGAAAATGATCACTAATATACTGAGAAAAATAATTTATGAATTCAAATAAATCATTTGTTTTATGGAAAATTTTTCAAACTAAGATAACTTTTTTGTTAAATAAATGAATTTTAATTTAATTTGAGTACATTTAAGTAGGAACGATAATTTACTTGAGTAAAAAAAATATGCCAGCGACACTATAAACATAAAACATTTGCTTGGATCAAGTAATATTTACTTGCAACAACAATTTATTTTTCTCTGTGTATTTCTTTAAAATTATTAAGAACTTTTTATGACAACAATTAAAATAAATTGAAATTATTCCGATATATATAGAAATAAGTATTCTTACATCGAAAATGGCCATTTTTCCTTCGGCAGATTTATCTGAAAGAAAAAATTGAGGGTGTTAATATTGTAGCTTATTAATTGCGTGAATTACATCTAATGAAATTTATTTAACATAATCTTTCAAAATGTCATTGTGATCTGATGTCATTTTACACAAAATTTTTATTGTTATTCAAGATCTTCATAAATTTGTTGATGAAGAAAAAAAATGATCCAGTTGAATAATCGCTAATCGCTAATTTGGAGTTATAAGCTGTCTATTCACACATACGTTCATTCTGAAGACAATAGTTTTACTAAGGTATTGTAAGATAAGATCAAAGTACCAATTTTCCTAATTTATTATTAAAAGATGAAAAGAAAAAAAAATGTATAAATGATAGTAAGACTATCCCTGATTAAGAAGGAAAAACTGATTTTAAATGATTTGAACTCCAATCATTTCAAACCATCTTTCTTTATCAGAGCTAGGAGACTGCGAAAAAGTTAATTTTGAAAATAATTTTGGGGATCAGTCGGTAATTAAAATATTTAACTTGATATAAGGTAAAGGGTCCAGTTATTGACAATGTCCCAGTTTTTGAAACTTACAACTTAATTTTAAATTAAAAAAAAAATAAATAAACTCAAAAAATTAAATAAATTTGTTTTTAATTTTTAAAAACTCATCGTGTACTTAATTAATAGCAATAACAAAAATGAAATATCTTAATAAAAAAAAATTTTAAGCCAGAAGTAGCTGTGGAAGCCATTTTTTAGTTACAGTGTAAGCAATTTACGAAAGAACGTTCCACAATTTAAAATGTTATCATGTAAATATAAAAATGTAATAAAAAGTACACGGGTAGGTTAATAATCAACTTCAATTTAGTCTAAAATATCGATGTATCATATTAAATAACATTATACTGTTAAAATGTAAGTGTCAATAACTAGGTTCAATTTTATGGATACGCCCCAGTTATTGAACCCCAAATTCAATCATGATTTTTAATATCGGTGATAATTCGTTTGTTTACGTGAAGATTTGTATTAATATTTTGTAACATAATTTAAAATGTATATGTCTTTAAAAAAATTGTGTTGTATTTATAATAAATATTTAATTTCTTTTTCAATTAATAATTTTAGTTTGATTAAACTCAATATCACGTAACCTAACAAATAATGAATCATTTTAAAATGTCAGTGTCAGACTACAGCCAAGGAAATTTTGAGTGTCAGAAACAAGGTCTTTAAACACCACTTTTAAAACATGAATTTAAATCATTAATTAGCTCCAAATAATTATTTTACGCTTATGAACTTATCTAAAAATTTTATATTAGTTATCATAGAATAATCTCAGCTGTCACTCTTAAAGTGTCAGAAACTGGGTCCTTTACCTTATAATGCAGTCAACGATTTGGCTCTTAAGGTGTGTAATAATAATAATGATTAAGTAAACCCGTATGAGCATAAACTCTACAAACACTGCTAACGTTTTTTAACAAGTCGAAATTAGGTCAAGCTACCTGTGTTAAAAGTCTATACATTTTTTAATTTTCACAACGTTCTTTAAATGGTATACATTGAAAATACATGAAATAAAATCTTTTCGAATGTTAATTGAGAAAATAAACTTAAATATCTCAAAACTTTAATTATTTAAAAAAAATGACAGCACATCGAGGTTATAAACATTTTATCTTACATCGAAAAAAATAAAACTTACTGTCATCGTCGTCAGAATCTTCAACAGTTAAGGATACATTTGGTACTTGAACCGGACAACTGAGATCCGGCTCGATTACTTCGATCACATCTACGTTATCACTCGAAGCCATTATGTATCAAATTGTTTTAACAACTATCAATACTAATTCTTCGTAGAATCTTAGTGAAATTAAATCATAACATTTTCACCATCAATAAATACTTCTATCACCGTTCATCGGATTTATAAACTGTGCCGATCACGATATCTTTTATGATCGTTGTTAAAGAAAGAAAATAATCTATAACAGTCACCTAAAATCTGTATATTTTAACACACTCCTGTGTTATATGATAGAAAAATATTTACTAAGCAGAAATCTTTTATTAAGAATCACGACACAATCAATGTCCACCATTTTGTAGCAAAATTATTGAAGAGAAACTAAAACAATAGTTTCTCTAAGTTTTCATTTGATGACATAAATGAAAAATCATAAAGCCGGAACAAAAAAAAATATTCTTGGAATAAAAAGCCAGTGAGCAGGATTCTTTCACAATTATCGAAACAATGAAATTACAATGACACTCTTCATTTTTTGTTTTTCTTTTAAAGAGTTAAATTTAAACGATTTAAATTGTCTACTAGAACTAAAAGGTGGGTTTAGAACAAGGTATGAGATATAAGGTGGGACCAAATTTCATCTACTCGATTGAACGGTTGACTTCAAACTTTTATAAAGTGTGATCTCTACTAGATGGCACTGGAGAACGATAAAATATCCCCTAATAGCACTGTTATGTCCTCAGTGGCCTCAGGTGCCTCCACCTGTTAATTAATTAGTGAACTTGAGATCCATAAATACGCGCGCATTTAAATTTCATTTAAAATTATATATTAATATCTTACAACACTTATTGCGTCATATCAATATTTAGTTAATAGTTTAAATAATGAATCGTCGTGGCACATACTTATTAAATTATATATTTTTCTTATAAGAAACTTTAAATAAATAGATGAATAAATCTTTATTTTGTATTCAGAGAAATATAAATACAGTTTGAGTGGTCTTGGAACGTTTCCTGTCACCCGATACTTAAAACCTAAACAAAACACACGCATAAAAATCATGAATAGGCCCTTGTTCTATAGTTAACAGTAAATATGATTATAAACAAATGCATACTCTATAAACAAATAAGAAAAAGATATATTTAATAAATAAATGTTACTTATAAATGAGAACCATATCACAAGAACTCAACTATTATTGTTAATATATATACATATTAAATAAAGAGTGACTCGTATAATAAATAAATTAATAGAAATATAGCATTAGAATAATTATAATGGTGTTTCATGATAAATAATAATGTCAATCGTATTAAATAATTAAATATAGAATAATTAACTAAAAGATTGTATTTAAGTACATGAAAATGGAATATAAATAATATAAGTAGTAAGTAAAATCATAGAACGGATAAATAAAGAACGTAGATGTGTAAACTCATATCTCGTACGTGTATTAGTAGGAAGTATAAATGTATAAGTATATAATTAAAAAGAACGTTGATATGTATAAGTACATATATTGCATAAGTATGTGTGTGAGTATGAGAATGGTGGGAGAAGTCGAAGAGTGGAGAGTCAGAGATCTTTCTGCCGTCTGATGTAACTTCACTTCTCTCCGAGAACTATTGACGAGCACAACTGTCATTACTGATCAAATCTTATCTATACTTTATAATAAAACTCAGTCTTCAGATAAAAGTTATTTCATCAGTTACATCTATCCTTATCCATAACTTCATAATTTCATTAAATAATAATAATGATAATCATCATCATAGACAACAATAAATTTATCACTGTTTTCAAATTCAAAATTGGTCCCGCGTGACAACGAACTGCCCACTGTCCAGGAGGTGCCGCCAGCTCCGATCCTAGTAACCTCCCAGGACATAACACAGTTGTTCTCGAGTTTAAGAATTCTAATTACTTTTTGAATATTTAAGGGACTCGGAAGATGAAAATCTTCCGAGAAAGATCATCTTCTGTCTTTAGTCGGAAGCTAAGAAAATTGCTGTTTTGATGATTATTTAATGAATGATTGGAATTCTTAAATTCAAGATTTCGTTAGGTGCGGCCCAGCCTTAAAGCTATTTATCCCATTGTATTGGCAACATTCTTTTAGTATGCGTTCATTAATGCGTATTTAGTATTCGTCACCTGTTTATTTGTATATAATTTCAAATGAAATCTAAATGCGCGCCTATTTATGGATCTCAAGTTCACTAATTAATTAACAGGTGGAGGCACCTGAGGCCACTGAGGACATAAAACAGTTTGCTTTAGCAAAAGTTTTACTTACAAAACTTTCTTTAAATTTTTCGGAAAATTTCCGTCAACTTTGGATTCTTCCATTTTTGACGACAGTTCCCTGATCACCACACTCTAAATATAATTGCTCAGCAAGTTCTGCAGTGAAACATCCCTAATAGCACAGTTTGCTTGAGCAAAAGTTTACTGTACAAAAGTTTCGTTGAATTTTTCGTCGAATTTTCGTCAACTTCGGACTTTTCCATTTTTTACGACAATATGTATGCAACTTTCTATTGAATTTGACGTAAATTTACTGCCTGAATTAGAATGCAAATTCACTTCAAAAGTTGACTAGAAAAAAGTTGTCTTTAATTTTCAGGCAAACTTTATGTCAATTTATCGTTAATTTAACTTGAAAAATTGTTAAGTATATTTTTACCCTCAAATTATAGACAATTTTAAGTATGAATTTGCTTGACTTCTGAAATGGTAAGAATGAACATTACCGACTGTTTTTTTTCGTAAAAAGTTACCTTTAAATTAAAGAAAAATTAACCGCAAATTTTTATTTTCAACTTTTGCTGTGAAATTGTTTGTAAATTCGGGCAGCAGATTTCAGGTAATTTCAACATAAAATTACCGTCAATTTCGAGCTAAAGTGGCTATTAGGGATTATCAGCTAACTTAACAACAAGTTTCTGGCAAGCCTTGGCTGGATAACACTTGCATAAAAGTTGATGCAAATCAACTGCCTTCATCTGAATGTAATTTAACAGAAAAACTTGCAGTCAATTTGAAGTGAAACTTTCAATCAACTTAACGTAATTGTCTGACAGTAACACTAGTCGTAAAATTAAATTCAATTTACAGACAATTTACTGTCAATTTAACGGTAACTGTTTGCTCTCTAACACTTTCCTCTCAGTTGGCTTTAGAATACGGCAGTAGCTTGAAGTTACCCTAACAGCCACTTTAGCTTGAAATTGACAGTAATTTGATGTTAAGATTACCTGAAATCTGCTGCCCGAATTTGCCGACAATTTCACAGCAAAAGTTGAAGAAAAAAATTTGCAGGTTTTTTCTTCAATTTAGAGGTAACTTTTTACGATAAAAAAAAGTCGGTAATGTCCCTAATAGCCCCTTTGCATTAAAATTGACGCCAATTTGATGTTGAAATTACCTGAAATCTGCTGCCCGAATTTGCAGACAATTTCACAGCAAAAGTTGAAAATAAAAATTTGCGGTTAATTTTTCTTCAATTTTAAGGTAAAGTTGTACGAAAAAAAAACGGTCGGTAATGTTCACTCTTACCATTTCAGAAGGTAAGCAAATTTATACGTTAAATTGTCTACAATTGGAGCGTAAAAATATACTCAACAATTTTTCAAGTCAAATTAACAATAAATTGACATAAAATTTGTCTGAAAATTAAAGACAACTTTTTTCTAGTCAACTTTTGAAGTGAATTTGCATTCTAATTCGGGCAGGGGTGCCATTAGTTCGTCCTAACGGACATGTTATACAACGTACTACTCTGGCAAAAACGACATCTAGAAATCGTGACAAAAGTACCAACGCAACATCTGGAAATCGCGACATTCGTCCAGCGTGACATTTGGATCGTTACACTGTACGTAAAATGTGACACTCATGCAAGTGCGACGTCTGAAAAAAACGACATCTAGACAAGTCGACAATGTTGCAAACGTGACATTTGAAAAACTCACCAATCTGAAAATGGGACATTTGACAAACACGACAGTCAAGCCAACGATAAATGTGGTAAAGTCGACAAATATGTTATGTGACGTTTAGAAATATGGACATCTTTGCACAAGGACAATTGTACATTGTGACAATTGTAAAATTTGACTTTTGGAAATGTTACCACTCACTTACAAGCGACATATGGATAACGTGACAGTTGAACATAGTGACACTTGTGAAAAGGTACATTCGGAAGAATAATTATTTCTACTTACCAGCAATGAATTTATAAGAAATCCGTAGATAAAGTAGATTTCTTATGGTAATGAAACATGGAAAGAGAGAGGACATACATTTTAAATAAAACTCTAACTAATGCAGCCAAAAAATTATTTTAATATGTTTAATAAATTTTAGGATAAAACAATCCAATTGAAAATATTAAATTAAATTTATTTATCATTATCACTAACTCAAATTGATATTATTCTACGTACATAATAAAATGCTATACAAATAATGTTAATTAAAAATAATCTCGTAATATAAATTTTTTTGTACCTAATTGAATTTATGAAATCAAACTTACTTACCATGCTCTTATACCAGCTATATTCTGAGTACACTATCTAATTCTATAAAAATAAGAATAATTAGGATATCTTATCACTAATAGCTAGGACTCTTGGTGATTTTCGAAACGGATATTCTTCCGATGATGACACCAACATGGATTCAGAAAATGAAGTGATTGCAGATGTTGATACTGGTAATTCCGATGATGAGACTAATGGAGATGTAGATAATGAAGCTGCAGCTGTTACTTCTAGCAATCCCGATGATGTTACTTACATGGATTCAAATAATGATATTGATAATGATTCGGAAGAATCCAAGGCTGACACTATCATTCTCGATTTTGATGACTATTCTCATGGCAATGTTCCTAATCCCGACCTAAATGGTGCTGATGTTGCCTGCAGTTTACGGCGCGACGCGGTTACACCTGCGGACTTGAACAACGCTATCAGTAAGTTGAATATTCAATATCTCATGATATTAATTATCTATTCGATTAAATCAGTTTCACTCTTGTTGTTGGATATTCGTTTATAATGTTAAATATTAAATAATCTCAAATAAACCTTGTCCATTTTAGGAAGTGAAGAATGTATGACTTACATGGCCGCTGTTCCGAACGTCTACTACAAGCCCTGTGGGCACTATACTTTTTGCGAAGCCTGTCATAAGAAGATGTTGAATGATGTGCTAACCGAGGGTGGTGATTTCATATGTCAAATGTGTCATCAATATGTAAACGAAGTTTTTATTATTTAAAAAAACTTTTAAAAACGGTGTCAAAGATGGTCTTCAGCAAGGTTTTATAAAAAAAAGAAATTTCGTTTTGAGGGTACTCTCAGACACTGCCCCTTCCCTATTTCGAAAAAATATTCAATGACTTTTCACTTTCATAAGCGTATCAAAATTTTATTAACAATTGGAATAAAAATAAAACAATAAATTAAAAAAAAAGACAATGTAGTTGCAATTTCATTGTCATGTGGAATTCAAATAAAACAACTTATAGTTTACATCAATTGGGAGTTAAACGAAATTTGTTGAATGAATTTCAGTAAACTCTTTATGTAAATTTGATAATTCTAATTGTTTAAATTTTTAGGCTAAATATTATTCAACGAATTTCGTTTAACTTTAATTGATAACATCTGTTAGTAATTTTTTTGAATTCTACATCTCAGCAAAATTGCAACTACGTTGACCTTCTTTTTAATTAAGGCTTGATTTTTTTTTCTCATTAATTGATTAAATTTTGACACGCTTTGACAGTTAAGGGCATTTCAGACAGTGCCCCCCACTTCAAAAATTTCAATGGCTTTCAACTGCCATAACCGTATTAAAATTTTATTAATTAATTAAAAAAAAAAATTAAAACCTTAATTGAAAAAAGGAGAACGTAGTCGTAATTTCACCGAGGTATAGAATTTTTTAAAAATTACTTGCAATTGATATCAATCAGGAGTTAAACGAAATTTGTTGAATAAATTTTAGCCTAGAAAATTTGAAAATTCAAATTATAAAATTAACATGAAGATTATACTGAAATTTATTTTACAAATTTCGTTCAGCTTCCAATTGATATCAACTGCAAATGTTTTTTTTTAAATCTATATCTTAATGAAATTACGATTACGTTCTCCTTTTTTCAATTAAGGTTTTGATTTTTTTTTAATTAATTACTAAAATTTTAACATGGTTATAACAGTTCAAAGCCATTGAAATTTTTGAAGAAGTGGGGGGCACTGTCTAGGCATGACCTTAAAAGTTATTGAATATTTCCAAAAGGGGAGGGGGAGCTGTCTGAGTTTGGCCTTAAAAAGCGAAATAACATGACTCTAATGAAGATTAAAAATTATATACTAAGTAATAAAATTTTATACTAACTTTACTAGATAAATTATCTAAATATTGAAAGTAAAAATTTTTTTTTATATTGTCAGGTTTTCTATTGTCGGTTTTTAATAATTTATATTATTTAATAATATAGTAATTTAACTTAAAAAAAAAAATTTGAATTGTTTGTTGTAACCTTCCAATATTATAAAAAAACAATAAATATCAATTTTCCTAATAAAAAAAAAAAAACTTTCAGCATTATTTTTTGTATAAACCATCAATTTATATCCTAATTATTCTTATTTTTATAGAATTAGATAGTGTACTCAGAATATAGCTGGTATAAGAGCATGGTAAGTAAGTTTGATTTCATAAATTCAATTAGGTACAAAAAAATTTATATTACGAGATTATTTTTAATTAACATTATTTGTATAGCATTTTATTATGTACGTAGAATAATATCAATTTGAGTTAGTGATAATGATAAATAAATTTAATTTAATATTTTCAATTGGATTGTTTTATCCTAAAATTTATTAAACATATTAAAATAATTTTTTGGCTGCATTAGTTAGAGTTTTATTTAAAATGTATGTCCTCTCTCTTTCCATGTTTCATTACCATAAGAAATCTACTTTATCTACGGATTTCTTATAAATTCATTGCTGGTAAGTAGAAATAATTATTCTTCCGAATGTACCTTTTCACAAGTGTCACTATGTTCAACTGTCACGTTATCCATATGTCGCTTGTAAGTGAGTGGTAACATTTCCAAAAGTCAAATTTTACAATTGTCACAATGTACAATTGTCCTTGTGCAAAGATGTCCATATTTCTAAACGTCACATAACATATTTGTCGACTTTACCACATTTATCGTTGGCTTGACTGTCGTGTTTGTCAAATGTCCCATTTTCAGATTGGTGAGTTTTTCAAATGTCACGTTTGCAACATTGTCGACTTGTCTAGATGTCGTTTTTTTCAGACGTCGCACTTGCATGAGTGTCACATTTTACGTACAGTGTAACGATCCAAATGTCACGCTGGACGAATGTCGCGATTTCCAGATGTTGCGTTGGTACTTTTGTCACGATTTCTAGATGTCGTTTTTGCCAGAGTAGTACGTTGTATAACATGTCCGTTAGGACGAACTATTGGCATCCTCGGGCAGTAAATTTACCTCAAATTCAATAGCAAGTTGCATACAACTTGTCGTACAAAATGGGAAAGTCCGAAGTTGACGGAAATTTGAAGAAAAATTCAACGAAACTTTTTTACAGTAAACTTTTGCTCAAGCAAACTGTGCTAATAGGGGTACTTTCTTACCATTTTAGAAGGTATGCAAATTTATGCATAAAAACGTCCATAATCTGAAAGTAAAAAAATACTTTACAATTTTTAAAGTCAAATTAACAATAAATTGACATAAAATTTGCCTGAAAATTGACGAAAAATTTTTTCTAGTCAACTTTTTAAGTGAATTTTCATTCTCATTCGGGTAGTAAATTAACGTCAAATTGAATAGCAAGTTGCACACAAATCGTCGTAAAAAACGGAAAAGTCCGAAGTTGTCGGACATTTGACGAAAAATTCAAGAAAAGTTTTGTAAATAAACTTTTGCTAAAGCAAACTGTGCTAGTAGAGTAGGGATGTCTTCGTACACTCCATTACCCGTTATTCTAATTTAGGTTAAGTTTAAAGTTCCAAATATGATTATCCACTTTTCTTATGCTGTTAAAAGTCTGAAATAATGTTTATGTCATGGATCTAAGGAAGTTTTTTTTCCTTTCTTATGAAGTACACCAAGTAGAATTTAGAGATGTATAAATGAAAATTTGTTATTATATTTTAATTTCAGAATATACATGTATATATAATGGAAGAGGACATTGATATTTATGGAGATTTAATAAATTTTAATCGTAATGAATGTGACAATGTTTGTAAATTTTATATGTTATATTAATATAAATATTTAAAGTGCTAGTCTTTATTATGATTCGTAATTCCTTGTGTTTAGTGTCATGCAAATATCTCAATATTAAAGTCGAAAGCGACAGAATTAGAGGATCTTATCCAAGTATTAGAAAAAGAAATTGAAAATTTAAAAGGCTCTAACACAACTTTAAAAATAAATTTATCCTCGCTTTTGAAGACAGCAAAAAATGAAATTGTTAGAAAAGATCGTATAATTAATGAATTAAGACAACAGTACGTATTATTATTATTTTTTCTTTGACTTTGCTATGAGTGTGAATGTAACTTATAAGTATCAATTTTTTTAATTTTTCAATAAATAAATCAAATGTAAGTAGAATAAATATTAAAAAATGCGTAATTAAATCAATGAAAGATCAGTACGCGCATTTTTTCTAAATTTATTTAATTATTTTAAATTTATAAATTGTTTCACGGCTACTATATTCACATTCATACTTCGCTCACTACCTCTATACCTAGATTTCAATAATAATTTTTTAATTTTGTAATTTTCTTTTTTTTTAGATTAGACAATAATTCTTTTCGTCGAAATAATAATCGATTATCAAACATCCGTAAGTCAAATGATGTTGATACTGTCTCTAAATATAAGAATGAACTTGATGAAATAATAAATGTTAAAAAGGAAGAACCAATAATTCAGATTAAAGACACTGCGTATTGTAATCCAATAAATACATTCATTACTAACAATGAAAGCGATAAACAAATTAACTTTGATGATACTCCGGTGTCTACTATTTATGGACAACGTTTAAAAAAAAAAATACGCCAAGAAAAAATTGAGAAATTAGACAATGAACAAGTGAGATATTTCACTTCTGCATCTATTACAAATACGGATCGTGAATATGATGAAAAATCCCAACCTGTTAATTTAGGTGATAAAGAAAATCGATATTCGATTTTATCAAGTTCTAGCAAAATTGATGAAAAATCATCAAGAAAAATTACGAAAAGATCTAATGATACCATATCCAATTCAAGTTTTGATAAACGAACAAAAGTAAGTAGGAAATGAATGATTTATATTTTTTTTTTATCATAGAAAATGTATCATCACGAGGACATTAACTTTCTTCCGTTAGAATTTTCGGGATTTTTAAGTTTTTTTTTCTGGTAAATAAAACGATCTAACGACGTGGTTGTTGCTGCAATATTTGATTAGTTTTTCAATACTATTTCGTCGAATTATCATTGAATTTTATAATAAATATAGAAAGTTGTGTTGATGAAAGTTAAACTCCTCTGTGGCGATAATGTCAGTTGCATGGAAAAAAGAAAACAAGAACTATTACAGTGTAAACTATAAAAATAAGCTCTTCGAATTCAAAATTATAGAAGTTGCAATCCATACTTTAATTTTCAAATTTTATATAGTAATAAAGATATTGTAGTTTAAACAGTAAGTTTGATTATTTAAAAATGCATTTTAAGATAAATAAAATTAAAAAATATTGAGATTTTATTTGGGAAGTTTTCTTTGTTCAAAAACTAGTTATTCACATTAAAAACTAAAAATGACGATTCTCTTGAAATTTATTTTTTGCTTTATGAAAAGCGAAATTACAGTGTATAAAATACCTTCCCACAATTTATGACCTGCTCTTTGATTATGAGTCACTATCAACTTGATGCAATATCTGATAAGATTCATTCATTTTTGTATTTTTTGTGAAGCATCTATTTATTTAAATTTCTATATTTTTACCCATATCATCGCCTAGCTAATATAAGTGATCCGTAATGATTTTTATTTTCATTTAAATTATTAAAGTTAAAAAATACATAGTTAAATTTTAATGAATATTTATTTATTTGTTTATTTATTTAGTTTAATGATGATCATCATAAAGATGACAAATATCAAAACAAAGGTCGATTTGAGTTAAAATCAGAAAAAACATACTCAACAAAAAATTCTCACGAAAAACGGGACAAACACACTCACCACAATAGAAGTAAAGATACACGTCTTTATGTCCATGAAGGTCATTATTCTAGTCTTGTGAATGAAAAGTCAATTAATGTGTCCCATAGCAAACTTAATTCCCGCTGCCAACCAGATGCTGGTTTAAATACTGAAAATAAATCTACAAACCATCATAATATCACAGGTCAAAAAGTAGAGAATATTAATTCTTTCAATGTTGGATATAATGTGGTCAAAATTGAAAACCAGGTACATCATAAAATCGATAGAAATGTAAGTAATCATCATGTTATGAACATCGAGCATGATAACAACATAAGTGATAAACTAAATAAACCATACACCATCAAATATGATAATAGTAGTAGCTATAAAGATACAAGTAGCGAGAGCGAAAAAAAATATTACGCCAAAAAACAGACAAAATCAGAATTATTACCGGACATTCAGGAAAACTCTAATGATTTCTGCAGTTTGACTGAAATAAAATATCCTAAACTTGAATTTGTCAAAAACTATCAAATGGGTTTTAAATCTTCAAACGACGACCAAGTGCCTAGAATTCCGAAGATTGCGCCACACAAATCGCCAGAATGGAATAATATTCACAAATATAAAATATCGACTGGAGCATTATCAACTAACATAAATACTTTAGATACTTTAAATTCAACTCATATGATTACCGGGGAGTTGGAATCTACTGAAAAAAAATGTATTTTGAAGACCTTTGTAAAAAAAAGTATTGAAAGTGTTGATAATTTTCTTAAAGAAGACGATATTCATGTTACCAAAATTTCAGAAAATATTCCTGACACAGATCGTAAAAATTTGAATTCACCTAAAGTTGGCTTCCGTAATACCGCAAATAGTGAAAACGATGTGTTGACACAGATATTGACTGAAGTAAATAAGAAAAATATTGAAAATGAATGTTTAAATACAGAAGCAACAACAATTAATAAAATAGTTGAAACTAACACAAATGTATCGCAACGAGTAAAATTAAACCAAAACTCTGACAGTGGCTCTATTGAAATACTAAATAATGGAAGTGAAATTTCTTTAAATAAAACTGAAAAAGATTTTTCTACAAAGAGTAGTTTTGAAAATACTTCAGAATCTCAGACACTAGAAAAAAAAGCAACAATAATAGATGAAAAACTCGAAAAAGTTTTAGTAAGTTCTAACAATAAGGTTTCAGTAAGCAAATTAGCTGAAAAGAACTTTAACAATGCCCCTAATATGAATGAAAATATATCCAATTTTAATGGAGCGATCGAAACTATGTCAGATGACAGGACTTTACAATTGAAATCTTCGGATAAAAAATTAGAAAGTATGCGTTCTTTATCGCATGTGAATGAGCAGAAATTGAGCGTAAAAATACCAGAAACATTAAATACTTTAAACGATAATGCCAATAAGATGATTCTTAGCGATCCTTTAAAATATTATTGTACGAAAACAACGAACTCTATGACACCTGATTCAAATCAAAAGAAAAAAGCTATAGTATTTTGTAGGAGAAGAAAACCAATTCGGTTGACTGATAGTTCGATTTCGATGATAATAGTGGTAAGTGAGGATGATAAAACTCAAAATCCTAGTTAACATGTAATGATACAAAATAAAATGATTGTGTTGTAAAAAATTAATTATTTACTTTTTTATTATCATGGATTTATCTACCTGTTAAAAAATTGTATAGTTACACATTTGTCTTACTAAAAAATATATTAATTATCTTAGTAATAGAAAAAGTTATAATGAGCTCCAATGGTATTCTTAGTATTACTGAAACATATTGCCCCATATCTATGTAAACGACCAAATAGGGTAAGAAAAAATTTTTGAATATTTTATGTGTACATTTAGTTCAATCATCAAACTTGTAAATAATCAATAAACGGTATATTTTATTATTCGATGGATAAAATTATTTTGGCCATCATTGAAAACCTACTGTAGGGTAAATTCATCTATAAGTATCGCTAATTAAGTTTTTTTAAATTTAATCCAACATATCAGGCTTGGTCAGACATGCACCAGCATAGGGATGGAAACTTAAGATGAACAATCGATTCTCGATTCCAATTTTTTTTTTTATAAATTTCGATTCTCGGAATCGATTAATCAATCTCAAGAATCGATTCTTTTAAATTTAATCGATTCTGAGTAAAAAAAAATTTTTTTTTTCGAGAAAATTAAAATTTCAGAAATTTTTTGATATGAAAAAGTAAAACCAATAAAATGAGGTTAAAAGTATGATAAAATGCAAATTTATGACAATATTAGTAATTTTACCCTTTATTAAAAAAGTAAATTTGACAATATTAATGTCATGACACTAATTAAAAACTCCGATTGAGACCAATGAATTCCGATTGAAAGTCTATCGGATTTCAATCGGGATTCAGCGGTTTCAGTCGCAGTTTTTAATCAGGGCATGACTAAACAATGATGACTAAACTGATATAGACAAATACGACATACTAGTACAGCTACAAACTATATTCCGAAAATGAATTGTATGTCCTGATGAAAAAAGATTTTATACAAATACTAGCCGTTACCCGCCCGCTTCGCTGGGCGTAAATTACAGTTAAGTGATGATTTTTTCATTTCATGATTAAAAATATTTCTCGAACTATGGCTTTGACCGATGACTTCCTCGGCAATTGTATTGATATTATTGTAATGAGCTATAAAGAACTAATGACAAAATGCAATTAGAAATAATTCCACCACAATCATAACGATGGGACAAAAAAAGTTATTTGCTTATTTTTTTTGAGTTGAAAATATACACGTCTCTTTCATCAGATCTCGGATAAAAAACGGAGTTCTTAATATTTTGATTGAAATGTAATTATTTTTTGTTTTTTCTTTAACATAGATTCATCGAAGTAATTCAGTTAAAGAGTGTATAAAAATTAATATCGTACCTTTGAAACCCATTTTACACTGAGAAAAAAAACTTTTTTCAAGTATATAAATGTTTGTATCCTACCGAGTAAATATTAGTTTGATCTTAGTAAAAATGTACTCTGATCAAGTATATTTTCTTAAAATAAGTATAGAAATTCTTAAATCAAGAAAACATTACTCGGTTGAAGTACATATTTACTATGATTAAGAATATTATTTGTTTGTATAGTACCGGGTAAATATTTCTTTAAATGAAGTATTTATACTTGGGAAAAGTTTTTTTTCAGTGTAGTACATAAGTTGACGATACAATTAATCGTTGTACTTAATTTAAACTTTGTAACACATATATTTAAAAAACGGGAATACATTAACGTTTGACACTCCCGCAAACTCTTTTAGGAGTTGAATCTATTAAATCCGGTTTATGAGAGATACTTACATAGAAAAAAAAGTTATCTTGAATTAAGAAAATATTTCGGAAGTCAAATATTTTCGGGAATCAAATCAAGATTTTCTTGAGCCGAGAAAATTTGTCTTGGTCGGAGACGATTTCTACTTTATCTGAAAAAATTTAGGTTTCCAAAAAAATTTTCTTGAATCAAGATATAACAGGGTATTTCTCAACCTTGCCAAGTTTGGCCCCTTTATTAATTGATCTTAATAAGGGCGCCACTGGAAGATAAGACTCGGCCTTCCAGAACCGGAGATGTTAATATTATAAATCAGGGTCGTTGAAAATATATAAGAGTGAGGAGATTGAGGGATTAAATTAATTTTTACACACAATTTTAATCGATATAATTTTAGATTTTATTCACCAAATCACAATTATGCCCACCGGGCTTTTATTTTACTTATAACTAATTATAACAATATTGTCCACCGGACTTTTTTATTCTTAACACTAATAATTAAAATTTTGTCCACCGGACTTTTATTAATTATACGAATTAGTCCCCTGGACTTTTACACGAAATGGCCACCGGCCTGATCCCCTGGATCTTTTATTATATACGACGAATGAGTCCCCTGGACTTTTATACGAATTGGCCACCGGCCTGATCCCCTGGATCTTAATTGAACGACGACGAGTCCCCTGGACTTTTTATAACGAAATGGCCACCGGCCTGATCCCCTGGATCTTATTTAAATAAACGAGTCCCCTGGACTTTTATACGAAATGGCCACCGGCCTGATCCCCTGGATCTTAATAAAATTAAAATTTAGTCCCCTGGACTTTCACGAATATGGCCACCGGCCTGATCCCCTGGATCAAATTTTATATAAAACAAATTGGCAACTTGCCAGATCCCCAGGATCTATTATTTAAAACCGTTTCCACAGGAAACTTAATTTTTTCTCTCACACACACACACGTTTTACATTCGAGTCCCCAGGACTTATTCACACTCACACACACGTTTACAATGTATTATTTTCCCGATTATTTTACACGCACAATTTTATTTAATCTCGATTTTATTTATGTGTCCACTGGACTAAATTTCTATCCGTAATTTTTAATGATTCTACAATTTTATAACGACACTTTATCAACATGACAATTTTATATACTTTCAGTTTTTCGAATATCAAGTTGTTGAGTAAGAATTTACTGACACCGAAAAACTGCCGCCAACGACTGACGCTATCTCTCGTTTATCCATTTACAACTAGTCTTCACGTTAATAACAAATTTGTACAACAAGAACTGATTTCCATTACTAATAAATTTAATTACTTATATCCTTATTCTTTTATCACTAATTTCACTGCACTTTTAATTTTCCTTTAATTTTCGGTTTTGTAAATTTTATATTTTGTATTTTTCTTATTAAATAAAATTGATTGATTTATAGTATAACAATTCCTTAATGACTAGATTTATTATTTACAATTTCTGGCCCTTCTGCCGAGAAATTATCAGACGGACCGCGTGTAAATTTATTTTGAATACTGTTCTTCTTGCCGACAATTTATATTTTAATCCAATCGGAAATGGCGACTGCTCACGAATTATTTAATTATTATTAATTAATTAGTTACTTAATAATTTGTGGCAACCGGCCGACAATTGGTTTACCTCTCCTTAAATTTTTCCAGCGATCGTGGCGTCCCTTTTTATAACAGCCTTCCTGCCGATTTCCGTTGACTTGGTTCTTTCCTCCAACTTCTCTTGCTGTTCACGTGTGGTCACTCGTCCGTGTCTTCTGCCGGTCCGTCCGACTGTGTCCGTTTTCACTCTTGTCACTCACTTATCAAATCTAAGTTCGCGATCATTCGGCCCTTATCAGAAAATCCACCACTCCAACTTATTTCCTTATTGGGTCTTGGGGACGAGCCCCTTAAATTAGCGCGCCCGGCGACAAGTCGATAAAATAGTAACGCATATGGGGTACTATGGGTAATTAATCAACCGCGGGAAATTAGGTTGATTTAAAGTTGTAATTTTAAATTTTTACCCCGTTACAAAGAATATTTATCTTCAGTCGAGAATTTTTTTTCTGTATACATGACAAAGTTAACGTTCATGCCGAGTTTAAACTCTGTAACACATATATTCAATGAACGGAAGCATATTAACCTTTAACGCCCCGCGAACCCCCTTAGGAGTTGATTTTATTAAAGCCGTTTCATGAGGAACACCTACATGACATAATAAACGTTGACGCCGAATTTCAACTCTGTAACGTATGTATTTGGATAACGGAAGCACATTAACGCTTGACGCAAACCCCCTTAGGAGTAAATTTTTTCGAAGCGGTTTTATAAGGGATACCTACATGACATAATGAACGGTCACACTGAATTTCAACTCTGTAACACATATATTTTAAAATGGGAGTATATTAACGTTTGACGCCCCCGCATAGCCCTTATGGAGCCGATTTTGTTATAGTTATTTAGTGAGGGGTACTGGCATGACATAATAAACGTTCAGGCCGAATTTTGAGTCAGTTACACCTATACTCAAAAAACAGAAGTATATCATCATTTGACGCCCCCACGAACCCCCTTTGGAGTTGATTTTATTAAAGGCGTTTCATGAGGGATCCCTAAATGACATAATAAACGTTCATGCCGAATTTCAACACTGTAACGTATGTATTTGAAAAACGGAAGCATATTAACGCTTGAAGCCCACGCAAACCCTGTTAGGAGTAAATTTTATCAAAGCCCTTATGAAGAATGCCTACATGACATAACAAACGTTCACGCTGAATTTTAAATCCGTAAGCCTTATAGTTCCAGAGATACTATATTGAATAGATTTACATTCTTACTTAGTTACAAATAAGTCAGATTAGACTCTTTTATTTTGACTGTTTTTGAAGGAAAAATTTTTTTTTTTTAAAATAAGCACATAACAGTTTTTCGTAGGAAAAATTCTCAGCTTTCCAATAAGAATATCCATTTTTTATTTTATGTTACAGAATACCTTTTAAAATTCGATTAAAGAGGAAAAAACGATTTTTATGACTGTGCGGCGCTTGATACATCTAATTTGATATTTTTTCCTGAAAGCTGAGACTTTTTCCCACAAAATATGTGATTTTCACGATGTGCATATTTTTTGTTTGAACAAAATTAAATAGAATATAAACTCTCTATGATTAAAAAACGTTAATTCTTAGTTGTTTTGAGGATGTTGATACATTTTTAACATATATATATCTTAAGCTATCAAAAATAGGTGAGATAGGGTGCACTGCTTGTGTTTCTTTCACCGTTTTTGACTCCAAGTATCGTACGTCTAAAACATTTATTTTCTATAAAAAGTCATCATTCCCTGATTAAACGAAACGATTTGTAATGTTAAATGCCCATAAAAAGGGTGATTCAAAAGTATTCAAAAGCATTAAAAAGTATTTAAAATTTTTTGTCCAATCGTTTTAAGTCGTTTCTTTTAATAAGGGTTGGTTATAACAGTGAAATCAACGCTGGTAGAATTTTGAATATCCGGATGTATAAATTTTGTGGTGTGAGGATATGTTTTCAGGTATGTATCTGCAGTGAAACTCTAAAAACAAGAATTAAAAAACTATTTTTCATGATACCAGCATCAATGGTTCAAGTCTAGGAATCAGTAATTTGAACTTTGATTCTTGAGTTTTGTTCAATAGTGATTTCGAACTATTGATGTCATCTGCGTTAATGACAGTTCTGACTTTTTAATCAAGTTTTATAAAAATTTGTGTACATAATAAATAGTATTTATGGTTTCTGTTTAGTTATAAATTGCAAATCATAAGTTAGGCGTACACTAATGGTTGATCACACCATTGGTCTTAATATAACTTGATTCTAACTGGCTGCTGACACTGATAATAATTTTCAATGCAGGTAATCATGAACAAAATAGTGTGTAACACTAGATGAAAGACGACTTCAGATTGCAGTTACTGTCAGCTTTTGCCTAAGGCTCGGACAGCCTACTTTACTTTCGTCTGACATCGTTTTGTTTCATCTCTTGCCACACAATGAACTATTACAGTTTGTTAAAACTATAAAATCAATGACTTGCATTTAAATAATTATTGATTTTTTTCAAACAAAAAATATGCACATCGTGAAAATTACATATGTTGTGGGAAAAAATCTCAGCTTTCAAAAAAAAATATCAAATTAGATGTATCAAGCGCCGCACAGTCATAAAAATCGTTTTTTCCTCTTTAATCGAATTTTAAAAGGTATTCTGTAACACAAAATAAAAAATGGATATTCTTATTGGAAAGCTGAGAATTTTTCCTACGAAAAACTGTTATGTGCTTATTTTTAAAAAAAAAATTTTTCCTTCAAAAAAATTAATAAAAAAGTTGAAAACAAAAATTTTTAAAAAATTCAAATAATCATAACTTTAAAACAGCTGCATATAAAAGGCTCAAATTTTCAGAGAATTTTTTTTTTAATATATAGAACGATTCCACAAAGTTTGAACCAAATCGACGAGGGTCGCCCCGTTAAAATAATTTTATTTGGTGGAATGACCCATAGACTATATATAATTGGATAGAAAAAATGGCCCGATCCAATTGTATACAATTCTATATAATTATATACAATTCTATATATTGCAATTATATAGAATTGTATATAATTATATAGAATTGTATATAATTTGTATAGAATTGTATACAATTATATAGACTTGTATACAATTTGTATAGAATTGTATACAATTTTACAGTTGTATACAATTGGATCGGGCCATTTTTGTTTATAACTTTATAAAATTGTATAAAATCTTTTTTCGTCGGAATTATTTAGATGCTATCTTCATGCGATAATGAAAAGGAAATTAAAAATAAAAAAATGTAAGATAAGAAAACGACATGAACGCACAGAAGGCGCTAAATTTGAAATGTTTTCGTAATAAAATATACAATTACTTCACGCCATTTTTCATTCAATAGGGTCGCTAGTTCGGTATTAAAAATAAATTGTAGACCCGATCACTAAGAATCGCCCAGCAATTGGAATCGCATTGGAAGCCAATGCGATTCAATACTATTTTTAAAACCCAATGTATCGCGTTGGAAAGTATTGAATCGTATAGGATTTTCAAGACCCCGTAGATCATGCAGTTTAGAGGTCAAACTGAATAACCAACTAAGATTTCTGTATACCATAAGCCGTTAAAGTAGTAATAATTTAAATGAAATATCAAATCGAGTTACTATTCAATTATCGCGGTCATTTATTCAAAGGAAAAGCTTCTTATAAAATGAAAAATAATAACTGTTATCATTTACATTTTAAAATAAAATTAAATTATATCGTCAATTCAAAGAGATTATTTTGCGGTCAATTTAAAAAAAAAATATTAGATTACAAGTAAAAAAAAATTTTTTTACGATAATTTTATTTAAAATAAATATTCATTTATCGCATAGTAATTTTTGAACTAAACTTAACCTCGTAAATCTTAGAGAAGACAATTTTAAAAATGTTAAAATTTGTTGACAGTCGAACGTCAAAGTAAGACTTTGACAATTTTTCTGGACCTACTTATATTTGGGGCATTCCATGTCAAATCACCGAGGTTTTGACCCGACCCCCTTGGATTTCGCTGAAACTTTTTTATCATTTTTTATCCTACCAAAGACATTTTTCTGAATTTTTTTAGATTTTTTTACCCAACCCAAAAAAAGTTACGAATTTTTGAAAAAAACCGCTATTTTTTTTTTAAATTGCTATAACTATCTCAAAAATTAATCTTTCGGCACTTTTTTTTTTTTGAAAATTTGTGTTTTTAAATGTAGTTTTCAGAAAAAAATACAAAAAATGTTTCGAAAGTCACGATATATGAAATATTTCAGTTTTTTCAATAAAACCGTTATTTTTTCGAAGTTCGACACCTTCGATTCTCAATTTTTTTGTCTCAAAAAAAACTTCAACCAAGACTGTATTTAACCCCGCTCATCCCATTTTGTGCCGACTTTCCTTTATATTTGTTTTTCTCGATTGAAAATACAAAAATTTCTAAATTTGGCTTATTTTTTATGGCTTTGCACTGAAGTTTTTTTGGATTGTTTTTAAAAGATCAGAAGTTGAATAAAATTGGACAAAAACGACCGTAAAGTGTATTAGGGGCAAGGATTGATTTTTTCGGAAGAAAATTCTCAATTTTTAATATAGTGAAACCTAAACCTACAATTAACCTTCGCAATAAGACAATTTATAGATAAACTTAGAAAAATATAGATAGCCTTATAGACAATGTTAGATCAAATTGAACGGAAGATAGTATAGTACCGGATATCTCAACTGGTAGAGCACTCGGCGCGATACCGACATGGTCTAGGTTCGATTCTCAGTTCGGGCTATCGATATTTTTCTAAGTTTATCTATAAATTGTCTTATTGCGAAGGTTAATTGTAGGTTTAGGTTTCACTATATTTAAAAATTGGGAATTTCCTTCCGAAAAAATCAATCCTTGCCCCTAATACACTTCCGAAAAATTTGGTGTATTTTTTTCTGAAAACTACATTTAACAACACAAATTTTCAAAAAAAAAAGTGCCGAAAGATTAATTTTTGAGATAGTTATAGCAATTTAAAAAAAAAAGAGCGGTTTTTTTCAAAAATTTGTAACTTTTGTTGGGTTGGGTAAAAAAATCTAAAAAAATTCAGAAAAATGTCTTTGGTAAGATAGAATATGATAAAAAAGTTTCAGCGAAATTGAAGGGGGTCGGGTCAAAACCTCGATGATTTGGCATGGAATGCCCCATATGTAAATATACATTAAATTACTTGAAAATTATTTCATCAGTGTTAGATGCTCTGGATTTTTTAAAAAATTTTGCAAATCCCGATGAAAAAAGATTTTGTCTAATCATATATGATCATGCATAATTGTCTATATATGATCAGATCCAAAAAATTGGCCGGGTCTAATTATATATAGTCAGATTGTTTATACATGATCATATATGATTATATATAATCATGCATGAACGAATATAGTCATTTTTAGAATCTCATTTAGAATATCTGTAAATTATTAATTATCCTGATTAAAAAAAAATGATAAGAAATGATTTCACACGTTAAATGTCCATAAGAGACAGGATTAGAAATGATTTGAAGGATTGAAAAGTATTTAAAATGATTAAAAAACAAATCATTTTAAATACTTTTTAATCATTTTTTTTAATCAGGGTAAGTAATTTAATTAGGATTTATTGTCTTTATCAATATAATGTCGGTTAAAATTAAATAATAAAAAAAAAAATTATTATCTGTTGACTACTATATTACTACGAGGTCACCCGTCCAATTAATGTCCCACGCCGGTGCTGCTTAATTTTGATAATCGCTGGATTGTGGTCTGATTCTCTAGTCTGTTCTACACTTATAATTAAGAAAAGTTTATGGCATTACTTAACTCAAATAATCAAATTGACACTTTATACTTTCAAATTGCTGCCGAAACCTTTGAACATTTTTCAAGTATTGGGGATTTAAGTTTGATTGATAGTTGACAGAATAAAAATTTAATAACTTTGATATTAAAAAATTTTCATATATTATTTAATATATATATTAGGGTGCTCCGTTTGAAACGAAGATTTTTTTTTTTTCGTTTCCCATCAAAAATCTTGTTCTCCATGTAAAAATAAAAATTCAGTGAAGTTTTGAGCTCTTAATAACAATTTTAAGAACTGGAACAACGTCGTTGAAGTTTTCTCATGCTAAAAGCATGTAAATTTTGATTCTTTTCTTTTTATCGAATAAAACTCAGCCCCATATTCACGTATCTTATCGGTTCAAAGTTTTTTTGGAAGAGAATTGTATACCACAAAAAAGTTAGCGGCCAGCATTTTTTTATGGAATCAAATGATACCTCAATTAATTGCTCCTTAAAAGCTCTTTCAGAATCTGCAATTGCTCCTCTTTTATGATTATTAGTTAATTAATAATTAATTTTTTAAAAAATTAATTTTTAAAAAAGTAATTTTGCTATAGTTTGAAAACTATTCATATTTTATACATTTTTTTTTGCTTAAAAAATTGCTCTCGATGTGCTCTATCAATTAAGTGATAAAACTAATTAATATCTACAATGTTTTTAATAATTAACTTAAAAAAACTTTTTGCATACTAGACACTGCGCTATGACGTCATTAATGGTCGTTAGAATTCATTAAGGCTTTGTTTACATGTGTAGCTGCTGTGACTACTTTATATAAATGTTCGCCTTAATGTTTATTTGATAATTAAATTCTTCATTATTATTATCACAGTTGAGGTTATGCAGCTATATAGATAATATTGTTCTCTCATTAAATACAATAACAATTAAAAAAATACAAATAAATAGTTTTTGATTTGAAACCATGAAATAAATATTTTTATTTTAGTATACAGCGATAAAAAAATGTTTATTACTTGATTAACGTTAAGTGGGGAGTTTAAGTATTTATTTCGATTAATGTGTGTAATAAGTTCAAATAGTAATTAGAAAAAGCTGAATCAAAGGTTAGTGTTAGAACGAAAGAAGATGAAGATTAGAAGGTTACTATTTACGAACATTTGTCTTGCGAGTTTACTGAAGGACACACTTTCGTTCAAGATAGGCTGTACTGTCATATTATTGCGACAATTGATCAATAAATTCCAGGACTCTATCCTTTACTAGATAAAGATCAGCATTTAAACGGCTCGTATATTCTCCGGAAAACCAGTAGAAAAAAGTTCAAAATTAATGTCAGCACTGACGAGTGTATGGAGATGAAGAGGATCCGTAAATATAATGTGTTTTCACACTAATAACTAAAGGTGGTTCACAGGTGTCTAAAGAGATTCATAATTAAGTGACAAGTAGAACTCTTCGACTGACGTTAATGGTAGAAAGGACTAATGCTACGGTCACTCTCGTCGTAGTTAATGATTCGCCTCATGAAACGGTGAGATGACCAGAGAGCATTGCTGTTGTACGATGAGTAAAAAGTCTGGGAAAGAAACTTTGACATCTGTTCACGAGAACGTTTTGAAAAATTCAAACGACGTCTTGATGGTTTTTGGGAGGGTCAACTCGAAATGCTCTACGTTGGCTCAGTTGGAGATTGTATCAACACCGATGAATCTTTCAGGTACGAGTGGCCATCAGGATACTCCTTGGACAAAATTGCAAGACGATGCGTGAATTTAAGGATGAAACTTTAAGTACTTGTGTGCAAACGAATTTTCTCTGAAAATTAATCATGTCTGGAACGAAATTGATTTTTACAACAGGGTAACCAGAGTACGTTACGCTGTCACAATACTTCTGGTTCGTTAAAATGTATTTCCACATGCAGATACACTTTTATTGTTGACAGAAGAAAATGTATTGATGTCAACGATGCATGGTCATCCTTGTCAAAGTAAGTTATTTTTAGTAGATTTGTTAACAATTACTATGTTAAAGTAATCCAATAATATTAATTTAAGTAAATCATTTCTCAAGGATATCAATGAGTACGATGAAGTTGGAACAATTTTCATGAATACACTGTGAAGTTTTAAATATGATCTCAAATTAAACCATATTGGACACATTTGTATTGACAACAATTAATGTTTTGAGGACGGTTGTCTGGTAATCAATTTATTTTAATTTTTTAATGCAATTATTATTATTAAAAGAATAATGCATGAATTAATATCTTTCATTTCAGAATTTAATTGCAGTATTTAGGTGAAACTCACCAGCAGGATTCAACATTTATATTGCAACCAATGCATTGACAAAAGCGAATGAAATAATTTGTCTTTTGGAGATAGTGTTTGCATGGATACTACCTTGCGAAGGTAACTGCAGGTTTCATGGAACAGGAATTATTACACCTATAAAATATAATCTATTGTCGGGTGGAATCATTCTGGTTTTGGCGAAAGTGCTGTTAGTAATGATTACTTTGTTTATTACTTTGCTTAAAAATAAAAACAATAACTTTGATTCAATAAACAAAATTTTTTTATAACAGGTTTCACCTTTCTCAAGAATTTGAATCGATGGCATGGGAGCTATAATGTGATATGATGTGGAAAAATTAAGCTTTCTCAAAGAAAGGATCATGGTTCATGACTGGAGTATTGGAAGCTAAATGACCACGTGAACTGCGAGGAATTCATGGCCCAGTTTTTGATACAACATTCGATGATGTTTTTCTTTAGGTCATGTCAAGAATAATTACGACTATCAACAGTACCGTTCGTATTGTTATTAAAGAGGACTTGAACTTGGATGTCATAGAGCAGCTAAAAGGATACGACGGACTGATGATGAAATAATGGGTACGCCGACAAATAATTTACTAGATAACCGCGGAAATATACTGATCAGTAAATTACTCAAGTACTAATAATACCTTCATCTATTTACTAACTGCCGAGAAAGTCAGGAAGTTTCGAGTGAATATCTCGAGCATTCTACTCGTAATACAAGTAGTAACTCGTCTAAATTTCTTGCTGCTAGAACACAAAATAAGTCAATCAGTTAAAGTGATCAGCTATAAGTATAATAGTTTACAAATCAATTACTTATAAACAATTTTTTTTAGGATTATTTAGTAATGGAAATCCCCTCAATGAGTCTTTGCATAGAAAAAATAAACAATAGCTTGGCGAAAAATAATCAGACTAGTTATTCATCAAGTTGAAGTGAAAATTGTCTTGCTGCGATGGAACCGCAGCTAGTTATTTATCTACTAAGTTGATAAAAGTATTCTATTCATATTTTTTATCTATAATTGTTGTTTTTATAAAATTGGCTGCTTATTTTAGGTAAATAAATACATGAAGGACCGGATGTTGCAAAGTTGTGCTCGACTTATTACTGAACTATTTCAGTCTTTTCGTTTGTACTGTGAATTCTAAAAATTTACTTCAATGAGAGTTAGTAGTTAAAAATAGGTGTAAATTTTTCATTACATAAATTGTTATTGTATTTTTGTTTTTGATTTAGCATGTCAAGAAGTTTTAGGTAAAAATAATGGTTGCACAAATATATTATCAATATAAAATTTTATTTTTGGTAACACATGGATTTTATCGTTTATAAATAGTTTATTCTTGTACTGATACATAAAATAATAAAACTGCTCGAATTTCTTTTATTTTAGGATTAAATTGTTTTGATTTTGTCTCCATATCATTAATTTGTGTCCAACAATTATTAATGGATCGAGTGTAAGCAATATAGTGCCCCAAACCTTTTGAAATTGACGGTGGAACAAATTCAATCACTCCAGACAATATGAAATTCATATTTACTACACTCAAGCGACTTGGTAACTCTTGAAGCTTGTATGTCATTCTTTGTTCTTTGTTTGAGGAAGTGAAGTAAATAGATGGTTCATAAATGTGACCAATATCTAAGCATAAATATGAAGTAACATTAATTTTCTTAGTGGCTGATACATTTTTACAATTGTCACATAAAAATAGCCTCTTTTTTTTTAATTCTTGACTAATAATGTCTGGCAATGACTTAAACCCATTTTCCCAAATCAATCTAGCACTCACATTTAACACTGGGGCGTCAACGGATTTCTCAAATTGACATTCTTTATCTGTGCAGCAAGTTTGTTCAGTGTTACAAGTAGATTCAGACATACCCCGCGAAAAAACTCTCGAAACATCATCTTGACAATCGATAGCACAATCTCTTACTGGATATTTACTACTTAAATAATTTAAACGTTTTTTATAAAAAGGTACATCAGCACCAAATTTAGAATAATGCACTAAACACGAAAAAAAGGAATTGGGTCTTATTTGACAATCTACAAAATTTCTAAAATTATTATAGTTTAAGTAACTAAATGATAAAATTTCTAACAAACTGTCAAAGGGACAGGTATTGTGACTAGTGATTTTTTTTCCTTCGATTGGGTATGCACGGATATATTGACCATTTCTGATGATCTTCTTGTTAACTTTTCTTCTTGATTGTTTCTCCTGTGCATTAGTATGAAAAACTTCCACTTCTGGGAAAGGCGTCAAATATTTTCCTCTTTTTGTTTTTGGGCTAGAACTTTTTGTATTTTTTGTATTATAAACATTTTTTCTTTTTGTCAATATCTTCTCAGATTTCAATTTAAATGTAGGTTGTGTTAAATTTATCTTGATAGAAAAATTGTCGTCAGATGTTTTTTCTAAGGAAAAGTGAGTGTTTTCAATCGATGATGGTATCGAATACTTAGGATCAGCAGAAGAAACTAATAATTTAGTATTATCATCTACTGTGCTTTCTTGTTTGATAGGAGTTGAAAAAAATACTGGTTCAGGTAAGCTATTCTTATCAATTTTAATATCTTCATTTTCATTAAAATCCGTGTTTGAATTTATTTCAGGTTTGTCAAGCGAAATATTATTGTCATCAGAACTCGAAGTTTCATTAATCTCTGGTCCAATTTGATTCATCCAATTCTCTTGGATATTTAGTACACTATTAGTTTTAATTTTTTTATGATTTTTACCTACTTCTTTGTCAATCTGTTTCTGTTCGATTTTTAATTCTTCAATTGCAGCTCTCGCTTCTTTAATTTTTGGAAAAATTGATCTAAGATGTTTAATTAAAAATTTATCCACGCGAATTGGTTGATGATTTTCCAAAAGATCATTTTTTATGAATTTAAAATAATTTTCAGATCTAGCGGACGTTGGAACGTTATTTTCACAACCGTAATGACTTTTCATTACATTCGACCAAGATGGAAATTTTTTCAATAGTAGCTTCAAATCAGACAAAATTCCAGGACAGTGATAACTATTAAGGTCATCAAAATTGATAGATACATCTGAAGAAGTACTTTCACAAGTTTCGGTGACTATTTTTTCAATATAATCATTGAGATCGTCAGTTTCTTCGAAGAGATGCTCAATATTATTCGAATCAATTACTTTTTCGTGACAAGATAAATGATCTTCACATGTATTTTTTTGTGAACAAAAAGTACTTTTTTTCAAGCTTTTATAATTGATACTATTGTCAAATTCAAAGGTTTTGATTTTATCTAATAACCAGTTAACATCGTCAGAACACCCGTAATTATTTTGGCAAATTTTTAGCACAGTTCTCATCAATTTCTCTAGTATTTCTAAATTATCTGCAGTAGACATTAATCCGAAAGCTCGTAAATAAAAATCTTTAACGGCAACATTAACTTTCGAAAAACAATCCAAACGTGCAATCCAGTGAATAAAATGAGCAATGTCAATACGCAAGTAAGGTTTTATTAAAACTTTACTCTTATTAGTTAAAAAACGATAGCATAGTGATAAATACTGCTTATAAGTAATATTATTCGTTGCTAAACAAATAGCATTTTGTAGGGGTTTTGACATGTCCGTTACTATTTCTAATGGAATGTGAGCTTTTTGTGAAAACCATTCTTTTAGCCAAAACTCGATTATTTTAGTATCATGCCGTTCAGAAATCATTTGACAAACTGGGACGATCAATTTATTAACGTAGGCCACGATTTGATATAAAAAAATGGGACCATTTGAATAATTTTCTGCACGTGGAATTCGTCGAGCTATACTTCCGGTAGCATCTATAGATACAGCAGGTCCAAAAGTTAATAAATCATTATATACGTCTATCTGCTCAGGTGTCCAGTAAAACTGATAAAATTTATCACAGGCAAGCTGTTGTAATCCTGATTGAAACTCGACATTGTACTTTAAATTTTGCAAAGAATCCCACAATGTACCTTTAACACCTAGATCTTCATTTATTGCTTCTTGTCTAATTTTATTACATACAGTTTTATTTGGTATAATAGGAGGCATTTTATCACCGTATTCTTGAAATTTATCAATCAATCTTGCTCTGAAATTTTCAGTTTTAGTAGCTTTCAATTCTTTTTTGTATTCTGTTCGCAGAGGACCAGATACATGTCTTTTTTTTTTATGAACGATATCTGTGGTGTTTAAAGTAATAATATTTATGGAGATATTCTCTTTTTCGCTATGCTTATATGTGCCTTCACCATAAATTGCAGCTTTGCAATCTTTATCAGTACAAAATCCACTGATTTTAACTATAAAATTATGATCATCATCTGTAGAATCATTTTTGAAAATTGTGTGAGTATTTAGGTTGAATGCGCATGGTAATTTTTGATCTAAACATATTAACTCACAAATAATATGTGTCCACCCCTTCTGGAAAGCATAGTATACTTTTTTTTGTTTATCAATTTTTTCAACAGGTTTTATTGATGTCCACTGGGCTTCAGAAAAAGTTATTTTAAAATTAAGTATTTTGTCTTTACATGGATGCTTACTATTTTGAGGATGAAGAGTAAAATCATCGGATAATTTATATAGCATTTCATCATCAGGATCACCTTTTTCATTAAGATTACTTTCTTCAATAAGGTTTTGCATTTTTGTTGCCAAAAATTCACCACGAAACTTTTTGTAACTCTCAAAAATTGCATTTCGATTTTGATACACATAAAAATATAAATTTACAGCTTCCATTCGAAATTTCCCAGAGTCGTACAACCAATGGGAGCAAATTTCTACCCACACCGGATCTTTTTTGGGCTTCAATTTACCATTACTTTGACACAATTCAAAATTCTTAATCACGTCAAAAATTTCAAAATGTGACACAGCAGCCCAAGATGTCATTTTTAAAAATTAGAATACACTATTATTAAATAAAACCTTTTTCAAACAATGATTAACTGCGTTATAATGGGCACTCTTTTTTTTCATTTATATGCTATGCTGATTGTCAATTGTTTGACGATAGTCATTAAAAAAAATAAACATCTAGCGCGAAATTTAAACAGTAAGTAATAACACTTGTCATTTTTTATTCATTTTATTTATATTTATTTTGTTAGAATCTAAATAATATTCATACACATATATATTAAAAATATTACAAGTATAAAAATAAAATAACATAGATATATTATCAAACTATAATAATAGATATTACGATCAACAAAAGAATCATACATAAACTTTTTAAAACTTTACATAATTGCAATCATGTAAATTTTACACTATAATAAAGTTTTTTAAACCGAAATGTTATTGGAAAACTATATTTGAAAAAATAACAATGATATAACTTTGAGTGAATTACACATGATAAATTTAAAAATTCGTGATACTACATTGAACGTTGTTAAAATTAAAATAATATATATTTTTTTATACGCAAATAATTACTTTACAAAATTATTTTTTAAAATCATGTTTTTGTTTTTTTTTTAATAAAATATTCCCTTCGTTTTCATTAAAATTGTTACGTAAATATATATATAAATTTTCAAATAAATTCAGAATTAACTCAGATAGAAACTTTCGAAACATCATTTCCGAAATTTATAAAACGATGTTCTATCAAAATGAAGTTTAAAGTAACATCATAAACGAGAAAAAAAAATTGTCTACTCAAAAATTAATTTCCAGTACTCATAATACAAAATAAATTCTTTTAAATTCTTAATTCTTTTAAGTTCTTGAAAATCCAATTCATCGATATTCCATAACAATGGCCATAAATGTAATAAAGTCCCATGGTACACTAAAACAAATAATGAAAGTATATTATTATAAGAAAAAACAGAACATGTTAATTACGACTTAATAACTAATAGGAGATGTTAAAATTTTATAAAAAATTAATGCCAACATATAATCGTATTTAATAAAATTCAAGTAAATAAATACGGTGCTCTTATTGACACACTAGATGGGTATTTTTACAGGCACGAATGCAGTATTATAACATAGGGACGATTAGAAGCACGGATGAAATCACCGATCCGTGCCTGGAATAATCCTTTTTTGAAGTATTACATCCGTGCCCATAAAAATATCCGTAGTGTCTCAATGGATACTCTTAAATAAATATGTATTAATTGGCTTTTCCACCAAATAAAATCAATTTCGTTTAAAGAATAAGTTCTACCAATCAGTTTCAAATTTTACTTTTGCTTCTGAAAAATTAATGAAATATAACTCAATAGAAATTAACCAATAATCGAAATTGAAATAATAATTTTAAGCTGTTTAAAATTTAGGAGTAAAATCGATGTACAGTGCGACATAAGCATATCACGTGTATAAAATTTCTTACAGATTACCGAACACTATAACTTGTTAGAGCAAACTCATAATTTACTTCACATCCAATACTCGATTAATTTGTTATTATCTCTGTGATATTAAAATTTAGTTGTTGCATTAAGTGCAAGTTTATATAATATTGTACAGAATGTGAGATTATTACTTGAAATATTAAACATGAACTTGGATTAATATTAGGGTGTGTCATTTTAATGCTATATTTTTTTTTACTGCTATACCAGAAAATCTGATAGCATATGGAAAATTTTCGATCGAAAAGCACACTCTGATGCTTCGCATCATGAGACGTGCAATAAGAAATTATGCCGCTGGGCCAGAGGGTTCAAGTCCAATAGCGGCTTAGCTCATCAAAAAATTCGATTTCCCATTTAAATAACACGGGAAATTTTTTTTTTTAACTTTGAGTGTTTTTTACTCGTGAACAAATCGATAGATCGAATTGACTAATACATATTTTTGTAAGAAATTGAACGCTCTACAAAAAAGGTCTCTTATCATTTTTTGATAAATCCATCTGTTCGAAAGTTATGAGAGCTAGAAGTAAAGTTGGAGATCTTTTCACTTTTCCGACGAAACTATCAGACTTATCACAAAATGTTGGAGGGTCTTTTTTGTTGACAACTTTATTCTCTACAAATTATTATCACCAAAGTTTTTTCAAATTCCGCATTGTTTTCTAGTTATTTTCATTTTAATTTTAAGCTCTTAAAAAAGTAGTGTTCTGATCGATTTCAAGAGCTCGACATAGAAAAAAAAAATAACTAGAAAACAATGCGGAATTTAAAAAAACTCTAGTGATAATAATTTGTAGAGAATAAAATTGTCAACAAAAAAGACCCTCCAACATTTTGTGATAAGTCTGATAGTTTCGCCGGAAAAGTGAAAAGATCTCCAACTTTACTTCGAGCTCTCATAACTTTCGAACAGATGGATTTATCAAAAAGTGATAAGAAACCTTTCTTGTAGAGCGTTCAATTTCCTACAAAAATATGTTTGACTCAATTCGATCTATTGATTTGTTCACGAGTTAAAAATACTCAAAGATAAAAAAAAAAATTTCCCGTGTTATTTAAATGGGAAATCGAATTTTTTGATGAGCTAAGCCACTATTGGACTTAAACCCTTTAGCCCAGCGGAATAATTCTTTATTTTCTCTATATACTACCAGATTTTCTGGTATAGCAGTAAAAAAAGAAAAAATATAGCCTTAAAATGACACACCCTAATTAATATGAATATAACTTGATTAAATTATTTATTAATAATAAAATTATGTTAGATACTAACCAGTTTAGATTCCGAAAATTCAATAGTTATCAGGATTTATATTATGAACTTCATTTATTTTTTCTATATTTATTAACTCTCGATGCTTCGCGATAATTTTTCTTCTACCAGCAACTGCAAGAAATAATCACGGCAGTAATCGATGATGAGAATATTTTTAGGTAAGAAAAATAAAATTTTTGGCTAAAAAAAAAAATCTTAACTCGATTTTTTACTCCAGACAAGAATATTTCGGTTTTTTACCAAAACAATAAATACTAGGGTGGTCGTTGAGATTAAATTTTCTCAGGCGCCCCATAAAAAGCTTCTTTTTAGTGAAAAAATATGTGGGGTATTTAGTTTTTTCGTTTTAAATAAAAAGAACACGTTCCGAAGGACGATCAAAGTTTATTTTTTGATACGATCGCGATTTTTTTTAAATATCTCATGAAATATGCAGATTAGAAGGAAAAACCATAGAATCAATTTTGTAGGAAATTAAATTCTTGACAAAAAAAGTCACATTTTTTTTTTTTATAAAACGTGTATTTATGCAGATATTTTTTAAAAACTTTTTTAGATCTTATCAATTGGGCATTTTAAGGATAACGAATGTTAAAAATAACGTTTTTTCTTAAATATAGACAACTTCGTAACTCATAACATATCAATTATTAATGCTTGTTACAGTTTTTATATACTTAGAAAAAAGTTATTTTCAAAATTTATAATCCTTAAAACGCTCAATTCATCAGATCTAAAAAAAGTTTTTTTCAAATATCTTCATAAATACACATTTTATAAAAAAAATGAACATGACCTTTGTTGACGAAAATTTAATTTCCTACAAAATTGATTCTATGGTTTTTCCCTCTAATCTGCATATTTAAAAAAAATCGCGATTGTATCGAAAAATGAACTTTGATCGTCCTTCGACACGTGTTCTTTTTACTTAAAACGAAAAAACTAAATTCCCTACGTATTTTTTCGCTAAAAAGAAGCTTTTTATGGGGCGCCTTAGAAAATTAAATTTTTAACGACCATCCTAATAAATACCTTTTTGAAAATGTATAATTCTTTCTATATTGGCAGTCCAATCGTTGTGAGAAGTTCAGACGCAAAAGGGTGTATAGACAAGACCATTACACACGACGACTTATCATCTTTGCTGTCCAAGACAGTTTTTGTAACTTTGCAAAAGTATATGAAGTTGGCTGTCTTCCTTGGGCTGCTTTTTTCACACTAGACTTATACTAAAGTGTCCGAATATCCTCAACCTAAAAAAAAAAAGGTTTATTATAATTAATGTCAATTCGATTGATTAATATGAATAAATATTTTTAGTATACCCCTATAAAAGCTTTTATAGCGAATTAAGCATCATTTCCAGGTTGTTTCTGGAGTAAAACTAAGTCTGTTTTGGTTATATTAACGATATCGATAACAGTAAAAGTGTGGACATTTTCGTTGGAGTAAAATGTTCTTGTGACAGTAGACGATAAGATTTTCCATGATATCAACTCGCGATTTTTGTCTAGACCAATCTCAACTTCACCATACATTTCTCTATGTATTTTTGCAGTGATTTTTCAACTTACAGGATCACAATAAAACTCACTGAGTGTGAACGTTGTAAAGTATCACCCAGCATATTACTCCTGCCTACAAGCGAATGATTTTTTACTCAGATATAACATCTGTAATGTTTAAAATATTGTTAGATTAAATATTAGTTAATATCAACATTATTCAAACATATTGATTAATACTTACCAGTATGATTACTTATGAGACTAATTACACATACTTATTGAAATAAATAATCAAATTCGCCACTTGACGTTAGGATTTTTATTTCATGGTTTCAAATCAAAAACTATTTATTTGTATTTTTTTAATTGTTATTGTATTTAATGAGAGAACAATATTATCTATATAGCTGCATAACCTCAACTGTGATAATAATAATGAAGAATTTAATTATCAAATAAACATTAAGGCGAACATTTATATAAAGTAGTCACAGCAGCTACACATGTAAACAAAGCCTTAATGAATTCTAACGACCATTAATGACGTCATAGCGCAGTGTCTAGTATGCAAAAAGTTTTTTTAAGTTAATTATTAAAAACATTGTAGATATTAATTAGTTTTATCACTTAATTGATAGAGCACATCGAGAGCAATTTTTTAAGCAAAAAAAAATGTATAAAATATGAATAGTTTTCAAACTATAGCAAAATTACTTTTTTGAAAATTAATTTTTTAAAAAATTAATTATTAATTAACTAATAATCATAAAAGAGGAGCAATTGCAGATTCTGAAAGAGCTTTTAAGGAGCAATTAATTGAGGTATCATTTGATTCCATAAAAAAATGCTGGCCGCTAACTTTTTTGTGGTGAATTGTATGCTCTTTGAAAAAGCCTGTATGTGCTTAGCAGTACCTTCAACTACAGCCCTCGTGGAAGCCTTGAAAGTCTAATTTCCTACGAAATTAGTGGTTTTTTGTTGTTAACTTGTCAACGGTTGACTTTTGGGAAAAAAAGTACATGACATTTTTTGTAGGAAATTTAGTCTTCTACAAAAAAGTTCTTACAAGTCAAATCTCTAAAATCAATATTTAAAAGATATATGAACTTTAACTAAGTAAAATTCGAAATTTAAGCTAAATGTCAATGTTCAATACTATAAAATATATTCAGTTATTAACTTATGGTAAGTATCAATTAATATATATTTATATAAAATATAAAATGCCCGTAATTATTCATCGAAATTGTTCTTAAGTACCAACCTCATTTGCAATTCTTTTGAAAAATTGAATGATTAAAACACAGGTTTGAAGAATCTCGTTCGAATTTTCAATGTCCTTGGGACCTAACAGATGGATTATGTAAAAAAAAACATGGTTTTTGTAATGGTTTTGAATTATAAAACCGTTAATCTTGACATTTAGCTAAAATTTCGAATTTTACTTAGTTAAAGTTTATATATCTTTTTAAATATTGATTTTAGAGGTTTGACTTGTAAGAACTTTTTTGTAGAAGACTAAATTTCCTACAAAAAATGTCATGTACTTTTTTTCCCAAAAGTCAACCGTTGACAAGTTAACAACAAAAAACCACTAATTTCGTAGGAAATTAGACTTTCAAGGCTTCCACGAGGGCTGTAGTTGAAGGTACTGCTAAGCACATACAGGCTTTTTCAAAGAGCATACAATTCTCTTCCAAAAAAACTTTAAACCGATAAGATACGTGAATATGGGGCTGAGTTTTATTCGATAAAAAGAAAAGAATCAAAATTTACATGCTTTTAGCATGAGAAAACTTCAACGACGTTGTTCCAGTTCTTAAAATTGTTATTAAGAGCTCAAAACTTCACTGAATTTTTATTTTTACATGGAGAACAAGATTTTTGATGGGGAACGAAAAAAAAAAATCTTCGTTTCAAACGAAGCACCCTAATATATATGTTTATTGGAACTATGTACATAATTAAGGTAGTTCCAGCATGAAACCACTTTACGACAGATTCGGCTGAAATTTGATGAATTCTTAAAATTTCATAATTTTTGACCATTTAGATCGCGAGATATTTAAAGACAAAGTTCGCGATGTGGAGGGTCATGTCCCATTTAAAGCATGTAAAATGTCCGGTCTCTCCAACTATTTTTTATTATATTAAAAAATTCTCTCGACAGAATTGGAAAAAAAAGTAGGAGAGTGTTGAAAAATGTTTTTAGAATAAGTTAAAACAATAAAAGTAGAACCTCACCATTTTGTTATCGAGATATTATAATTAAAAAAAATAATTTTCGATTCATTTCCAACCTGCTTACTTTTCAAATAATAGTGATCTGGCAACGCTGTCCGCAACGGCTTGCAGGCACACCGTCAAAAGTAAAAATTTCAGAAGTATACCAACTTCAGAAACTCACAGCTAGGAATGTAAACAATAAAGATGGTTCATAATTCAGAATGACAAATTATCACCTTGTCAAAAACATCGAATCTCTAATCTTTATATCAACACATACTCAGAATTTACAATATTCATTCTTTCGTAATAAAGAATTAACAATATTTAGAATGACAATATTTCAGAAATCCAATACTTCCGAAATTTCAAACTACGAACGCCAATTCTTCAGAATTACATTTTATACGAATGACCATTTTAGTAAAATTTTCTAAGCTTTGCTGACATTCGGTATTACAGACTTTCCCTATGAATTTACCATTATCATGTGAGTGCTTTGGCGGATTGATTGGGTTTAAAAAATTTGTATGACTCGTTATGTAATAATTATATATGAATTTTACGAGTTTAATTTGTATGAAACGATTATATTGAATGTACTGAATTAAGATAGAAGTGCTATTTGTGGCCAGTAATAATTAAGTTCTAATAACTCTCTAAACATGAATAAGTGAAAATAAGTGAAGATTTACTAATGCCAAGTGCAAACCGAACCACTAATTTCAAAAAGTGGTTCGGTTGGCACTCAGAATTAGTGAATATTGACTTATTCATGTTTAGAAAGAATAGTTGAGTTATAATTATTTAAGCTTCAACATAAAATCGTAAAATTAGTGACATAATTTTTTTAACACATACTAATAAACAATATAATCTCATCTGTTTAAAAATAGTTTATAGATTTTAAATATTATCAATTTAACTAAACTAAATTTTAATCGAAACTAATCTTGATGTATATCAGTATATACCCTGTCCAAAAATTCTTGTAGAATCCACGTAACTGCGACAAAAACCGCATAGAATCCTATAGACTGTATTGGTTTCAATGCCGTTTTTGTCGCATGTGATTGGATTCTATGGGAATTTTCGGATTATTATTATTGTAACTTAATTATTATTAATGCTTGTGTGATGAATAAAAATACAGCCAAAATCAAATCCAGATGCATTTTTTATTTATAAATTTATAATTAACATATATGTTTATGTTTTA
The DNA here is from genome assembly GCF_029852145.1 of Microplitis mediator. Lineage (NCBI taxonomy): Eukaryota > Metazoa > Arthropoda > Insecta > Hymenoptera > Braconidae > Microplitis > Microplitis mediator. The sequence goes on along the minus strand of NC_079974.1, from coordinate 10,607,441 downwards.
TTAGGTCCAATATTTTAAATAATAATTATAATTCAAGAATAATTGATTCATTCTATTGGACATTGATCCGTGTATTATTTTCAATATCTTATTTGAATTTTATTTTATAATTCCTATAGGATAGAAGTACCATTTTTGGCCACTTTAGTACCAGTTTTGGTTACTTCAAAAATTTTAATAAAATAATACGCAAAGTACGTAATGATATGATGAATTTTTTTTAATTCATTTAAAGGGAATTTTTAACTTCCCGCTAAGAAAATTGTAAATTTTCAAAAATTCGGGAAGTTATTGGTTTCGGTCCGATTTACGAAAATTGAATTTCCATCAGATGTCGACGTTTCGAGGTCCTAAGAAGCTATTCTGACTAATTTCACGATGATGTCCGAGTGTATGTATGTGTGTACGTACGTACGTACGTACGTATGTATGTATGTAAATATTCGTAACTCTTGAACGGATGAACCGATTTTGATCGTTGAGGTGTCATTCGACGCGGCTTGTTAATGTCTTGAAGCCGTGAAAATTTGAACTTAATCGGTAGGGTGCGTTCAGAGATATTTCAAAAATAAAATTTTTTCGAAAATGTTTTATTTGGATAACTTTTAATTTGATCGATGGATTGATTCCAAAATTTAATCAGCTCTGAAACTCTATAAGCCGCGTCGAATGCCACCTCAACCATCAAAATCGGTTCATTCGTTCAAGAGAAACCGTTAACGAAAGAATTCAAAAAACATTTTTTCCTTGGTTTTTTTTAAATTTCTCAAAAACGGCTGAATAAATCAATTTCAAAATTTGATCAGCTTCAGAACTTGATAAAACGCGTCGATTGCCACCTCAACCATCAAAATCGGTTAATTCGTTCGCGAGATATCGTGGGAGAAGGAAATGTTAAAAAATGGTTTTTTACAAAACAATGGCATACAAAATTTATGCCATAGTATTTGCGAGCTCGAAGAGCTCGAAAATGTAATCACAATAATGTTTTCGAGCTCAGCGAGCTCGAAAACAGCGGAAAGTTTTGGGGCTGGCCCGCAGGGTCAACTGACAGACTGATTTTCTATTGATTTTCTATCGATTTTCTATGACAGCAACAAGTTTTTGTTTTCTGTCAATTTTCTATGGATTTTCTATCGATTTTCTATGACAGCAACAAGTTTTTGTTTTCTGTCAATTTCCTATGGATTTTCTATCGATTTTCTCTGACAGCAACAAGTTTATGTTTTCTGTCAATTTTCTATCGATTTTCTATGACAGTAATTATTGTGATAGTAATTGTATTCAAATTATATATAAAATTAATACTAATAATAATTGTGATAGTAATTGTATACAAATTATATATAAAATTAATACAAATAATTATTGTGATAGTAATTGTATACAAATTATATATGAAATTTATACTAATAATTATTGTGATAGTAATTGTATACAAATTATATATAAAATTTATACTAATAATTATTGTGATAGTAAATGTATACAAATTATATATAAAATTTATACTAATAATTATTGTGATAGTAATTGTATACAAAATTGGCTCAACGAGCTCGAAAACAGCGGGAAGTTTGGGGGCTGGCCCGCAGGGTCAACTGACAGACCGATTTTTTTTACTGTATTAGAATGAATTTTTTTTTTTTTTATACTTCTCCATTAATTAAAATGAAATATTAAAGGTCTAAAAATAAAACACTGGCCATAAATAGCACTTCTATCTTAATTCAGTACATTCAATATAATCGTTTCATACAAATTAAACTCGTAAAATTCATATATAATTATTACATAACGAGTCATACAAATTTTTTAAACCCAATCAATCCGCCAAAGCACTCACATGATAATGGTAAATTCATAGGGAAAGTCTGTAATACCGAATGTCAGCAAAGCTTAGAAAATTTTACTAAAATGGTCATTCGTATAAAATGTAATTCTGAAGAATTGGCGTTCGTAGTTTGAAATTTCGGAAGTATTGGATTTCTGAAATATTGTCATTCTAAATATTGTTAATTCTTTATTACGAAAGAATGAATATTGTAAATTCTGAGTATGTGTTGATATAAAGATTAGAGATTCGATGTTTTTGACAAGGTGATAATTTGTCATTCTGAATTATGAACCATCTTTATTTTTTACATTCCTAACTGTGAGTTTCTGAAGTTGGTATACTTCTGAAATTTTTACATTTGACGGTGTGCCTGCAAGCCTCCGCAACGCTCTCTGATATAGCGTAGAATAAAAAGCGGGAAATTCAAATTTTTCACGGTTTTCGTAGAATTCAGCTACGTGACTAAAATATTCAAATCACTATTTAAATTAGTTATAAATAAAGAAACGATTAAATAAATAAATAAATATAACACTTTTTTTCTTTTAAACATATATTTTATAAAAAAATTAACGTAAAGTAAAAACATAAATTTTTAACGACGGTATAAATATTTAAATATATTTAAATGAAAATTTAACACAAGTAACATAACGTTAAAATAAACTTTGGGTAATTTATAAATAAATGACTTATTTCACTCAATGTTTAGTTTTAAAAAATTAATAAGTTTGTTAATTATTCTCTTATTTTTGGTTACTCTAGGTTTTCCATTCTAATTTACTTGACATTAACTCAACAATGCCATTTCCTCCAAGATTATTGAACGTAGTTGTAAGTAACTCGTACGTTATTTTTGCAATTGCCACCTTTGTGCCGTAATTGCTTGAGCATTTTTTTAATTAAATAATATTATTAGAAAGCGCAATACTATTTAAATATACTGAGACCGTAAACAAAAATATATAAACACTCAAAGCAACGTTGCCAGATCACTGAAACTAGCAATATGTAATTGTATGTGTGAATGTCTGTGTGCCGAGGCTTCTGAATTTTTGTCTATAGTAAATACCCTGACTATACTATACCACGCTGGAACTACCTTAAATATTTATAGGTTTCATATCAATAAAGTCTAATCAGATTTAATCATACATAGACATATATAACTACATATAAGTTTATATCAGTCATGTCTGATCAGAACCAATCATATATAAACTTATGCACGACTATACATGAATTTATATTAGCCATGTCTGATCAGATCTAATTATATATAGGCCTATATCTAATTATATATGGGTTTGTATCAGTCATGTCTGATCAGATCTGATCATATATAGACTTGTATATGATTAGATATGGGGTCATAACAGCCAGGTATGATCAGATCTAACTATATATAGACATATATAAATAGATCTGCTCATTTATAGACTTATGTATGATTATACACGGGGTTATAACAGCCAGGTATGGTCATATCTAATTATACATAGACTCATATATAATCAGATCTGATCAGATCTAATTATATATAGACTTATATATAATCAGATCTGATCATATATAGGCTTATATATGGGCTTATATGTGTTTCAATTTGTAATGCATTCGCGCGGTAATGATTAAATCAAATTATTGATAATAATGCCAAGCTATGATATCTGAGTCTACAAAAAAAATTTTTTGTATAAATAAATTGTTATTTTGTCAAAATAGAACGTAATTAATTGTAATGAATTAAAGTAGGTACTTTGCAAGCGTTTTATAAACAAAAATTTATAATGTGTGTCATCATATCGATAACGTAAAAAAGTAGAATAACTTTTATATCAATAATGGTGTAATGAGGAGAAAAGTAAAATGGCCTCGGCTGGATAATACTTGCGTGCAAATTGATGCAAATCTACTGCCGTCATCTGACTGTAATTTGACAGAAAAACTTGCTGTCAATTTGAAGTGAAACTTTCCACCAACTTGACGTCATTCTCTGACAGTAACACCTGTGGTCAAATTGAATTCAAGCTTACAGACAGTTTACTATCAACTTAAAGATAACTGCTTGCTCTCCAACACTCTCCTTTTAGTTGGCTTCAGAATAAGACAGTAGCTTGTAGTTAATTTACGGTTAAGGTGGCTATCAGGGTAAGCAAATTTATACATGAATATATCTACAATTTGACGGTAAAGAAATACTTTACAATTTTTAAAGTCAAATTAAATTGATGTAAAAATTTATCTGGAAATTGACGAAAATTTTTTTCTAGTCAACTTTTGAAGTAAATTTGCATTCTAATTTGGGTAGTAAATTTACGTCAAATTGTATAGCAAGTTGTGTATAAATTGTCGTAAAAAAAAGAAAAGTCCGAAGTTGACGGAAATTTGACAAAAAATTCAAGGAAACTTTTGTAAAGTAAACTTTTGCTAAAGCAAAGTGTGCTATTAGGGCTTGTAGTCAAATTGAATTCAAGTTACAGGCAATTTACTGTCACCTTAGCGGCAACTGTTTGCTCTCCAACACTCTTCTTTAAATTGGCTTCAGAATACGGAAGTAGCTTGAAGTTACCCTGATAGCCACCTTAACCACAAGTTAACTTCAAGCTACTGCTGTATTCTGAAGTCAATTTACACGAAAGTGTTGGAGAGCAAACAGTTACCTTTAAGTTGACAGTAAATTGTCTGTAACCTCCCTAATAGCACAGTTTGCTTTAGCAAAAGTTTACTTTACAAAAGTTTCCTTGAATTTTTTGTCAAATTTCCGTCAACTTCGGACTTTTCTTTTTTTTTACGACAATTTGTATGCAACTTGCTATTCAATTTGACGTTGATTTACTACCCAAATTAGAAGGCAAATTCACTTAAAAAGTTGACCAGAAAAAAAGTTGTCTTCAATTTTTCGGCAAATTTTATGTCAATTTATTGTTATTTGACTTGAAAAATTGTAAAGTATTTTTTTACCCTCACCCTGATAGCTACCCTAACCGTAAGTTAACTACAAGCTACTACCGTATTCTAAAGGTAACTTAAAGGAAAGTATTATCCAGCCAAGTTTACCAGAAACTTTCTCGTTAAGTTAGCCGAAAATGTTTCGCAGATCTTACTGAGCAAGGTGTGGCTATCAGGGCAAATTGTAGACATTTTTATGTAAAAATTTGCTCACCTTCTGAAATGGTAAGAAAGAACATCGTCGACTTTTTTTTCGTAAAAACTTACCTTTAAATTGAAGAAAAATTAATCGCAAGTTTTTTCTTTTCAACTTTTGCTGTGAAATTGTCGGCAAATTTGGGCAGCAGATTTCAGGTAATTTCAATATCAAATTACTGTCAATTTCAAGCTAAAGTGACTATTGGGGTTGAATTCAATTTGACTACAAGTATTACTGCCAGACAATGACGTTAAGTTGATTGAAAGTTTCACTTCAAATTGACAGCAAGTTTTTTTGTCAAATTACATCCAGATGACGGCAGATGATTTGCATAAAATTGCACGCATGTATTATCCAGCCGAGGCTTGCCAGGAACTTGTCGTTAAGTTGGCCGTAAATGTTTCACTGCAGAACTTGCTGAGCAATTATATTTAAGGGTGGACAGTACTAACCGAATCTTCGAATTTTACTTTTCTAATCACGTTTAGAATAATTACGTCACTCAAATGATGAAAACCTTCTAAAAAAGTTTGTCTTTCACATTTTTTCGGAAGCTATAAAAATTTCTGTGATAACAATTGATAAATAAATTTAAAAAAAAGTAAAATTCAAAATTTCGTTTAGTACGGCCCAGCTTTAAAGTGTGGCTATCAGGGATAAAAGTTAACGAATACTTGCTGTCAAATTGAAAGACAATTTGACAATTTGTTCAGCGATATTCCTGATAGCCGTATTATTGCTTAGCAAGTTCTGCAGTGAAACCTTTTCGGCTAACTTAAGGCTGGGCCGCACCTAACGAAATCCTGAATTTAAGAATTCTAATTATTTAATAAATAATTAGAATTCTTAAATTCAGGACTTCATTAGGTGCGGCCCAGCCTTTTGGCTTCAATATACTATCTATGACCGCTATTTGACGGCAACTTAGAAACCAACTTTTGCTAAGAATCCTGGGCATGCACCCAAGCGTGTATTGTGTGTATGAAAATACGCCTCCACGAGTTCTGTCAAGAATTTCGTGCCTCTCTTTCGGTGACGCTGCCGTTGTGCATGTATACATTACACTGATAATTTAAGCCGTGTTCCGATATTGCACAGCGAGTACTGTTCAGTGCTCGTAATGCATGTCGGAGGTCACACCTTACAGTGGTCACAGTGTATATCGTGACATAGCCTTAATAGTTTACTGTTTCCGTGCAATCCAACAATACACTCCATATTTTTATATTTATACGTTAGTTATTCGCGTTGATCGATGCATAGATTAATTGAAGTTAACGACTCTGTTACTTTAGATTAATGTTCTCTTATATAATAGAATAAAATCAAATTCACGAATAATATTTAATCATGGACGAAAAAAAAACAAAACTTACTTTCGACAACAAGATTATTTTGGCCCCTATGGTACGAGCGGGAACTTTGCCTTTGCGACTTCTTGCTTTAGATTATGGTGCTGACATTGTATATACTGAAGAGTTGATAGATTTTAAATTACTTCGTTCAACTCGTCAGATAAATGGTAATCGATTTAGCCAAGTACTTAGAATTCATATTTGTACCAATTCAACTATTTTAGTATCGTTAAATTTTTAAGAGGTTATTGTATCATCAATATACAATGTTAATAGCTCTTTGTTGTTCAATATTTTTTTCTATATTTACAATAAATTACATTTTCAGATGTTCTGGGAACGATTGATTACATTGACCAGACTGATGGAACAATAGTTTTTCGGACCTGCCTTCGAGAAAAAAGCCATGTTGTTTTACAGCTTGGAACATCTGATCCTGAAAGAGCTTTAAAAGTTGCCCAAATTTTAGAAAACGATGTGTCAGGCATCGATATAAATATGGGATGCCCTAAAAAATTTTCTCTTGAAGGTGGAATGGGTGCAGCTCTATTGAACAATGAACAAAAAGCAAAAAATATTTTGAAACGCTTAATTGATGGCGTTCGTATACCTGTTACTTGTAAAATACGTGTATTCGACGACCTTCAAAAGACTTTAAACTTATGCGATGTATGATAATATGTCCTGAAATATTTTCAAAAATTAAGTTATACTTTTCCAATTCAAATCTATTTCATCATTGTTTGTAGACTCTTGAATCTAGTGGAATTTCAGCAATTACTGTTCATGGTCGTACAGTTCATGAAAGACCACAGCATGCAAATAGAAATGAAATGATTCGAATAATTGCTCAACGCCTTTCGATACCAGTAATTGCGAATGGTGGTTCTAAAGAAATTGAAAAATATTCTGACATAGAAAAATTTAAAAAGGAAACAGCGTGTAGCAGTGTTATGCTTGCTCGAGCTGCACAATGGAATTGCTCAATTTTCCGAAAAGAAGGATTGTTACCGATTGATATCGTCATCAAAGCATACCTTAAATATGCTATTGATTATGACAATTCACCATCTAATACTAAATATTGCGTACAAAATATCATTCGAGAGTTACAGGAAACACCCTTAGGGAAAGAGTTTTTAAAAGCACAAACTCTTGAGCAAATCTGGTAAGAAATTTTAATAATTTCATTGATTTTCTTAACTTTTATTTATTACATAAAGCATTTAATATATATTTGAAATATAGCGAAATTTGGGACATGGATGACTATTGTCGATTAAAGTTCGACCAGTATCAAAAAAAAGGTTTCCATGGTCGTTTTCAAGTAGCACCTCTTAGAATTGGTGTGATCATGAACGAAAATCATTCTACAAAAAATTCGGAATGTAATGTTGATGATTTGATAGTCCTGCGATGTGCATTTCTGAGAAGACGATTTTCATTTGACAATGATTTACCCAAAACAAAGCTTTTGAAATGGCTACGAGAAAACAAAAAAACTCATATCGTACCCGTTTATCATACTTGGTTTGAAGATAAACTTTTTCGATCAATCGTCACTGTAGATAATAAAAGATATAGTTCTACATTTTGGTAATGATTTTAAAAGTCATATTTTGATCAGTTTTTCTATGATATTTACTGGAGAACATTTTTTTATAGGGAAAAAAATAAAAAAAGAGCTGAGCAAGGCGCAGCGTTAGTATGTCTTTGTTCATTAGGAGTCATCGATGAAGAATTATTAAAAAAAAATGGAAGCTTACGAAAATAATTTATCAAATTTTCAATAAATATGTGAATCTTTGGTCATATAAATGTGTATTGTATGTTTATAAAGTATTCAGAATTTCATAACTTAGATTCCTTACAACCTAGATACTTTGTAACCCAGAATCCTACTTAACCTTGAAACAAAAACATCATTTGAAATGATAAGAATGTATTCAAATCTTAATCGTTTCGAATCGTGACAGTAAAAGCTGGTAAAAACGATTTAAGATTTCAATTAATTTTGAGTTATTTTATATTATAAAATATTTTTTCTTTATGGCTTAACATGATTTAAATTGACTTGTCAAATTTTAAGCTTAAAAGCAGTATGATACTTTCAAGCGTAAATTCTGAAACAAATCATTTTAAATTATAGAAAAAGAAAATATCATTTTATGACCAAAAAAAAGTTAAAAAATTTTTAGAAAATCTGAAAGCTCTTACCTTAAGGGCCAGTTTTTCAAACCGAGTTTATTTTTATCCTGGTTTTGATTATCATTGCTAGTATGTCTATTAGGGAAGGGTCAAAAGAATCAAATATTTTTTTTTTTTACAAGTGACACGGAAAAATGGGTTGCTAGACACCTTAAAAAAATTCTCACCAAATATGAGCTCTTAATTTCAATAGGAAGATGGCCCTCATCGCAGTTTCTTATTTTTTTCTCAGTCTAATAGAAAAAAATTCATACCTCATTATTAATTGATTGTACCGAAAATTGTTCTAGAAGAATTTTGTAGGAAATTTAATTCTCTACAAAAAGGTATCTTATATTTTTCCCGTAAACCTTACCATTTGAATGATATTGAAGATTTAAGTTTGATTATTTTAAGACAAATTTCATTTTTGTTTATGAATTTTATAACTCGACAATAAATGACTATTATAAAATGCGCAATATAAATTTTTGTAGGAAATTAACTGCTCTATAAAAATGGTGTCTTATGTTTTGGCGATTAAATTAAGCCTTCAAAAGATATTCATCATCAAACTTCCATGTGTACTGATTTTAAGAGTTTTTGATTAGATATTCGAAAAATATCAATTTAATTTATAAGTTTTGAGAAAATTTACACGAATTTTAGTTTTTATCAACTGAGAAACTTCAAAATAGTTTTAAGTTTTCGTTTATGTGTAAGTGTTTTGTCTACATTTAAAAAAATTAATTTTCCATTTATCGCTTAGTTAATTATTTATTAATAGAAAAAGCAAAGTTTTCATTATAAATATAATACGTTTCAGTTTTAGAGAAAAAAATGTCCAATTAGTTATGAAAAAATTTTTTATTTCAATTTTCAGCTGTTATTAATTTTCAAACAATTTTTGTTGTAAGTAGGGTAATTTTTTCGATGCTCTTTAACAACTTGCAATAAGAAATAAAATACAAAACACAAATTCTCTAGAGAAGAAATTTTCCCTAGGACAATATCCAGCTATGGTGGAAAAATTTTTAAAACCATTTTGAAGACGTTATTGAAAAAAAACAACATAATCGTGATTTTTAATAATTAAAAATAAAATGTTTAGAATTATTGAAAAAAAATTCTGAAAATAAAAGTCAAATAATGAAAATATTAATGACAACAAATAAAATTTGTATGAAATTCATAAATTAAATTGATATTTTTCGAATATCTAATCAAAAACTCTTAAAATCAGTACACATGGAAGTTTGATGATGAATATCTTTTGAAGGCTTAATTTAATCGCCAAAACATAAGACACCATTTTTATAGAGCAGTTAATTTCCTACAAAAATTTATATTGCGCATTTTATAATAGTCATTTATTGTCGAGTTATAAAATTCATAAACAAAAATGAAATTTGTCTTAAAATAATCAAACTTAAATCTTCAATATCATTCAAATGGTAAGGTTTACGGGAAAAATATAAGATACCTTTTTTGTAGAGAATTAAATTTCCTACAAAATTCTTCTAGAACAATTTTCGGTACAATCAATTAATAATGAGGTATGAATTTTTTTCTATTAGACTGAGAAAAAAATAAAAAACTGCGATGAGGGCAATCATCCTATTGAAATTAAGAGCTCATATTTGGTGAGAATTTTTTTAAGGTGTCTAGCAACCCATTTTTCCGTGTCACTTGTAAAAAAAAAAAATATTTGCATCTTTTGATCCACCCTAATATCTATATATTATTAATATATAGATATACTAGCAATATTAATTAAAACCCGGATAAAAATAAACTCGGTTTGAAAAACTGGCCCTAAGTGTTCATGTTATATTTTGAATAATCCGTTAACTTTAAATAATTATGAAACAATGTTTTTTTTCTTTTTTAACCCTAAACAAAATTTTTATCTATTTATCTTAAACAAAATGTTTTTTGATGACTCGATATCAACGATTCTTCTTTACTGTTCTAAAAAATAATTTAAATAAAATAAGGATTGATTATAACACTTTCTCGTAGAAATTTGTTCTCAACAAAATTCTTGTGTAAGGCTAACATAAGATTTGCAATTCAAATTTGCCCCAAATATCTGGGGCAAGACCAATAGGTGAGTGCTGACGCTAGCAACTATCGAACTTAAAAGCAGGCTTCTGGAAGCCTTGAAAAAATCTGCTATGGTGGTGGTGCTTGATTATATTTTAGAGATTACCTGACAATTGACCCACCCCACAATGCATACAATAACTTATGTTAATATCTCTGAATAAATAATCAGATAAAGTCCTTCCAGAGAGTAATTTGTCGTCGGGATCCGTCGGAAATTTTCGGTTTGTCATGATGTGTGGTAACAGCGTGAGATCAGACTCGTTTTCTAAGAGTGGGAGTCAAAACCGACGGCGACTTAATTTCGAGGAAGACTTTAAATATGTAAACACAAACGTGTGCAATGGTAATGTGCCCTTTTTCAAAGGTTTTGTGTGTGTGTGTAATTACAATAGTATGTTAGCACACCCACGCTTGCAATGATACTGAACAAATTATCTAGTGAAATCAATTTACACCAAAATTTAATCCATAATCGGTAAATCAATTGTCAACGGATCAATTATCGCTAGGATAAACTGTCGGCGGATAAATCATCACTCGGATCAATTGTCGCGGATTAATTGTCCTTGGATCAACGGTCGTGCCACTATTTAAGACTAGGGGGTGTCATCTGTGATGGAACGTAGAGATTTCCGCAACGCGTATATAAGATATAATAAGGAAATGGTGGCAATTGTTTAGGATCAAGGTTCACCACATTTATCCAAGTTCCAAGTGCTTTTACCTTAAATATCAAAAAGTAAATTTTTTCCACGTGTTCAGTTACACGGCGGATTAAATTTTCTATGTGTGTTTATGTCTCCAACACTAGATATCTATCCGGACCTTGCAATTGAGTATACGAAAAATGATCAATTAAATCTCTTCTAAACAAAAACCGAAACGGCTTCTGTAACAAGGGGTGGGCACTGGAAGGAACCGGTTTCTGATTAGCTCCATATCATTAATCAATCAATTTCCGTTCTTATGATAATATCCCTTTTTTCGTTACACTCGATTTTCTGAATAAGACTTCGCTTGAAAATATTTTTATTAAAAAATTAACGGTTTCTCGGAAAAGTAAAATTCATAATTCGGAAGCGGAAGCAATAGTTGACATGCAGACTACTTGAAAATTTTAATGAATCGCTTAAAAGTATAACTTTTATTCATGATTTCTAATTGAATTTTTGACATAACTCGGGTCTTCTGAGAAACAAAATTAATACATTCCATACTTTACTTCATCATTATATTTAAATAAATATCATTATATTCTCATAATGTGATACACTGTAGAGTGTAATTTTGACGAGTACTTAAAATAATTTTAGATATCAATACCTAAATAAACATACGTATGGTCCAATTGGTTTTGTATTATAAATTCAAATAGATTAATATAATCTTAAACTAAGGAGATAAATTTAAAAACTTATAAAATGAATTCGACTACAAAAGTAACATTGTACATAAAAAATTATTCAACTATAACTTTATAAATAAATAAAAAAATCATATAATATTGATTTTGCAATACAGATTAATGAATAAAATTAGAAACATTTGAATGTGAACAATAATCGCATTATCTATTAGTAGTCATGAATCAATTGATTTTGGTAGAGAAAACGATTAACAAGAACAGGAATCTCTGCCACTATGTTGTTCACTAGTAGCCCCATGTAAATTAGTACGTTCAGGCTGACTGGGATTGTGCTGAACTCCTGATTCAGCTGCGTTTAAATCCAAACTATGAAAAATAATAATTAATAATTTAATATTTGCTAAATAACATTTAGTTAAGTCAATAATATTCGACGAATGTAATTGAATTTTATCTTGATACTTACCGACCATCTCTTATACTCTGGAATATTTTTTTAGCTGTATCTAAGAAAGCTTCTTCAACGTTATGACCCCTGAAATTACATTTAAATCAAATATTAACACTTCGTGATTATTCTATTAGTTAAATTGCTTAATCTGTATTTGGGTTTATTAACACAAGTATTTATTCATTAATAGCAGTTACACGATAAGTTAACTGACCAAGTCTGATCTTAGAATGGTTGGACAGAGATGCCAGGTAGAAGTGTTACGAACATTTCGTAAATGATTGAATATTGATATCACGATATAATAATTTGAAATTGATGGTCAGTAAACTCATATTAAATTCTTTTGAATCTTCTAAAGTTGATTAAACTTTTTTTCATAATACCAGCATCGAAACTTGAAGTTTCAGTGTCTCTACAGCCAGTCTAAACAAGCTAATTTCAAGTCGATGCTGCAAACAACTGCTAGCGAACTCGTAATTCACCAATACCTACATACAGCGGGCAGAAACCCTGGAGAAGAAACACAATTGTTTCTGCCCAGGTTATTTCATCAGATGACAGCGGGTGACCGAGTATGTACAAACGTGTGTATGTAAATAAGCTATAATTTCTGAACAAATCAACCAATTTGGATCTTTGAGGCGGTATTTGAAGCAGTTGGCTTATTTCTATGTTCTATGAGAAATTGAACTCGAAACGTACGGTACGTTTCAAGATATTCTAAAAATACAATTTTTTTTCGAATAACTTTCAACATACTTCGTGGATTGATTCCAAAATTTAATCAGCTCTGAAATTAAAATAACTACATCGAATGACGCATCAACTATCAAAATCCTGAATCACCGTGATTCGCAGTGATATCAGCGTAAAATCACGGTGAGATTCCATCGTGATTTGCGATGAGTCACGGTGTAATCACGATTATTTCTCATAGTGATTTACGGTGAGACACGGTAAAATTTTCGTGAGCTTCCACGTTGAGTCTCGGTGATATTTTACGGTGATTCGAGGTAACAGCATGTAGAATCATGGCGATTCACGATGATTTTCCATAATCAAGCAATGAAGATTTGCCGTAATTCACTCTTGGGAGATAATAGTTATTGGCGTAACTAGTAGGGTAAGTTATTCATAATGTGTCAGCGCGAAGTGGTTAGCACGAGTCGTAGGTGCGCCGGCACAAGCGAAGCGAGTGAATACTGCGCACCGAAGACGAGTGCTAAACACATCGTGGATGAAGGATTATGACTCAACCTACATGTTGCGCCCATAATTTTATTCAACATGTGCGCTATTTGCGTTTTATTAATTGCCTAAAAAGCAAAGTCTAAATAGTTTTTTAGTGACATGGTGAGAAAAAACTTGAAATATTAAGGATATGACAAAACTATAGGGATGTAGATTTAGTTGAACGGAAATTCAAATTCAATAAGTCAAAGCTTTAACTCCACGTTAAAAACATTCGGCCTCAGAATCTTGGCTACTCAATGGGTAACAACAGGGAGTTGTAATTACCTAATATTCTGTTAGAGCCTGAAAGATAGTTACGTTTATTTTTATTACGTCACAATGGCCGGAATTGTAGACATCGTTATTGCGTTTTGACTAATAATTTTTCACCAATCGGTAAACGGCCATTTAAGGTTCGGATTTTAGGCATGATAAAACGTGAATAGCACGCGTGAGTTGAATAAAGTAAATATTGGGAAGGGAAAGTCACCGGTACTAGGCTGAAGCAGCGGGAGTAGTTCAGTGCTCGCCACGAGATTGCGCCTAGCTGCTTGTGGTATCCTTGGTAAGAAATTTATTCTAGAACTATAATATTCCAAACTTGAAAGCAATTCTGACACAGGTGCTCCTCTGTTCTTCGACAGAATACAAAGTACCTCTTTGGATAGTAATATGGTATATTCTATGTTACATTATGACATTAATATTTATTATCAATGTCTCCAAGAATAATTTTTCTTTGAAAAATTTCAATGCAAAATTTTCAATGAATTCATTACGCTACATGAGCTTGATTAAGAAAAGTGATTTGAAATGATTCATAACAATTTGAAACGATTTAAAATAATTTGAATCGACTAATATATAGATATACACTTGGCATGGATTAAATCATTTTTCATAACCAGGGGAATAAGAAAATTAATTTAACGTGAATGCGTCCGGCTAAGTCGGATTTTCAACAGTAGAGCACACACGACGGTTTTGCGATCGAGGTGTGCAAAAAATTGAAATCACAAAAAATGTCAAATAACTAAAATGTTGTTAAATTGAAAATAAGTTTCAATGAAATCATGAAAGTGTTACGTTCCCGTAATATTTTACGTAGTGTCTAAAGATACAGAAAAAAACCTGTGTTCGGAACAGCCTACTGTGTGGCACGTTATCGTGCCGCACGCTTATCCCTTATTCTATCCCACCTATTCCTGTACACTTATCCGCGTCTAATATTTTATCGATTAAATTAATTATTTTTAATAAATTAATTTTATGCAATGTAACGGAAATTAGTTACGATAAGAGTCAGCGTGGCTTGCGGGAAGTCTAAACAGATGACGATGCATGAGACCCGGGTCACGCCCCAGTGAACACATGACCTTATTTTGACGTCATACATAGGTCATAGCAATGTCACGACATCTGATGTAAATTTGATGTCAATCTGACGTTCTACATGACTTTAATATGATGTAAAGCTTGTGACATCATATTGATGTAAGCATGACTCTTGTACGATGTCACAGTTATGACTTATGTATTACATACGTTTGACATAGAATCTACATCACATTGTTATGTAGTAATAAAGTCATTATCCGTATATCATAATGACGTAATTTTAAAATCATGCATTTATGTCAGTAGCAAAGTCACGGTTATACGTAATGTGGATGTCACTCTTAAATCATATCTTTACATCAGTGACAAGTCAGTATTTTACGCAACGCTGATGTAATGTCCGAGTCATAGTTTTTTATCATCTATTTATTGAAATAAAACAATCATAGAATGAATTTTGAAACATGTGTAAATGTGTAAAAATAACAACTAAACGTCGAACATTTTTGGGCTCAAAGTAATCGATAAACTCGATAATAGATCATTCAGACGTTTTAAATTAAAACATTAGCGTGAGCATAAAAAAATTAACTTTATTTTTTTAAATGATATATCGAAAATATCATTTAGGATGACAAAGAAAATGTAACGACCGTTTGAACTCTTTTGCTATTATGATTTTAAAGTTTAGTATCACAATTTTTCAATCGATTGAATTTCATACGATTTTGTGAAATTATTTAATGTTTCGCAAAATTTTATATAAGATTTTTTAAATTTCACATCACAACAAAAAATTAAAAAATTTGATGAAACTTAATGAAATTTTATACAATTATCATCGAGGTCGACAAATATTGCTTCTATAAAATTTCATATAAGTTCATGGAGTTTTTTAAATTTTGTAAAAATCCATCACGATAACTTATTAACTCTGTATTTTCCGGCATTTCACTCTAAATACATCAATTAAGCACGAGATTTGAACTCTCGTGATGTGGACCAGTGAGCAACGTTCAGGACTACCAGCCAAGAGTAGCCGTGTTCGAACCCAGCTGACGCCCAGGATTTTTTCATCATTTAACTTTATCTAATCTTGTTTCAGAATTCACAATGCGTTCGCGCGGTAATAATCAAATCAAAAATTCGGTATTTCATTTTATTTTTTTCTTTTTCAAAATATTTTTTCCGAATTGATAATTTTGACATCACCCATATGTCATATTGACGTCATAGAAGGTCACACAGACATCACATTTACATCATGCATACGTCATTAGTTTTACATCATAATCTTATGTAAAAAAGTGGGAAATAATGAGTCACACCTGACTCATTCGTGACTTATATCTTACGTAAATGATGACATAGCGTAACGTCACTCTGACGTCAAATTTACGTCAATGTGTTTACTGGGCGACGATTCTCTCACAGAGAACCTGAGATGCAGCGTCAACATTTTGTCAACTTTGTTGCAACTTATAATATTTTTATAACGAGTATACAGTCAGTCTTTGGAGAGAGCTCATAGAGCTCGAACCTCCACTTTTTGCACTTCATAAAATTAACCACAATTAATTATAAATTAATTAACCCTTTATTTGGGGGTGCCATTGGCACCTTAAAGTTTCATCTGGACATTGGGGAACGCTGACACCGGTGATCTAGTAATTTACCCTGGCCTGGACGCTGCCACTGGCTATCCAGGATCCTTTAAAATCCCGCATCCTCTTAAATGATATGGAGACCGGGTCGTGAAATAGATAAAATAGCGAAAATTCAATAAAATTAATAATTAATCGAATAATCGACGACCAGGGCCCACCGAGGGTCTATAGACACTCCAACGAGGCCAAACCTGGATCAAATTTAATAATTAAAATTTATTTTTATTTTGAATTAATTTAGGGTAATTTTCCAAAACGTAACAAAAGCTAGAAAATTTTTTCTAAAATGTAGATTTTAAAAAAGTGCATGGTAAAAGTTTGAGTTTTCTTCATAAAGTTGCAAAAAAAAAAAAAATTATATTTACGTTTTCGCACTAGCTTCTACAAACATAAGACCATTCTCATCAGCAAATTGTTTCGCTTCTTCATAGGTCACATCCCGTTGACTTTCCAAGTCACTTTTATTTCCAATCAAAAATATAACCTATAAACAACGAAATATGTTGCTGAATAAAAATAAATATATTTCAAGTAAACCTTAAATAATTTATTCTTACCGTGCTTGGATTGGTGAGATTGCGCGTATCTGTTAGCCAACTACTTAAGTGATTGTACGTAGAACGTCGAGTAATATCATACACCATAAGTGCTCCAGCTGCTCCACGATAATATGATCTAGTATAAAAAGAATATTTTCTTGTAATTATTCAACTGTCATGATAAACATTATTTATTCAATATTTTAACACCTCGTAACTGCTCTAAACCGCTCTTGTCCAGCCGTGTCCCATATTTGTAACTTTATTTTTTGACCATTTACTTCAATGATTCTAGTACCAAACTCTACGCCAATGGTATGTGGGCAATCTGCCATAACTGGAATACATAACATAAGGAATCGTCAAAATTTAAGTAACATCATTTCAAATTTATAAACTTCAAGTTGGTATATTTTACATTTTTTTTCGGTAAACTGATGTAAAAGACATGATTTTCCAACACCCATGTCTCCTATAATGATATATTTAAATATATACGAATAGTTGTACGGTCCTGTCGACATTGTTTATCTAAAAATCATAAAATATTTTAACACATTTTAAAAGGTCTCATTTACTTTGATTTTTTTCCATCGTTTGAACACATCAATTCAATGTGATTAATAAAAAAAAAAAAAAAAATAACTACATGCAAATATTGATAAATGAGTTCATTAATGTGTTATCGAAAAATTTTATTATGGAAGTAGCGATGAAATAAAAATGAAAGAAAGCTATTGTTCATGGTTGAAAAAAATTTTGAATTTAAAGCGCGATGTCTAAAAATTATTTCATTACACTCAAATTTTTGTAAGCTCTTTATGTCGATAATAATCAACATATTTTTGATTAATACTGAAAAAAAGAATGAATGTGAATGTAGCAGACATCAGACAAATTTAAAATTATTAATAAATAGAGTAAATAATTAATAAGATAAAATATTTAAAAATGCGCGTTCAAAAAATTTTGAAATTGATAAGTGCATTTTTTATAAATATTATTTTTTAAATTATTTATTCATAGTTTTAAATTTGTCTGATGTCTGCTACATTCACACTCATAAAAAAAGAAATTTAAGGGCAGTAATTGTCACCGTAACATATATATATATATATATATATATATATGTAAACCCAAATAAAACACATCTGACAAATTTATATATCGATGTCTTATGAAAGGCTATCAGTAGCTATGAGACTACAAATGAACTTTTAGACAACGATGATCAGAATCTTTTACTTAGGTATGTATGTATAGGTTGATAACAACAATAATCGATTCAGACAAGTTATTTTTTCTTCAAGATGAGTCTACATACAAGATGTTTAATAATGAACTGAATGATGTGATGAGTACGTTTTGTTATGACAACAATTTATATTCTACAAGTTTTTATTCATAAACGAACTATAGTAGCAGTTTCATAACTTACCTGTTAATGAAATAAATAGATAAAACTTTAAAATTTCTTACTACGTTAAAAAATAATTCAAGAAAACTTTCACGCATCTATCACTTCACAAATATTGAAATTTTACCTCTAATATTATGAATTGAAAACTGAAGTGACAGTCATACTAAATACACAATTTCAATGGACAGAATATGGCGGATAGTGATCCACTATGGTGACAATCGAATGTCACACAAAAGAGCTGTCAAGATTTAAACTAAAATTCTAGAAAATATACAAAAAAATCAGTTTCAATTTGTACTTGACAAATATTTCCATTAAAATGATAAATTCTATTATATTGTTAAAATTATAACGTCAAAGCCTACTTTCGTATCTCAATTCAAATTAATTTGTAATCAAACTGTACATTGCAGACATTGGCAGGTCTATCATAGTTATCTCCGCCCAACTTCCTAGCATAGTTTGCTTTACCAAAAGTTTACTTTACAAAAGTTTCCTTGAATTTTTCGGCAAATGTCCGTCAACTTCGGACTTTTCCATTTTTTACGACAATTTGTATGCGACTTGCTACTCAAATTGACGTAAATTTACTACCCGCATTAGAATGCAAATTGACTTCAAAAGTTGACTAGAAGAAAGTTGTCGTCAATTTTTAGGCAAATTTTATGCCCCTTTCCCTGATAGCCAAGTTGGTGAGAAACTGGCGGCAAACTAACAGCTGCAACTAGACGCCAAGTTGGCCGCAAAGGTTGGTATTTCCAAAGTTGATACCCTGATAGCCACACTTTAAAGATAATTGCTCAGCAAGTTCTGCAGTGAAACATTTGCGGCCAACTTAACGACAAGTTTCTGGCAAGCCTTGGCTGGATAATACTTGCGTGCAAGTTGATGCAAATCTACTGCCGTCATCTGAATGTAATTTGACATAAAAACTTGCCGTCAATTTGAAGTAAAACTTTCAATCAATTTAACGTCATTGCCTGACAGTAATACTTGTAGTCAAATTGAATTCAAGTTACAGGACAATTTACTGTCAACTTAAAGGTGAGTGCTTGCTCTCCAACACTTTCCATTATATTGGCTTCAGAATACGGCAGTAGCTTAAAGTTAACTTATGGATAAGGTGGCTATCAGGGTAGACACTTTCTGAGAAACTTGGTGGCAAAAGTTGGAAATCCATAAGTTGACGGAAAGTTGTCTTCAATTTTCTCAGAAACCTGCCTTCGAATTGCGGCTCTTTACTGACACCAACTTTCTGAGAAAGTTGGCGGTAACTTGTAGCCAAAAGTTGCAAAAGCTAGAGTTGTCGACAACTTGTCGTCGAGCAGCAGAGTTCAGGTAATTTCAACATCAAATTACTGTCAATTTCACGATAAAGTGGCTATTAGGGTAAACACATTTATACGTAAAATTGTCTATAATTTGAGGGTAAAAAATTACTTGACAATTTTTCAACTCACGTTAACAATATATTGATGTAAAAATTGACGAAAATGTTTTTCTAGTCAACTTTTGAAGTGAATTCTCATTCTAATTCGGGCAGTAAATTTACGTCAAGTTGTATAGCAAGTTGTATATGGGGCATCCCATGCCAAATCACCAAGGTTTGGACCCGACCCCCTTCGATTTCGCTGAAATTTTTTTATAATTTTTTATCCTACCAAAGACATTTTTCTGAATTTTTCAGATTTTTTTACTCAACCCAAAAAAAGTTACGAATTTTTGAAAAAAACCGCTCTTTTTTTTTTTTAAATTGCTATAACTTTCTCAAAAATTAATCTTTCGGCACTTTTTTTTTTCAAAATTTGTGTTTTTAAAAGTAGTTTTTAGAAAAAAATACAAAAAATTTTTCGGAAGTCACGATATATGAAATATTTCAGTTTTTTTCAATAAAACCGTCATTTTTTCGAAGTCCGAAACCTTCGATTCTCAGTTTTTTTATCTCAAAAAAAAACTTCAACCAAGACAGTATTTAACGCCGCTGATCCTATTTTGTGCCGACTTTCCTTTATATTTTTTTCTTTCGATTGAAAATACAAAAATTTCTAAATTTGGCTTATTTTTTATGACTGCGCTGAAGTTTTTTTGGATTGTTTTCAAAAGCTCAGAAGTTGAATAAAATTGGACAAAAACAACCGTAAAGTGTATTAGGGGCAAGGATTGATTTTTTCGGAAGGAAATTCCCGATTTTTAAATATAGTGAAACCTAAACCTACAATTAACCTTCTCAATAAGACAATTTATAGATAAACTTAGAAAAATATAGATAGCCCGAACTGAGAATCGAACCTAGACCATGTCGGTATCGCGCCGAGTGCTCTACCAGTTGAGATATCCGGTACTATACCATCTTCCATTCAATTTGATCTAAAATTGCCTATAAGGCTATCTATATTTTTCTAAGTTTATCTATAAATTGTCTTATTGAGAAGGTTAATTGTAGGTTTAGGTTTCACTATATTTAAAAATTGGGAATTTTCTTCCAAAAAAATCAATCCTTGCCCCTAATACACTTTACGGTTGTTTTTGTCCAATTTTATTCAACTTCTGAGCTTTTGAAAACAATCCAAAAAAACTTCAGCGCAGTCATAAAAAATAAGCCAAGTTTAGAAATTTTTGTATTTTCAATCGAAAGAAAAAAATATAAAGGAAAGTCGGCACAAAATAGGATGAGCGGCGTTAAATACTGTCTTGGTTGAAGTTTTTTTTTGAGATAAAAAAACTGAGAATCGAAGGTTTCGGACTTCGAAAAAATGACGGTTTTATTGAAAAAACTGAAATATTTTATATATCGTGACTTCCGAAAAATTTTTTGTATTTTTTTCTAAAAACTACATTTAAAAACACAAATTTTGAAAAAAAAAAGTGCCGAAAGATTAATTTTTGAGATAGTTATAGCAATTTAAAAAAAAAAGAGCGGTTTTTTTCAAAAATTCGTAACTTTTTTTGGGTTGAGTAAAAAAATCTGAAAAAATTCAGAAAAATGTCTTTGGTAGGATAAAAAATGATAAAAGATTTTCAGCGAAATCAAAGGGGGTCGGGTCAAAATCTCGGTGATTTGGCATGGAATGCCCCATATAAATTGTCATTAAAAACGGAAAAGTTCGAAGTTGACGGACATTTGACGAAAAATTCAAGGGAACTTTTGTAAGTAAACTTTTGCTAAAGCAACCCTAATAGCGACCTTATCCACAAGTTAACTTCAAGCTACTGCCGTATTCTAAAGCCAACTTGGAGGAAAGTGTTAGAGAGCAAGCACTTACCTTGAAGGCTGGGCCGCACCTAACGAAATCCTGAATTTAAAAATTCTAATTACTTTTTGAATATTTATGCGACTCAGATGATGAAAATCTTCCGAGGAAGTTCGTCTTCTGCTTTAAGTCGGAAGCTAATAAAATTGCTGTTATGATAATTATTTAATAAATAATTAGAATTCTTAAATTTGGGATTTCGTAAGGTGCAGCTCAGCCTTAAGGGTCGGCAGTACTAACCGAATTTTCGAATTTTACTTTTCTAATTACGTTTTGAATAATTACGTTACTCGAACGATGAAAACCCTCCGAAAAAGTTTGTCTTTCATATTTTTTCGGAAGCTATAAAAATTTCTGTAATAACAATTAATTAATAAATCAAAAGAAAAGTAAAATTCGAAAATTCGGTTAGTACTGCCCACCCTTAAGTTGACAGTAAATTGTCTGTAACTTGAATTCAATTTGACGACAGTGTTACTGTCAGACAATGACATTGAGTTGATTGAAAGTTTCACTTCAAATTGACGGCAAGATTTCCTGTTAAATTACATTCAGATGACTGCACTAGATTTACATCAACTTGCACGCAGGTATTATCCAGCTAAGGCTTGCCAGAAACTTGTCGTTAAGTTAGCCGATAATATTTCACTGCAGAACTTGCTGAGCAATTATATGTAAAATGTGGCTATCAGGGTAGGGAAGCTGAATTTTCAAGTTGACGTCAACTTGCAGACAACGTGACTTTTGGAGGGCATTGTAGTTAAGCGTTAGAAAATTTCAAAGTTGGCAACAGTTCTTGTTAAATTGGAGGCTTGCTACCATTTTGCTGCTTATCGTGCATCTCTGTGTACATTGGCATTCCATCACATTTGTTGTTCTTTGCACCGTTTAATACTTTCTTGAAAGCGTTTTGATAATGTGAGTATTAGTGTTCATTATAATTATATAAAAAACATCGATATCGTGTATTGCAATTAATTTTAATTTTTACGGGTTTATGATTCACCAAAAATAACATTTACTTCTCTCTTAATTATGAGTTAACTTTTTAGTAGTTAGAAATGATTAATTTTCAAAGTTTTTGTGAGTAAAATTCAACACCAATTTAATAATTTTCCACGAAAGTTACGAAAGAGTTTTTTTTATTCATTTACTAAGATGTAGAAATAGAGTGTGTACTTCGGTCTCATAAGCACATGGTCGGAATGAAACTGTTTACACAAAAACAGGTCTTCTTTAATAATCACTCCATGTACACACTTAATATACCATCATGAAAGATAAAAAAAATTCTATTATAAAAAATTGACATCAGAAAAAATACCATGTAACTGGCAAATTATTAAATTATGAAGATAATTTTCTTTAGGAGGGTTTGTACTTTTTTCTCCTTGGCACTTGTGGATGGACAAAATTGTCTGTTGCACTTGTATAGGAAATGGAATTTTAGTTAAAATTTTTTATCGCTAACGGATGAAAGTATTCAATAAATTAAACCAAAGATTGCTAGATCACAGAGTAGTGCATCAAGCCTTGGTATGTATCTATCATATTCTTCCATTTCTACAGTAAAAGTACTGTATTATATCGGTAGAAATAACGTATTAATACGGAAGAAATGCCGTATAAGCTCTGTATAAACGTAGTAGTTGCTCTTTAGGAATACCGTAATTAAATTTCACCAATATACTGTATAAATACGGTAAAACTACTTGCTATCGACTACGTTTATGCTCTTTTAATACAGTGTTTAAACCGTATCATGAAAATCGCGAGGGTCTGCAAAACCCTTTTGAAAATATTTACAGATTTATCGAAAAAGTAAAAATTACGATATATTTTATAAAAAATTAATTTTTTTTAAGTATGATTAGATTTTAATTTTTTTGGATATAAATTTTTATGAAGAATCTGTTTGACTTTTATCTTGTATTTTTTTTTTTTGTAGGGTATTATTCGTATTATAGGATATTTCTTTGATTTTAATTTATTTCAGTACAATACTGAATATAATTCTGTCTTTTCAATTCCTACGTTATTGTAAGTTACGACTTATAGTGTGTAAAGTGAAAAAAGCCCCTATACCCGCTCAGTACCATTAGTCGTTCACTTGAACTGTTCAATGTGTTTTTTGTAATTTTTATAAAATAAAATTTCAACTAAAACAATTATTATTGATAAATGATTATTTGTGAATCTATATATATTAAAATATGATGTATCAAATTATTTCATAATAGATTATAAATTTAACTTAAGTGACTGTTTTCAAAATCGCGCTCAGCTGGGCATTTTTTACTTTAACGTTCATTCGTTAGATTAAATTTAGGTTACGTCAAATTTTTAAAGAATTTTTATAACTATATCTTATTAACTATATTTTCACAATTCATGAAATTTTATATTATGAAAGGCTAAAGTAATATAATTTATAAATTATTTTCCAAATTAATAAACTTATCATAGTTTATGAATGAAATATTTTATGTTGTAGATAAATATTTGTATTATCGCTTATTCTGAAAAATTATTATAGGTATAAGTTTCATTTAGAAATATCTTTGTTTATCAAATCACTGATTACGAATTTATTAAAATTTCTCTAATTCTGTAAAATATAGACAATCGTTGCAAAAATTGAAATTAATATCCACTCCGGTTTTTCGAAATAATTAATACGTTACAAATTTTGACGTAAGATATTCAGCTTCTACACAGAAAAAAAAATATCTTGGCTAAATATAAATTTTCTTGTGTCAAGAAAATTTTTGGGTCGAAGAAGGAAGATCAGAATTCTCTCTGATCAAGTATTAAATTTACTTGAATTTTAAATCTTAAAATCAAAAAATCGTTCCTTTAGTCAAAAACTCTTTCACTATGGAATTAAAATACTTATTTATTAATTCAAGGTACTTGATTATCTTAAATAAAGAAAATTTGTTTTTATCCAAGATTTGCTATTTACTTGTATTAAAAGTGAACTTATTTATTCGAAGTTAATACATTTATTAAGGTACATTATTCATTTTTATAATAAGAATCTTAATTTACTTCATTCAATAACATTATCTTTTGATTGAAAAAAAATAAATTCGTTGTACCAACAAAACTCTCTTCTCCTGTTGGTGTTATAGTTCCTCTAGACAAGCTGTATGACCGACTTGAGCAAAGAGTAAATTTTCTTGGCTGAAGAAAATTTTGTTTTTAAGAAATGAATTCTAACTTACTCTCTCGTTCTCGCACTAGCACAGTGAAGTGATACCGAGTCCACTTTTTTTATTGAAATAAATTAAAATTAAATAATTGAATTATATTATTATAATAAGCTGATTAATTTATATAATTAAATCATATTTAATAAATTTGTAATTTTTTTCAAACCGAATTTTTTTTATTAAAAATTTTAATATTTTTATATTGAAATTGTTTTATGCAAAATTCATATGATCTGTTCAGTATTTTACTAAAATGTAACATTTTTCCAAATTATTGGCGATAATATTTTTATTTTAAATTCTGTGTTTATGATTGAAAAAAATATGACTGACCACAAGGCCACACTGGCTTAATAGATGCAGGCAAAAGAAACGTAGCCTGGCAAAGGTTGGGATTGTTTAGTCGGTAAAGCTTTCGCGCGACGCCAGATCGGTCTGGGTTCGATTCCTGCGTTAAGCGATAATTGTTTTTCTCAATTTGTTACAATATATAACTCATTGAGAAAGTGTCCTACCCCTTGTAAATGCCTCTAATGAAGTATTTATCGGCTTCACAGTATTGTTAATAATATTGAAATCGAAAAATAATGTTTTCGATAAAAAATAAAAAGTTTTTTAGCTCAATAAATTTCTTTGCTCAAATGAAGAAATTTATTTCTTAACTGAAATTATATTTTTGTTTGCGACAAAAAAAATTTCTTGGTCCAAGAATTTTTAGTTCAAGACATTTTTTCTTAACAACAAAATAAAAACATTTTGGAGCAAGAGACACAATTTTCTTGAGAGGAGAACATTTTCTATGATGAAGATCAAATCAATTAAATCAAGAAATTAAAATTTCTAAATTAAAGAATTTAGGTATGGAAAAACTGGAACCGGCTGCCTAAATTGGGTTCCATGTAAAAGCATTGAGTGATCACCGCCGGAGAATGTGTCATTACCCCAGATAAGTGCTGCCACTTCGTCTACCGGGATTTTTACCTTTTAACATAACGTATCGAACAATAGTTTTTGTACTAGCGACGGTGGAAGTCTGATTTGCGAGAATAAATAGGTTAAAATTTGTCATTTATAAACATATAATGTAATCGCACAGAAGTCGGATCGATATATATTATAAATAACGTTAAATTTATTATCAGGTATTGATCTTAGTGCCAAGATTTTTCACTCTAGATCTTTACTTCGTTTAGCGGGCAGATAAAGAAGTAATATAGTTTCTGATGTATTATAGCATTTCTTAAAAGCTATGCGGGAACGTAGAGACAGGTAGAAAAAAAATTAATATAACGGGACCGAAGTCCACTTCTTTTTACGGGAGGCCGTTTCCTTCAAGGTATACACGCGCTGTGGAATCCCTACCTCCTCCCAAGATGACACCCTTTATCGAGAAATAGAATCAAGTGACTAAGGATGGACGTTAACCAGATGAGAGTGAAGGAATCTCTCATCTCAGGAAATAAAGAGACTGATTGAAGTGGGCTTAAAAAAGCTCCCCGTGGCGCCAGTTCCCTGTACTGGTGAACAGGTCGCTTCGTGATAAAATGGTAAGACGCAACCTCGCCTTAACACCCTAAAAAGCTTCCCCTCCATTTGTAAACATTCAGTTTCGAACAAGCTATTATCTACTTGTTCAGTTTCTGATAAATTTTCTTCTTTACAAGTCTATCTCTTTGATTTTATGAGACAAATCAAAGATTGATCATTGCTCGCGAGAGACGGGTACAGCTGTTCGATAATTATGTACTCTCCCATCCCTTTCTCTCGCCAAACATTGCTCGAAAATTGGATTTCCGCAATTGGTATTACAAGAAAATATTGACGATAGAAATTTGATTCAATGACATTTTTTGTAGGTAATTGAATGTTAATTAATAATTATTAATCTATCATGTGAAAATCCTTGAAACCGGTTGACCTTGCGGGCCAGCCCAAAACTGCCCGTGGCTTTCGATCTCATGGAGCTCGATAATATTACTGTGAATGGGTTTTCGAGATCTTCGAGTTCGAAAATACTCTTTTATACATTGGCTTTTTCGAGCTCGAAAAAATTCATGTCTTTCTATGAATTACGAACCGATCACAACGGATTATTCACGAGAATTTGAGATTGATCAATTCCGTTTTTGCGAAGATTAAAAAAAAAAGCTTTTTTTACCATTTTTTTTTCCCACGATTTCGCTTGAATAAATTAACTGATTTAGGTGGTTCTCGTCGAAATCGACGCATTTTATTGTTCCACAGCTGATTTAATTTTGGGAATGATTGGATTAATCGTTTCGAAAATCTTAGAAAAAATTCGTTTTTTATCATACCCCCCCCCCCCCCCCTGCTCCCACGATATCGAAAATTAAATTTTCATCAGATGTCGACGTTTTGAGGATCTATGAAGCTATTCTTGCTAATTTCAAGATGTTCGAGTGTATGTATGTGTCTGTGTGTGTGAGTTAACTGATTATAATTTGTTAATAAATCAATCTATATAGTTTTTACGGCATTCAAAAAAGTTGGTCAGGTGTCAATTTTCTTGTGAATTTAAGATCATCCGATTGAATAGAGTCTGCGTTAATTAAGAAATACGAAAACTAAAATTTTTTTTAGTTTTTCTAAATTTCTCAAAAATGACTCCTAATTGATTTTTTATATAAAAATTATGTATATCTATTTATGGCCATATATGAACTATGCATGGCCATATATGTTTCATTTTCATGGGTAAATATATGGTTGAAATTATATTCAATATAGTTGAACAGATTTTCATTTCAAGAAATATATATCATACACGGAAAAAACAATATAGTAATGGCAACTCTCTGGGATAGTGCTGAGTTCTTTCTGTAAAAGAAAAATTTCAGACAGTACTGTATGCTATCTAAACTGTATCCACTACTGTCTGGAAAAGTACTCAACACTACAACTATATATAACCATACCTGCCCATACGTGGACTATGTAGGGCCATATACGGCCATATATGTTTAATTAATCACGGACATACATGGTCATACAAAACCATGTATGACCATATATAAAGCATATATGCCCATGTCCCATGCCCCTGGGACTGAATCGTAGGGAACCGTTTTTTAGTTTTATTTTATTGCGGCCATATCAAAAATAGTTAGTCTATAGTATAAAAAAAATTGCCTCCAAAGTCTAGCTATGTAGCTTCAATACAAAAATGACGCGTTTGGAAATAATATTTCTTATTTATTTTAAGTTAGAAAATTTTATTATTTTAGTTTTCTTTGTATAATTTTATTGATTAAGTGATGAAAAGAAAATAAATATATGCTTCTGCAGAGAATTTTATCCTTCATTAAAATGTTAGTTTCAACTTTAATTTTTTTTTTATTCCGAGAAAGAATGATTACATCAATCTGTACATAATTTGATATGACCATATATCGTTGCATATAATTATCTCCAAATTTCTGTATAGTTACATATATAATTATATCTACTCACGTCTAGTTATATATAATGACATTTATTATTTATAATCAGATAGGACACTTGAAGTGAAAAAATAAAACTGATTTTATAACTATACATAATTGGTTATGATTATCTATTGCGATATATATTTATATTGGATTTAGTATAACCATTTCTAATTTTCATTTTCAAATTTTTATTGACATAAGAAGTAAATTGTTAAGAACAATTACAATTATTGATCATTACGACACATAACTGCGGTAATATAAATTAATTTTTTAATTTAATTGATTTTATTATTACCATTTATCCGAGAAAAAATTATTGGATCTGATCATATATAATTACGCAACATTTTATACAGTTATGCATAATTATACATAGTTATATACAGCTAGATCTTGCCAATATATCGATCTAGTTATATCTAACCGTTCAGATATAAGTATAAATCATCAGGTTCAAATATTTTTTTGAAAACAATTGAAGCATTTAATGTGGGTTGATTATAAATTCTATGAGCAATCCCTGATTAAAAATTTTATTGAAAAGTATTGAAAAAGATGAGAATTGAATTCTTTCGAATACTTTCTATACCCCAAGGTTTTCATTTGGACATAAAATTAATACTTTTCAATCCCAAAATAATATAAGAATTTCTAAACTTCCGAGGAATTGGGAAAGATTCAGATGAATTAAAATTTTTGAATCTTTCTGAATCCTTTTCAATACCAAAATAATTTCACATTCCGGGTCACGGGTAGGATTGAAAAAGATTCAAACCAATTGACATTTTTTAATCTTTCTGAATCCTTCTCAATACCAAAATAGTCCGATATTTCGGATCGAGTGTAAGATTGAAAAGAATTCAAATGAATTTAAATTTTTGAATCTTTCTGAATCCTTCTCAACACCAAAACAATTTCACATTTCGGGTCATGTGTGGGATTGAAAAAGATTCAAATGAATTGAAATTTTTGAATCTTTCTAAATCCTTCTCAATACCTAAATAATTCCATATTGGAAGGTATTGAAATGATGGAAGATTGAATTCTTTTCAATACTTTTGAATTCCATTTTAAGAATTAGAAAGTATTCAAATGATCGAAATTTCAATTCTATTCAATACTTTCCAAAACCTCAGTGGGATTGAAAAGAATTGAAATAATTTTCAATCCTTTTCAATGAACTTTTTTAATCAGGGATGTCTTTGAGATCATAATAGTTAATTTTTAATTTTTTTCGAATTGATTATTATTGTAAAACTCTTACTAACTTGAACGATTGATAAAAAACATTAATTGGAGTTCATTTTTCGAAAGTAATTAATGATTAAATATAAATCAAACAGCCTCAAACCAGTTAGTGGGCCAGTTTAGCAACTTAGGTCAAATTAACATTTTTGTAAATCATAAAATTCTCTACAAACACATATATTTATTTTATCCTTATCAGTTTAGTTTGTCAATAAAATCTAATATATTTTTGTTTTTATAATTTTCAGATAATGGTTTCTTCAAATTTACCGGTAAGGATAATTAAAAAATTTGGAGTATGTCAAAGCTTCCTATTTAGGAAATAAGATTTAAATCGATTTATAATGTTAAAAATTCAAAAAAACTCGTAATTGAAGGCTTAATATTATGAAATACTTTTTCAATGTTTTCGTTTTCTTGATCGGTAGTTATAACCAATAAAACTATTTTTTCAGCCTTTTGTCTTTTTTCTCTTATTTAAACTTTTATTCCCTTTAAGTTGAATCGCTTCTAAAACTTATCTTTTTTATAGGGTCCTTGTAAACGTAGGTAAAATAGAAAAATTATAGCTAACTAATGATTTACTCAATGCCATCGCACTTAAATAACTGCAAACAAAATAACTGCAACAAAATTACCGCAAATAAAATAACCGCCGAGGAAGCAACTTGAAGACAAAATAACCGCAACAAAAAAATGTCGGAAATCAATCGTTTCATAAATTTTCCGAAGCGAACACGTAAATAAATATTTTTAAGTAAATTAATTACCAACACAAAACTGATAATAATATAACGTCTTAATATTGTTTTCTTTATTTCGGATTCAGAAATTGAGGTTTTTGACTGAAAATTATATATTGGTTATTAATAAATTTTTGCAGTAGCTTAGGCCCCACAAATGGCTTGGCAGCGTTACCTGTCAAAGAGAAACCCTCTGATAAATTTTCAACTCCCTGATCGAATTTCCGGCCATTAAAAAAACATCGCCGTTAAATTAATAGATCAGAACTGGCTGAAAAAATTTTTTTATTATGAACTATTATTTCATTAAAATCTTTTTAAAACGTTATTAATCATTTTAAATCGTATTTTATAACCAGGGCTGTTTTTCTAAACCCTTTGTGCGTCAAAAAAATTTCTCATTTTGCTCATGATCATCATGGCATACGCGAACTGGCTATCATTGTATAGTCCAACCTCGTTAAAAGACCAAGTGGTAGAGGAAAAAATTCATAGAATCAGGATTCCCCCACTATCATGATTGACAGCGTTCCAATCTGGCTATAAGACTGTCAATGTTTTGTTTTGTTCAGGAGAGGTATGTTGTATTTTGTACAAACGTTAAGTTAGTCTTCAAACGAGGGTTCGATGTTAAATGTAAATTATGTTTTGGTAGGGGGAAGCGTTTCAGACAATTTTTAACAAATTGAAGGGGAAAGTCAAAACGAGGTTGGACTGAATCATCCTACTCATCCAACGGCAGACTTTAATTTGATTGGTTACCCTGATTAGGAAATACGATTAATGATGATTAAAAATATTTTAATCGTTTGAAACACTCATGAATCGTCAATTGATGATTAAAGAGTATTAAAAATGATTCAAAGTTGTAATCATTTTTAATCCTTATGCGGGACCAGAAATTGTAATATTATTTTATGATTAAAAACGATTTATGACAATTAGAAATTTTTAATCGTCCTGAATCGTTTTTAATCGTAGAATAATAAATAATCTTTTGGTGATCAGAGATGATCTAATGTGAAAATCCACGAAGATTATGAGTATTAAAGATGATTACTGATGATAAAATTCTTAATCGTTTTTAGTTATCACAAATCGTATTATTTAATCAGGGTATGTCTTCAACATTGCTGACACGTTGATTCTTAGAAATTTTAATGCGCGAAGGAACAAAATTAAGCTCGATCTATTTAACAATTTTCTAATTGGGAAATTGTTATTAGAAAATTTGAGCAATATCAAATTAATTTTTAAATAGACACCATGTTTTTGTCTTAAAAAAAACATGGTCGAATTTAAAAAACAACTTTTTTTTGTTCACAATTGATACATATTATAACTATTAATCACTTATTGTAGAGAAAGACCAAAATTTTTGTTGGTCGTTTACCTGAAAATTGTCGAAATGATGAATTGCGACAATTATTTCTCCGTTTTGGTGAAGTCACTGAATGTGATGTGATGAATCGTTACGGATTTGTTCATATGGCTCGAGAAGAAGATGCAGCTGCTGCAATCAAGGCTTTACACAATACAAATTTCAAAGGTGCTACAATCAATGTTGAACAATCGACAGGGAAATCACGAGGGACTGGTCCTATCGGGCGTAGAGATGATCGAAGAGGTGGACCAATGAGAGGTGGAAGAAGTGGTCGAGACGGAGGTCGTGACAGTCGACCAGGTCCTTATAATCATCGCGGAGGTATATCACCAGAAATATTTTTATTCTGATGATAAATATCTAAATTCTCTCACAGTTTTGTTATCTAAATTACGTTAGTTTGATAAGCCCAAATTATTGGGAAGCTCGCAATATTTACAGCTCTTCCATTACCACGTGC
Source organism: Microplitis mediator (assembly GCF_029852145.1). Lineage (NCBI taxonomy): Eukaryota > Metazoa > Arthropoda > Insecta > Hymenoptera > Braconidae > Microplitis > Microplitis mediator. The sequence continues at coordinate 10,575,029 of NC_079974.1, read as the reverse complement.
TGGTTACAACGGATCTGCTACAGGTGGCGTTGGTGGAGGGTATGCAGATTATGGCAACCGTAGTAGCAGTGACTTTGGTGGACGCAGTGGCGATTATTCAAGTGGTGGATATGCTGATCGTGCAAACTACGGCCAAAATGTCGGTGGTGGAGGTATGGGAGGATATGCATCGACGCCTGGAATTGTTGGTGGATATGGTCCGAATACTGGCGCAGTCGGTTATGGACCTGGAGGAGCTGGAGATTATGGAAGAACAAATGATTATGGTCGCACTGGTGACTTTGGAACTCGATCAGATTACGGCAACTGTAAAGTTACATTTCTATCATAACTCAACGAGTAGCTAGAGCAAAATTAACAACATTAATTTTCAGTTCAAACTGGAGGTGCAATGAGCGGTGATTTTAATCGTGGTATGCCAGGTATTGGAGATTATGGACGAGCAGATAATTTTGGTCGGGCTACAGACCCTTACACTCCCAGAAATGATTACGACCGTAATACAGGTCCAATGAGAAATGGTGGTGCAATCGCTACTGGTGGTTATGGATCTGGGTATGCAGATGCCGGGTAATTTATTCACAAATAATTTGTTCAATGAATGACGATAAAACTAGGAGTTTTAAATATTATATTAGCATGCGATTTTAATGATATTTTATTTGCGACATATTCAACGACAAAATGAAAAATTACTCAAAATATAAATTTTTTTGTTTTAAACATAACTATTACTTTTTTCGTCTTATTGCAAAGTTACCATCTATTTTAATTATAGTACAATAGCTGACAGTTCACATACAAAACTTCCAATACCATTTCAAATAAGTAATTTTGTAAATATTTATAATATTCCGAGAAATTTTTAATCGGAAAACAAACATATGATAATTGGTTAACTTTGCAGAACAGCGTGAAAACTTCCTATTATAGTTTTGTTTTTTTGACAAAAAAAAAAAAAAAAAAAAATACATTTTTGAACTCACTGAATTTAAAAACAATTTTGGACTTCTAACTTCAAACATGACGAATTTTCATAGAAATGGAAATAGTCAGTTTACTAATCGAAAATGGAGTTATCAACTCATACTGTTGTATTTAAGTCGGAGAACTCATTTCAGACAATAGTATGATGTGAATGCCTTGTTCACGATATCTCTTCCATAACGTTATAATTGATGCAAATAGAAGTCTAGGCTAACCCTCGCAGATTTGAATCACGGTGGAAACACCGTGGAAGTGTAAACACCGTGGATCCATCGTGGTTACACGGTGGGTTTGTTCCATTTCACCACCGGGTATACACAGTGTATCCACTGTGATTACGCGGTGTATCCACCGTGATTCCACGGTGGCTTGACCATTGTGTATACACGGTGTTTCCACTGTGATTACGCGGTGTATCCACTGTGATTCCACGGTGGCTTTGTGCTATTTCACCACCGTGGTTCCACGGTGTATCCACCACGTAATCACAGTGGAAACACCGTGTATACACAGTGGTCAAGCCACCGTGGTATCACGGTGGATACACCGCGTAATCACAGTGGTAAAATGGAACAAACCCACCGTGTTTCCACTGTGATTCAAATTTGCGAGGGAATCTTGCTCAATTACTCGTCAAAAACTTTCTGCCTGACCCCCAAGTCAACTTTCTTATTCTTCTATCCTGCACCCTTGCACTCTGTACCTATCTTCTACTTCCAGTGCGGTTTTGACACCCCCACAACGCATATATTTGATCTCAGGCTTTCCCTTTCACACGCTCTCTTTCTCTTTTTCTCTTCACACATACCTTTACGTCACTCTGTCGATAACGTACAATTGTTTTGGTCTGATCCTTTCATTAACAACTTATGCTATCCTGAAAGAAAATTACCCTTAATTAAGTTTCGCTCACGATCGTATCAGTATACGCGAACTGACCAACCGCGTTATAAGACTAAGTCGGGATGGTAGGAGTAAAAATTCTTAGAATCTAGATTTTCCCACTATCATCTTCGACAGCGTTCTAATCTGGCTTTAAGTCTGTGAATATTTTGTCTTGTTAAGGAGAGATATCTTGTATTTTGTACATACTTTAAGTTAGTCTTAAAACGAGGATTTGACGTTAAATGTAAATTATTTTTTTGGTGGGGGGAAGCGTTTTAGACCATCTTTAATGAATTGAAGGGGAAAGTCTTATAATGGGAGAACTGAACCATCATATTTCTCCAACGGCGGACTTTAATTTGACTGGTTATGTCTTCGCTATTGCAGATACGTTGTTTCTTAGAGATTTTGATGCACAAAGGAATACAATTAAGCTCGATCTATTTAACAATTTTCTAATTAGTAAATTGTTTTTAGAAAATTTGAGCAATATCAAATTAATTTTTAAATAGACACCATGTTTTTGGTTAAAAAAAAACATGGTCGAATTTAAAAAACATAACTTTTTTTCTAAACAATTTCCATATTTCGGCTGAGGTGGATCGGAAAAAAGTCAGACACTTAAAATTACGATCAAAATGATAAATCAAAATTTAAAAAATAAGTAAATTATATGAATTAACCAAAAAAAAACTAAATTGAAATTGATTGATATCACAATTATAAAATAAGTTTACAACAAAAGAACAAAGCTGGCCGAAACTTTGCTTTTGACTCGGTATAAAACAAAGTAAACAACCAAAAACAATACTCAGTTGATCATATGATTCACGTCTCATTCGTCGTAAAAATTGATCAAACACGTCGGCTACAATCAGTATTTTACAATTCTCGATTATTATTTAATAATAACATTAGTAGACAAAATTATAATCGTGATTGAGTTAATTAATCAAATCAAATACACCTGTTCGATACAAAAATTCCGTTGACAAAATTAAATAAAATATGATTTTATTTTCATGATATATTCTCAGAATTTTTCCGAATAATATAAAATAATATAATGAATATAATAATATAAATATTTTATTTCGGTAACTCGTTCAAATTGAGTTATCGTTCATTTATCATCCGTAATAAGATAATATCAGTTATCAGAAACGCACATTAACAAACTTCGTTAATCCAACATAAAAAAAAAACAACTTCGTACTACACGAATATTACATCAAAATACGTCATTCCGTCTAAGAAATACCACAAAAGATGTCCAGTAAAATTGAAATTTTTACGTAGATTTGATATATTGCAATCTACATTGCTTTTTATTAAATAATGTACAGTAGACTAGCGATTTTCTTCCCTTTGACCTTTTTTTTGTCATTTTTAACTTTAATTGCCTTATAGCTCCGTCCGCAGAACCCTTTCTACACTAGTTTACCTAACAGTACATTAGTGTACATTAATTTTCATTAAAATATTAATAATTGACAAACTAGAATCTTAACAGACTAATCTTTGCAATTAAAAATCTTACTTATTTTACAACGTACAAGTTTTTTATTTCTCATTTTTCCATATTACTTGTTTATAATGAAATGAATAATTGTACATCTCCTAAAAACTGTTGTTAACTATACTGAATCATTAAAATAATTATAACTACATTTCATAGATTGATATGGTGAATGAAATAATACATATTGGATATTAGAATATTACACCATGTTCCTTAAAGATTCATTATTCTTGCACAAATACATGAAGCATTCACTCAGACGAATCCTCACCAGCAATTACCGCGTCTTTTAACCTTCTCTCAATTTTCTTCAAAATATCCCCGAAGACTGGAAGAAAATCGCGAGTCTACTGTATTCTAAAACTCGAGAAGCTCAGAAATATGCATTTAATAATGAGTTCAAGATTTTCAGAGCTTGTTAATGTAATAAAAAGTTCTACAACTGGTCTGTAGAGCTAGTCAATTATCGTATTTTTGTACAAAAAAGAAATCTGTCAAATTATAGTATTATATGTTTGTTTCATTGAATCGCTGATTCTTATTCTATTTTTTATATCATATTTTGATGTTTTATAGACCATTAAGCGGAGGACAGAGTTATGCTTCTGGAAACCCTAGTTACAATACCGGTCCAGGACCCCAGACTGATATGTTCAGTAGAAGACCAGTCAATGCGGTGACTAGTGGTGTATATCCACCGATCAGTGGCGGGTAAGTTTCTATATTTCCATTTCATTAAACTTTTTTAAGTTATTCTCATGTGTTACATAGGTATACGGAAGCATATGATCGACCAGATTCATATGGTCCTCCTCGTAATACGGGCAATCGGTAGGTTAAAATTTTTTTTTTATTTATTAGTTGTTAATGATGCACATCAGAATTAGATTGAAATCAAATCTTATTCAAACGGCGAACTGTGCTAAAAAGTATTTACAGAAAGCATAAGGTGTAACGTCTAAAGAGTTATCTTAGATAATTTTTTTTTTTTAATAAGTTTAAAAATATGCGTTTAGAGCTTTAGCGTGCGACGTGCATCATTATCGTTATCTGAGTGCGTAATGCGTTATCCCAATTTTGTGCGACATCAATGACAATAAACATAATAAATGATTTAATTTATTTAAATTAGTACTAAAAATCAATCAAGTTTCATAAGAGAAATCACAGGTTTGCGTTAAAAACTGAAAATAAAATCCGTTGAATTAATCCGTTGAAATACCTGTGTGATATTTTTATTATTGATTTTCTATAATGTAAACGTTACATCTTATACTTGAAGTTAATTGTATCCATTGTGAGATCTATATCACTCTCTCAACGTATAAAGCGGCGATATATTCTCACTTTTTAACATTTTAGCTTCCCAGGTCCGGCAGATTCAATGCCACCAAGGTACTAAAACGTGTACCCTCAATAAAAACTGCACACTATGGCACACAAAATAAATCCTAATGGTGCGCCGTCAGAAAAGTGTGACCACCGTGCGCGATAAGTGAAAAATGAAAATACTGAAAAAATTCTATATCAATTATGTTCAAGCTTTTACTTTATTAAAAAAAAAACACTTTGCGAATGATAACATAATAAAAAATATCGATAATCATCGTATTTACTTATTTACCCTGAACAATGAATTATAAAACCATGAATTATATTAGAGTAGCGTTGAAATACTGAAAATTTATAAGAAGAAAAGAATAAATTGAATGATGTATAAAAAATCATAATTTATAGTAATTTATTAAGCGTCTATTATTTTTTCTTGTTTTACATTTTGTCAAATTCTGTTCTTTTTTCTTAAATTTAATATTTTTTTGTTTTTGAACAATTTGTCATAATTTAAAAAAAAAACAGTCGAACTATCAATCTTAATTAGAAAGCATTTAAAAACATTATAAAAAACAATAACAACACAAAATTGATGTGAAAATAATTCAATTTCGTTCGGGGATGCTTGAAAGAAAATCGAGAGAAGTTGAAGAGACCTAGAAATTGGCAGTGGAGATCAGTCTGTGTGAAAAATGCGTGTGTTTTTGAAAATATTAAGAGTTTTCAAGGAACATTATATAACATACAGATTTATTAATTTATCATATTAAGATAGTTCACTCGCGACATTCATAGCCAAAAGTGTAGCGTAATCGTAACTACAAAAAGTTAGAGAAACTCAATGCCAGAATATTTAATTTTTGTAAGAGACTGTATCCAATACACCTTAGTTTTGAATATACAGATACACACTATAATACAATCACACTGATGGGTATAATCAATATGGCAACACAGCAAATATTAATATTGAATAATCTACGCATTAAACGTATAGGTAGCAATCTTTATATAGTGCGAGTTTATTATACATACAGTTTATTATTGTTGACAATCACAAATTTTGGATAAAATAAATTTTTGTGCATATTTTAATAATTTTTTTTCGACTTACAAGTAAATAGCTTTTAAAAAACATCAATTTGTCGGATGTCACCTACTTTCCGTATCATAATTTTTCAGGATTCTAAAGCTATTGTGGAAGCCATAATTAATATAGGATAATATTAAAAAATTATTTTTTTGTTTGTTTAGTATCATTGAATAAATGTTCAACATTCATAAAAATTATTTCGAAAAATTTTTAAATCATTTTTTTATTTTAAAATAATTTAATTTAAAAAATCAATAATTTTTAAATCGGTCTAGAAGTTCAGAGTTTTTTTTTTTAAATTTATAATTTTTTCATTCAACAGTGCATAAGTTTTTTAAAAAAATGGTAACAACCGCTTTCAGGTACTCAGGAAACTGTGCGTTTCTTTTATACTTGGTAGACCTCCAGCACGTTAATTATGCTCTTTTTGATTGTTAATATTTCGTTTCACAGTCGGCGAAAAAATTTCGTTTGTTATTCATTAAATATTAGACATTTTTGTTAATCTCATATTGTAATTTCTCATTCCTAAGAATAGCCGTTTTGCGAGTGAACTACGTTAATGTATGATATCTATAATACAGCTCAACCTCATTATAAGATTCCCTGCTACAAGACGCTGCCTCTATTTGTTAAAAACTGTCTTGAACGCTTTCCCTACCAATCACTTTATTTGAGTAGGATTAGTATTTTCGTACATTCAGCTGATTGACGTAGTACGGTCTAAAATTTCAACATGTAAAATGTAAAACTTACAAATTCAAATGCAAGTGATTTCATGGAATTGAAACATAAATTTTCAATTTTCAATCATTAATGAATGGTTATCAAACTGCAAAAGTTATAAAAGTAAATTTTTAATTTTATGAAACTTATTAACGATATTTTAAAATGTAGTTTTACTATTTTTACATTCTAAATAGTAAAAGTTCGTGATTGCTAAGGCATTGATGATACTCAATATCGAAATTTTAAAAATTACAGTGTGAGATGTAATAGTTCCATTTTCTACATTAAGGTTCATAATTGATTGCCCGCACTGTAAATCTTATCGAACCACTTGACAAATTTTCTTATGATAAGTTATGAGTCATAACTTATGACAAAATTCCTTGAAAAATTGACCATGAGGACAAATACAATAGCTAGATTTTTAAAAAATTTACCTAATAGATTTTCAAAAAATCTACCTAAAAATGAATGTTAACCCTTTCCCGAAAGAGTGAATCGAAATGAATCGGTGTGAGCTTTACGGGGGTAACGCCAATCAAAGTTCGTTGTTAAGGCTGTGTGAGTAACGGTTTAATCGTGTGAGCAACAGTTTAATCGTAGTAGTGCGTGCATGCGCTCCCTTCTACTATTTTTTCTGCCCCTTCTCTTCTCAACAGGCTAGCGCTTTCTCGCTTTAAGACGAAGACGTACGATTCGAATTGAGAGTAGGGACTCAAGGTCAACCGGGAAAGGGTTAAATCAAGACAGTTGAATGTAGAAATGAAATCAAAAAGGATTGAACAAAAATCGATGGGATACTGTACTTTGCCAGAATTTTGAACGGTTAAAATTGTTCGTACAGTATTTTTTAGGAAAAAAATAAAATAAAATTTACACTTTTTCTGTATTTTAAAAATCTACTAACGTTTTAAGTATTTATTTCCATAAAGATGAAACGTAAAGCGACTCATGATCCAACCCTCTGTTTTTCGATTTTTGGAATGAGTAATAATGTGCAATTTGAGTAGGATCTATTTTCTAGAAATAAACTTGGCAACAAACGTATAACAGTAGCAACGAGTTCTTTTACGGGATTTTATGATATAAAAATTTTACGTAATTTCATAAGTCATGACAGTCCTATTGAATTTATGTAGCAATCAGTTAGGATTATAGTGTTTTTTATATTATGCTATAGAAGATTTAAAATAGAACGTTTGACTAAAAGCTTTTTCAAAATTTATTTTAATCGATGTATTTATACCCTACTTGTTTCAGAGTTGCACTAATTCACTTTGTTAATTGAATTATTATTATATCGATTTTGGTTCAATTTTATCAGAAACATGAAGTTTTAACGAATTTGAATATTATTTACATAGCTAAATTTAACTTTTGTAAGATTGATATCCAATTGCTTTCTCAACTTCGAATCAACGTCAGTTATTGAACCAAAATTTTTCTTTGGTACATCTAATATTGACAAATAGCAAGGATTAATACCGTGGCAACACCAAACAGTATTAACTCAAAAAAACGCTGTTTCAAAAATCCGATAGATTCTTATAGCTGTATGTATAAGGCCCTATACGTAACTATAGTACTTCTCATAGAATTCATTCATTCTTATAAAATCTTTATGGGAATTGATGAGAATCTATTAGATTCTATGAGATTTTCTAAACAAGGAATAAGCCCTATTAAGAATAGTTAAATAACATTTTTATTATAATTAGTTAAAATTTGCCTGTCTTTGAAAAATTTCATTTGCCAATAGATACAGAAAAAAACCCTAAGCTTGAAATTTAATATAAACAATACTCAGAAGCTGCTAATAATAATATGTAGATCCAATTTTTCATATATAAATGCACAAAATTTTTGTTATTGTGACATAGGCGTATTTCAAGCATCAAATACATTATCGAAACTTTCATGTCAAAAGTTTTGAACTTTGTCGTTATTGAATTATTACCCTCGCCGATTTGGAAATGCCGAAACAATTTATATTAGCATAAATCTGGCAAAATTGCAGGATATATACGGTATTATTACAAAAAAAAAACACCATTTAATTATTATAAAATAATCGTATTATTTTCCCTGGTAGAAATTTTTGGGAATTTTCTCTGAAAAATTCAGAAAAAGTCTTTAGAACTTTGGAACTGAGTTTTTCAGAGAAAATTCCTAAAAATTTCCACTTGGGTTAGCTTTTCTATAGAATTTTTTCGGTAAAAGTTCGGCATTTTTATAGTAATTTCACTTTACAGTCGAGATAAAAATTTTTGCTGGTCATAATTCCTGGCCGACTAATTTTTTCAGAGAATAATTCCAAATATACTAAAAGTGTGACAAACGAAAAAATCCAACCAAAAAGTGCATTGCAAATGTGTTTTTTTTTTTTTTTATAACCAAATGGTCATAATTCCGGTTTTACGCAAATATTTAACAAACTATAGTACACGGATAAAAAAAAACCTGAACAAAATTTAAAAAAAAAATAATGAATAAAATAAGCCTATATTTAATTTCCTACGAGCTGTAATTTGTAAATTATTTAAATGTTAATTAATTTTGTCGTCAACTCGATGTTATTGCACACCTCAAGCGCGAAAGCGCTGAGGGTGCTTTATGATCGCTCTAAATTTTTTGACTTATTCACTCACATTAAATTATCTCTAGACTTTTTCGATTACACTAAAATGGGTCAAATTGTGTACCAACAGAAAGACAGTTTATTGGAGAATAATTTCGACCCAACATTAAGTCGATTAATTATTCCATTAATTAAATATAAATCATTTTAATCTCAGTGACACGAGTTGTCAATTGTGGTGTATGAAACTTAGTAAACCAAATATAGTTGGATTAGCGAGAGTTTGCGTTTCGGATATTTTCGGTTTTTACCCCCACCATCTAAATTTGATACCTAAGACATTGCGCCTTGATGGTGGGGGTAAAAAACCGAAGCGCAAACTCTCGCTAATCCAACTATAACTCTCGATCGACACAATTAATCGGCCTAACTTTTGTTTTATTATCTTTAAATTTTTTATCACAAGAACCCTATTGAAAATTACTGTCTAAATCCTTTTAGTTTGATTGTAATTAATTAAAAACGTAAAACTGATTATTCGCGAAAAGTTTAGCGGCCATTTTTATTTTTACTATTGTTATTATTACAAAAGTAAATTTTTTTTTCTTTTTTTCTCCCTACCAACTACTGGCAGCAGCACTAGCGTAAAACAGTAGGATTGAAAACAAAGAACGACATCTACAACAAAAATGCGGGATATTTAGAAAAAATTTTAATAAAAAAAAAAAAAATTAAACTGGAATTAAGAAATAAAAAAATCAAATCAATAATCTAAAAGTTGAATAAAAATTCATAATAAAAAAAAATAAAAGTAATGATTGAAAATAAAATGGCGATTGAGGTGTGCAATTTTGGATTTTCCAACATTTTTTTTTTACACATCAGCTGTTCTGACGCCAAAACTGATCGAAGCATGGCGAAGCTGAGCGCGCGCTCGTTCGGGAAATTCAAAATTTGAAAAATTACTTTTTATTTTTTTGCTGAAAGATATTTATATTTTTTCTCGCCTCCGGGCGGAAGGCGTCAACTTTCGTCCCGCTGTGCAAAACGAAGTTGCCGCTTTGCGCCTCCGTCGAGGAGAAAAATAGTATACACTCCTCGTGAAGTAAAGTAAGAAAGCCTCAGATCACATGTTTCTTGACCTCGGCTTCGCCTCGGCCAACAAATACATGTGATCTGAGACATTTCTTACTTTACTTCCCTAGGTGTGTAAGATACTATATTCAACGAAGAAATTAAATAGTAATTTAATTTTTATACCTATAAAAAATAATTGAATGGATTAATTCTTTCCTTAAATGTTTTTTAACAATAGTGCAAATTAAATAAATTTTCTTTTCCGTACTTTATTTTATTTTTTATTAAAATCGATTGTTTTATTATTTTATTATCTTAAAATTTTAAATATTTCCATAAAATTATGTTATCTTACTTATTTATTGAGTTTCTAATTTAAGCGTGCGTCATGAATGGCCATGATATTATTCTGATATTATTAATTTAATAATCACTCGTTCTCTGGTAAACTCTTTTAGAACCAAAATATACAAATGTAACTAATGATATTAGCTTGTTTTGGCCGGTTAAACCAGCATTGAAAGTTATTGTAGAGCAGATGCCATAAAATAACTATAGACGATATGTCGGATAAGTAACGGATTTCGGTTACAGAATGAGCTGACAGGTTGCGCTGTGTCACAAGAGAACGAGAGAGAACGAGACCGCCTGGACAAACCGAGGGTGATAAAATTCTCACGAATTCTCTTGTGACACAACACAACCAGAGGAGAATTCTGGAAAGGACCCATGCCAGATTTGTCACTTATCAGACAAACATCGTACAATATCTTATGCAATCCTTGATTCAGAAGTTCAATTTAAAGAAAAAATTATCATTAATTAATAACTAATATTAGATGTACATTGCACTGTTGACAACATTAGCAGAGGTTAATGTGTGGTATACACAACGCGCAAGTCTTTACGAGTCCCTACTAGTAACCTCGAGCATGTAGGTATCCATCATTGCGTCAATTGGTAAAACAAATTTTATTCTTCAAAGTATTTATATAACCAAAACTAACCGTAATATTTGTTAGTGGAATAAGAATATAGATCTTGTAATAATGTTTTCTATTATAGTGCCGGGTGAAATAATAAAGTGATATAGTGTAGGCATCAGGAATTCGTCGTTTCTCCACCGCTTTTCAACGCTCTTAACTTGAACTTCTGAGGCAGGGATTGCATAAAGTAATATTATGTGTATGTACTCATAAAAAATGCAGAACAGATCAATTTAGTACGTTCGTTATATAAACTTACAATTTTTCTGCTAGTTATTAAATGTCTAGATTGTAGAGCTTATCTCGCATATCCTTCAAATCCTTCTCCATTGAAATCCATTCATTGCCGTTAGCGTTGCTCTCTTCAAAATCGCCGTAAAATATTTTGTGTTGCCTAAACGTCATGAAGTGGTCTCCGAACAAGCAATTATGAAGATGCGATATACAGAAACCAGATAATCGCGGGCTGCAAACGTATTTACCGTACCAACCTACCAATCAATGTGCTTTATGTTAAGGTATGTTATAGCGTGCGTGCGCCCATTATTTAATTGCTAAGTCTAAACGTTATCGATTTATCAACTACTGTAATTGAGTATTTTTAAGTAATTTCTTGAATTTGATGTTTTTATATCTCGTACTCAATTATTTTTGAATATTCGGTTAAGTGGGTTTTATGCGGTTTGTGCGGCAAGATATCTATTACAGTCGAATCGCGTTATGAGTCCGCCTACAGGGGTGTAGGGCAATATAATTTCAAGAATTCCTGTACCCCCACTTCTGCTCAGCAGTCGAACGCCGTAACTCACACTTCCCCTACTTTGCAAGCGTGTGAGTGTGTACATGATTATTTCCGTATTCAGAGAGGGGAAATGTCTTCCAAAAATATAAGTCGGCGGACTCATAACGAGCGGGCTCATAACGCGAGTGGACTATATATAATTCTCAGAACGATTGATTCATATTCCATAATTAAATAGGAAATCGATAAAAATTATTTCAATATAACGTGAGAAGAAAACGATTGAACATAAACTTAGTTAAATATATTTAAAAAGACTGGCCGCTATTGGATCTTCGTTCGAATAACCGATATTTAGATTTTAAGCGAATGAATACGTGAAATTTCACCCGTTGAATAATAAATTATTACTTCCTAAAACTTTTTTTTTATATCGAAGGATTGATGCGGATCAATCAGCGTTGTTTAATTTGGAAAAAGTAAATAGCTGACATTAATTTTGATTTTTTAATAGATGGCAGCCAGGATAAAGTCAAGAATCTGGTAATGAAAAACCTCATCAATATGAAGACATGATAGGTCTTGAGTTATTCATTGTATGATGAAAAATTTACTCGCCGTTGAAAGCTATGAGTAAATAAGGACAACAAACTGGATTGGACTTATAACGAACATGTAATAAGATGCAAAAAATTTGTTTTCTAGTCATGGAACGTAATAACAGTGAAAATAAATGACAATCAAAGTTCACTTGTTGAAAGAGCACAGAGAGAAATAAATATAAGAAACTTATTTTAAAAATGTCGATTAAAACTTATAAATTTATATTATAAACTTGAACTGTTATCGAAATTGTATAATTTTTACTATCTTAAGAATTTAATTTTTATTTATATTGAGTGATTTTTATTACTTAAGTATGCAAATAAATGTAAACTGCATTCGTTAATTAGACTATATTTTTTGTAAGTTTTACTATCCATTAAGGCATATTTTACTATCGAATGGAATAAATTCTACTACAGTAGAATAGAATTAAATAAAACGAAATTTTCATTAGTTTTTCCACTTTATTATTATTATTATTATTATTATTATTATTATTATTATTATTATTATTATTATTATTATTATTATTACTATTGTCATCATCATCATCATCATTTATGATTGGGTAATAAAGTTGGTGTTAATTTTTATATTTAAAAAGGACTTGACTGACATTCGAATCCTGATCTCCTGCGTGTGAATCCTGTCCTCAGTCTGTCGGTCCAAGGTCTTTTTTAAACAAAGGTTTTTGAATTTGTAATACATATTTTCAAATGCTCTCTTTACCAAATGTTGATTATATCAAGCTTCTATCAGAATATTGTAAACCATTTCATAGTATTGTACCTATATATCAGTTTTTTTCAAGACTTACACAAGTCTGCTCTCAAGTTCGATAGTTTCTAGCGTCCCCATTTACCTTTGGGTCTTGCTCCAGATATTTGGGGCAGATTTAAATTGCAAGTCTTATGCTAGCGTTACACAAGACTTTTGGTGAAGTTATTACTCAATTCTAGGGTAAAATAGACGTCAGAAGCATGTTGAATTTACCTTGCACATGGCTTGCCCAAGATCTGCCCAAGTTAAAACTGGTGGGGGAAGGTATGACAGAGGGTTTATCCTTGTTAAGTCTGGTCATACCTAAGCATTATAGTCACATATTAGGGCGCCACTGGAAGATGGACTCGGCCTTCCAGAACCGGAGATGTTAAATTTGATTATTTATCAATCAGGGTCGTTTGTAAATTTTTGTGAGAGAAGAGAGGAATAATGAAATAGGCTGGAATAGTATAAAAGTTTTAGTTTTATCGAACAAAGTATGAATTTCATTTATAATTAATTAAAGCAACCAGCTTATTTGTAACGGGGTAAAATTGAATAAATTCAAATTTAAATTAATTTTGAATTCCCCGCGGTTGGTTAATTATCTAAAATTGATGAACCCCGTGATCTAGTTTATCAACTTGTCCTCGGGAGCGCCAATTTTGGGGACTCGTCCTCCAGATCCAATTAGAATTAAAGGGAGTGGTTAATTCACGATAATTTCCGAGGAGCCGCGAACTTACATTTTATTAGTGAGTGACGGAGGTGAAACGACACACAGTCGGACGGACCGGCGATTCAACCAGACGGGTGACCACAAATAAAAGTAACAGGTAATTATCCAAGCTCTGGAGAGGTTATAAGTGGAACCTTCTAGAAGCTACAACTTGTAATAAATAATTAATTGTCTATCCGGCAGGAAGCCGATACAATAAAATATATATAACTAATTTGTATTGAATTTTCAACAGATTACAATAAATAAAATTGAAAGAATTGAGGAAGTTGTTACGTCCTGGTTGATGATTTAGCGCTGGCGTAGTTGAGCGGTTGATTTAAAGTGGACGTAATGAAAACTCACATATAATTATAAATAATAATTTGTATGGGTTGAACAGCCACCATTTGGTGGTTAAAATAAACTGGTTATATTTATATATTATTAAATATATTATCTGGATCTGTTTTATTCAATGAATAAAGAAATAGTTGAAGAATTGTGAAACGTACAATTGTGGTATTATAATATTGTTAAGTTATTCTCAACAATAGCTTCGAGAAGGTGAGAACGAAGTTATGTGTTTTATTCTGAGCCTGACTGCTCTCGATGATTCTATAATTCAGACTGACTTCTCTTGATCGAGAAAAACTAGAGTAACTCTTATCAATACGTTTGGGCATCAGACCCGCGCATCGATTCATATGGAGGGGTCATTCGAGATAACGCATGTTCTCGAATTATCCATTCTAATATTTATTGAATATACTTAATTCTCACGGTATCTCCGCTTTTGTTATTAACAAATGAGTCACTTATCTATTAACAAAAGTTATCTTAAACAAAATAGATGTTTGTGCAGCTGCACGTCTCGAAGATTTACTCGAGGCATCAGCGCTTATTTATATTTGATAAAATATAGAAAAATAGCTTTATCAACTATTACTCATATTCTTAACGTTCAAATATCTTAAATAATATCATTCTATTATTATATTATATTATTTTATATAATTAATTAAATATTATTGGAATTACTAGATTATCGATATTCGATATAATTAGTTAGATTTCAGGTCTGTCATTAGAGACGTAAATGCTCACGTCATCTGACGTACAGGTTGGGACGTAACAAAGTTACGAGGAAAAGAACGAGACAGAGACGCGGAAATCGGCAGGAGGATTGGGGAGAGAGTAAGACGCCACGAGGAATCGGGACAAAAAAATTAAACAGAGGTAATTAATTAATTAATTAATGTAACGGGGCTGTTAGGCAGAGGTAAATAAATTGTCGGCGGGCAGCCATAATTTATTAATTATAAATTAAGGAGGTTCGTAATTATAAATTAATTAATTCGTGGGCAGTCACCATTTCCGGGTTAAAGTCTTATAAAGAAATTCTCGGCAGGATCATTAATTTAAATTAAGGAAATAAAATTTCTCGGCAGGAAAGCCAGAAATTATAATTTATAAAATTATTAGTTAAGAAATTGTTACATAATAATTTAAATCAAATTTTATTTAATAAGATAAATTCAAGATCCAATAAAATTACAAGACTGAAAATTAAAAGTTAATTAAGAAATTAAGTGCTGTGAACATAGTGATGGAAAGAATAATTAAATAAGTAAATTAATTGATAACCCTATACAAAAATTCCTATAGGATCCCCTCCAATGCGACAAAAACCGCATAGAATCCTATAGACTGTAGTGGTTTCTATACGGTTTTTGTCGCATTTGAGTGGATTCTATGGGAATTTTTGGATAGGGAAGTTGATTTCAGTTTTTAAGTTGTAAATTATTACATGTTATAAATATAATATTATTAATGTGAAGACGACAAGTACGCGAAATAGAGAGAGAACGATAGACACGCGAATTAGAGAGAGATAGCCTTAGTCGCTGGCGTCGGTTTTTTAACATCACAAAATTTCTTACGCAAAAACTGATGTTTGAAAATTTTAAAATATAAAAATTGTCGAGTAAGAAAAAGTTAAGTTATGAAAAATAAATTAAGAATAAATTTGTAGAGTTAGTAAATTCATATATTAAAATTTTCGAATTGAGTCCTGAGGAATTAGTTAATTAGATAAGAGAGAGTGTGTGAATTTAGTCCTGTGGACGAATAAATAAATTAATTAATAAAACGTGTGTGTGTATGTGTGTGTGATTAGAGAAAATTATTCCAGCGGAATAAATTTTTAAATTGTGTTTTAAATAATAGATTCTGGGGATCTGGCAAGTTGCCAATTATATTTTAAATTAATAGATCCTGGGGATCTAGCAAGTTGCCGTTTGTTTTAAAAAAATTTTTTCTTATTACCATAAGAAATCTACTTTATCTGCTGATTTCTTATAAATTCATTGTTGGTAAGTAGAAATAATTATTTGTCCGAATGTACCTTTTCACAAATGTCACTATGGTCAACTGTCACGCTATCCATATGTCGCTTGTATCCGACTGATACCATTCACTCGTTGTCATTAATGCCTGGTCCCCCAGACTATAGAATCTTAGCCATACAGGGGACCAGGCATTAATGACAACGAGTGATTTCCAAAAGTCACATTTTCCACTTGTCACAATGTACAATTGTCCTTGTGTTCAGATGTCCATATTCCTAAACGTCACATAAGATACTTGTCGACTTTGCCAAATGTCACGCTGGACGAATGTCTTGTTTGTCAAATGTCACGCTGGTAAAGTGTCGACTTGTCTAGATGTCGTATGTTCCAGTTGTCACACTTGTATGAGTGTCACAGTTTCCGTATGGTGTGTGGGACAAATGTCACGCTGGACGAATGTCTCTATTACCAGATGTAGCGTTGGTACATTGTCACGTTTCCTAGATGTCGTTTTTGCCAGAGTAGTACGCTGTTCAGATGTCCCTTTGGGGCTATCTAATGGCACCCCAAATTTGAATGATTTGTTGATTATATAAAGAAGTGAGTCCCCTTCGGGGAAGCGGGTTTTTCACTTAAATCGATTTTGAATATATAACTGATTAACTAGCTTCATGGCCTGCACCATACCCTGGCGGACCCGCTTACACGCAATACACGGGAACCCCACCGTGTAAATGCGAAAAAATTACACGGTTCTTTCACTGGAGTCCCACGGTGTGTTACAGTGGGATTTCAGTGCAAGTGCGTTCAGTCTAAAAAATCATGTTTTACACCGTGGATATACTGAAATCCCATTGTAAGCATTTAGAAAACAGGTGTTACATCGCAATTACACTAGAATTACATCGAACTTTTTAAACATGTGTTACACCGTAACAACACTGTAATTCCACTGTAAGCGGGAAATGGACGCGTGTTACACCGTAATTACACTGGGATTCCACTGTAAGCAGGAAATGGACGCGTGTTACACCATAATTACACTGGGATTCCTCTGTAAGCAGGAAATGAACGCGTGTTACACCGTAATTACACTGGAATCGCATCCTACTTTTTTAAACATGTGTTAAACCGTGACAATACTGTAATTCCACTGTAAGCTAAAATGAAGAATAAGAACACTTTGAATTTATTAGCTTTTTGATACTAATAAATTTATTCAATAATATCAAATTACTGGTGCTAAATAAATTTGCACGTATTCAAAAAAATATTAATACAATCTCGGTATCCGTTTTTAGTGTTAACAATACGATAATTATTTCTTCATCATATACGTTTAATAGTCATCATGTCGTTAGTCAGTTTCCCAACAGTTTGGAAGAGCTAAAACAAAAACTCCTATATCCGTACATATTTTAGTTGCGGGTCTGATAAATTTCAAGTCTCTTATGTCATTATTTATATCCACTTCTTTAATATAATCTGTATCATAAGCACATTTCTTCATTTTTTATACTTTTTTAAAAAAACCTTTAATTTTACTATTATTTTCGTTTTTGAAATCTATGATCGATAATATCTCTCCAAATCTGTTATCAAAAGATATTACGGAATTACAAAATTTACTGTCACTATTATTTTGACTATGATAATCTATTCCATTTATTTTAATTTTAGCGTATAAAAACGGATTGTTCTGAGTAACGTATCGTGCCTCTTGCAGTACATTAAGCTCAACTTCTTGAAACCTTCCAATATTTGGGCTACTTGCAGCTTGAGAGTCTTTATTAATAGCTATTTCATCAGCCAAATTGGGAATTTTAAGAGTTTTACATATAAATTCCTTTATTTCAGTAGAGATTGAGTCACTGTAAATTGCCGATTCACAAACTTGGTCATCAAAAATCGCGCGACTATTTGATTAGTTCTTCCATGCGGACTGGTTACCTTATCTATAATTTTTTTGTTCCATGATTCAAATATGGAGGCATTATAAACCCACATCGGACCCAAATTTTTAAGTGTAATGTTCAAATGAGTTAATAAGTGGATGTTAAAACTCACGTTTTGTAATCCGAATAATTCTTCAAACTGTGAAACATTTCTCTGAAAGATGTGTGGCATTTTCGTGATGAGCTATTGTTACCGAGTCACTATTTAAATAATGGACAGCTTGAGATAAAAGAGCCAAACGTTTGATATATTTCAAGGCTAATATACCATCTAAGCACGGTGCTGCATAATCTAACCAATTTCGCAGTTCTGATCCTTTCCAATTGTTAAACGTTTCTAAACTTCGAGGCAGCTGAGCATAGCGTGATGGGGGTTTTATGGATAATAATCGATTATCAATTCTTGCTCTACTGGTCGGATCACTAACATAGAATGGTGAATCTGTAGTAGTCAAAAGAAAACTTGTATGATGTTTCACAGCTCCTAAAAAAACTGCATGCAAACTATCGACCACAATTCCGTTACCCAAATCGAACTCTGGTAACCCCGATAAAGATGAAATACCATTTATTCGATTAATCGTTGTCTTGGTTTCGTAAGCTGTAAGCATATCTCTTCTCATTTCTTCATCAGTTCGCAGATTTTCAAAGCAATATGTCCTTGGTTATACATGTTTGTGTCCGTGATGTTCTCCTTTTGCGTAACAAAATGTACATCCATCGTAACCATTGAACTGCTTCATTCTTAAAATCAGAGACCTTGCTGGAGAATCAACAACACATGTTGTTACTACAAATTTTGACGGTACTTTTCTACCTTCAGAAGTTTTCCAATCTATTCCAGTAGTATATAATTGACGCAGATCATCGACTATTGGACTTAATACAAGATTCAATGACGGATGACTTGTATCCACGAAAATCCCAGCCAAAAGCATATGTTTCTTACGGATATGTGGAGATAATTCATTAAATTGCAGGTACACAGGCCATGCGCTAGCTTAAGATGAATTAGCTACTTGGCAACCGTCTGTATTAATTGTAAACGAGAAATTTAATGGATTATCCAAAAAATTCCCCGGTAAGCATAAACTTTGATATAACTGTCCATCAAAAATATCTTCGATCGCCGATGAATTTCTTTTTTCTCGTGTGAACCGGTACTGCAATGATTTATCAATAATTGGAATTTTAAAAAACTCATCTAATTGGCTTTTTAAACTTATAACGTATACCGTTTTTTAATTCGTGACGGAGACGCGAACAAATTCGGTAAACCGTATGCGGTCACCCACGTGGATACAAAATTATAAATTATAAATAATAAATATATGGCTCAAAATAATAATAGTTGAATATTCGTAAATAATAATATTAAACAATAAATAAAATAAAGGTGTGCCTGAACCAGCTCCTCAGGCTGAGTTAGTGCACGAAGGCGCCAGCCCGTTTTTACAAAACGGACAAAAATAATAACAAATCAGGGGAGAGATCACGGGACCAAATTTCGAGGCGAGAATGTATGCACCAAACGGAAATATAACCAAATAAATATAATTAATAAAATAAATAAAGGATATTTATTACTACAATATATCCAGGAAATAAACAAACAAATGTTGGCTATCACTGGAATCCTTTTACTATTGTAAGGGTTTGCCCTGGCCTCCCCGTACTAGGAAGTTCGGACAATCCTCCGGTAGTAACTTGGGTAATTGAAGTTCTGGGTTCTGAAATGTTTGACGCAGCCGAGTACGCGGCTTGATTTGGAATTGGGAAATGGTTGATAAAATAATATAACAATGATTTTAAATATAATTCTAGCTCTTTTATTAATAATAACTAATTAATTGTTTAATATATACACTTAATGTTAATATTCATTTGTAATTAATTATTAATAATTAGAAGTTTCATTGTATAGTTTTACTGCGCATGCGCCGCTTCCGTTTCACCGGGATACAAGTCCCAACTTTATTAATGTAAAATTTATTCAATATAATCTAATACGACAATAATGAACGAACTTCTATTCAATTTTAACTCGTAAAGAAAATATAAATGTCGAGGAAAAAATCCTGATAATTAAAACTAACCGATAATAAATTTCCCGCATGCACAGAGATAGGAATAACTTGAATAAATTTAATAAACAGAATTTAGTAAAAGACGATAAAATTTGATGAGGAAATCTCCTCCACGTGTTTGACAAACTATAATATTATTAATTTCCCAAAAACCTTTATTCCAAGGAACTTACATTAACCTGTCCTAGATGTTTAGCCATGGTGGTCGTCTGAAACACAAATTTGACAGGATCCTCCTTATGATGTAGTTCGAGATGAAAATGTGGATGTAACAACTCTTGGCAGAACTGCACTTATTAATTTATGGCGTCTGCCTGAATAAAGACTTTTTATACTGCTGAGACAAAAGCAAAACTGCACAATAGAAATCTTGAGCAACCGCTCGGTTCGGCTAGCCGGTTAGAAGTAATTTTTGGTTGTATCGTCTGGCGACGAGGTGTCCAATCTACCCCTACCGTCGCGCCGTTAAACCAAATTCGACGCAAGGGCGGGTGCGCAGGTTAAAAGGCGCGAAATTAAGTTTTTGCTGACCTGGCAGTCGAACACCAGGTCACCCCGTTACACTATATTTAATCCAAATATATTTATAAATATAAATCCAACAAAATATTACAATACCAAAAAACCATTTACTAAACATCAATTCTTCATAATAAATTTCAACAAATTATAATATGCTCATTACAGTCAAATAATAATAATCAAAATCAAATTAATTAAATTATCCATTGGGGAATAAAATTACAAATTACAAATTTTACTGATTATACTCAATACAAAATTCATATAAATAAAAATACTAATTTCTTTCTTGATTTAATATTATTTACTCTGGGGAGAGAAAGACGCGGGAACTCGAAATATATTTGGCAACACTAGGTTGCATACCATCAAATTACAAAATAAATTTTACCCAGAGAAACAATATTTTAAATACTATTGTAAGACAAGGAGTCAAATACGCTATCCTTGTCTATAATCCACTAAGGAATTTATTCGACGCGTCTACGCACGTATACTAAACTCTGGACATACGCCGAATATACTCAACTTATTATTACAACAATAACTCAGGTTTAATTATTAATCAATTAAATATCGCGATCAACTCTACCAAGGGTCCAGCGATAGCCGATGCAACAAATGATAATACAGATGACTTACCGGCGTTGATAATAATTTACTTCTGGAGTTTTAAATAACAATTAATACGAACCTTTTACTTTCAATTCAATATAACAAAAAATTAATTATCACGAAATTAACTCTCTTTAATATTTAATTACTTTCATAACGGCAACTGAGCCAGAATAATTTTACTTAAAAATTGCGGACAACAAAACGTCCTACCTTTACAATAGCCCGGTCCTCTCTCCTCAATTTTCACGCGTCGGTTTTCCGAGGGATGGGTATCACTCACGTGTTATCCCCTCTTATGACCTCGGACCCGAAATTATCAATTAAAGTAAAATATTTAAACATATTACCCGACCTGAGTTATATGATAATAATAAATTAAATAATATTATTCGTCAATATTTATAAACACAATAATAATTAACCCTTTAAACAATAAAATAATAATTATTTCAGTGCACCACGTGGCGGGAGGGATATATTGATTTTTATCCCCACTATATCGACTTCCTCTCCCTTCGGTCGATATTTTTATACAATATATACGCGCACGTGTGCTACTAACTGAAATAAAAATATCGATTAAGTACATGAAATTCAAAATAATTATCAAAACATAAACATAATAAACAATAATATCACAAATTTCTGAATAAATCATAGTTAAATCATAATTAGTAATTAATTAAAATGATATAAATACTTATATGATAATATAATATATTATAATAAATAAATGCGCTTTATTAGCTAGGAGGTGTTGTTAAATTCCAGTGAGATGGGAAAGCACGCGCAGCGATTTGAATCGCTACGTGACAAACTTAACTGAAGAAAATAATGCACATTCTCGGATTTTTCGCCTGGACCGCATGACTCACAGCAACACGCTTTGGACGGTTTTTTTCCCACTCCAAGATGTTCTTTACAAACACCACAGTACATATGACGGGTAATCAATGTGTCATCGCGGTTTAAGGCTTTCCATAGAGCTTTCTTTGTTGTTGGTAAATTGTTATTATTATGAGTTAATCTCACCCAGGATAATTTAGACAATGTCGCTTCAACTGAAAAGTTGTTACGTACAGAAATGGCAATAACAGCCAACAAATGATCGTTTTCATAAAAACTCGATTTAGATAAAAATGGGAAATTAAATGTTGGCTTGTGAACGCTAAAAAACGGCTTATTTAAATTCCTAGCATCTTCAGATTCACTGTCACTATTATCACTACTATTATCATTGTGATCACTGTGAGGCTAATTTTTTCACTTTAATCGATTTTATAATATTAATCAATTGTGATTATAATAGTGATTGAATTGTCTCATGGTCTCTGGATCTGAGACCAATTTTTTCACTTTGCTTGATTTTTTTGAAAGCAACGATAGTCAAAAGCCATTATATGTCGATAGTGGACTGATTCCACCGCAAATATGCCCAGGCCCTGCAAAAGTTTTTGATTATCCTTGCGTTTGCGAAAGCAATACGTATAAAAATAAAGGATATGAAAACCTTTGCACTTATATTGAAAGGCGGTCAAGGATCAGCTCCCATACAAAACGCAACCCTTTCCTTCCCCCCTCCAGACCACTAATTACGCTTTTTTCTCTTTCACAGGTAGCAGCCACACAAATCAAAAACTTTCTTCCCTACAGGCCTAACCAGGAGTTGGGCGACTCAGATAGCAACAAAACAAAATATGGCTTTCCTCTCACTTGCAAAATACTCCGCACGTGAAACGGACCGGCGCTCGGATTGTGTGGGATTGGTCCCCGAGGGAGGGGAGGATCATGGTGCTTTTATGAACACCAGGACAACATCATCATCATCATCATCGACGACGACCAACATCACGCTCGTTCGAAGGAGTGCCAGAGTGGCAAACCGTGTTGTTACTTTGGTCGCAAAGCCCCCTGGTACCCCCGTTAATCGTCGGCACGAGAGTCGGGAAACGCGGACGCGCTCGGGTAAAATCACGAGACCAATTAATTGAAGAAATGCGAAACGGGAAACAGTAACACTTCCGCGAAAGTGCAGAGAAAATTTAGTAGACACGAGAGTTTGTTCGCGGGGCACAAACCGACGTACGTGCCCGGGGTCGAGTAACTTTGCCCACGGTGGGCTCGAAACAGAGAAAAAAGCAGTAGAAGGGCTCGGTACGCGAAACGAAATTACCCCCCCCCCCCCTAAATCCGACAACAATAAAGAGAGGAGGAGGAGAAAGAAGTATTAACGCGCACGGTCTTCGAGTCTTTCGGGTAAACCTGCGAAACGATAAGGCAGGAACACTGGAGACAGGTGCCTTGTGGGAGGAGGAACGTATTGATGTCCTTCTTCTGCAAGATCCGTACGCAGCAGCGAGTGACAAATGTTTTAAGATACCCGGTTTTAGCAGCGGTTTACAAATTGCTGCCACAACTGGAAAAGGGCCATTTGCCTAACAAATCCAAAATGAAAAATGATTCAAATTTTCCAACTGAGCACCTCGCACTGTGAATGCGCTCAAATCGTGGGCCCAGGCACTTCTCTCTACGTGGTATCGTCATACTTCTAGTGTCGTGACAATATAGAAATTCACATCGAACAACTAGAAAAAGTAGTTCAAGCACTAAGGGGAAAGAGGGTTTTATTTGAGATGGACGCGAATGCTAGGTCTATTCGATGAGGTTCAGAAACTAACGAGAAGGGAGAAAAATTGGAAGATGTTATAGATGAGTATGGGTTGGAGATTTCAAACATAAAGGGAGAGGGCCCAACTCATGCTTCGGTAACAGGGGAATCATATATAGACATCACACTTGCCACGCCAAAACTTGCACGGTACGTACAAAACCGGTCTATCAAACTCGAGTGGGTGCAAAGTACTGACCACTATGCGATTTGACCACGGACCATTTCTTCACCCTTTTGAGTATACACGCGTTGCAAATTCCCGACTTCCTCCCCAGACGAAACCCTTAGTCAAAAAATATAATCAAAGGACTAAATGTAAACGTTAACTGGAAGAGAGTTCAAAGAACTCACTCCATTGATGCGTGGTATCTAATCACAATCAGCACGAGTCCAAACCTCTTTGAACCTGACACTCCTTCTATCTTAAGAAATAAAGAGTCTCTGGACGAAGTGGGCTTGGGAAGGCCTCTCCGTACCACCAGTTCCCGCAATTAGCTAACAAGCCGCTTTAAGACAAAATGGTATGCCGCGGCCCCACCTTAATACCCTAAAAAGGGTCCTCTCCATTTGTAATCAATCAATTTGCAAACCAGATATTATTCACTTGTTCCATCTCTGATGATTTTCTAATTTTTTACTCTATGAGCTTTCAAATGTTTTGATCTTGAAAAACAAATCAAAGTTGAATTCACTCGACAGATTTCCTCAGATCGATCATTTGAAAGATCAATGCATTGAGTTCGACCAGAAGAGAGGCTCTCAGTGCATTATTTCAGCTTTTTGAAAAAGAAATCGTCGACTCCTACGTTGTAACGGGGTGGAATGCTCCCGCATTTAATTTAAACTTAATTTCGACTCGCGCCAAAAGAACCGGCCTCCTTCTTCAACAACTGTCAATATTGAAGAAAATACAGTTACTGATGCGCCGGGGTCGCTATGGTCGAGTCCTTCGACATTTGGTTTTAGGGGTTGGCCAACCTAAGTGGAGATGTACAATGGCCGGAGACGACGAGCTATCGCTCTCTTGGCTCGCAGCAACCGCTGTGGACGGACGTGCTCTACCACTACTACCACTATCATCTTGGGTTTCTACTCCTACTACTACTACACGTGCTGCTAGTTACTTAAGATGGGCCAAGAGCATATAAGCCCACCTCAGGTGGAAGCTTATTTCTTAATTAAGTTCAATTAAATTATTAATAATTATTGTGGAATGGACCTGGTGTACTTGGAAGGACTTGGAATGGATTGGTGGACTTGGAAGGAACTGGTTGGAGGTTTTGGTCATGGAGGAAAAGGATCGGTGGAAAAAAGGACTGGTTATGGTTGGAGATTGCTGGAGTAAGTCGAGTCATTTTGTTTAATTGTCGGGTTAACTATTTTATTTGTTAAATAATATTTCAGTATTTGAGGAGTCGTTGAATTAGTAAAGTTAGTCGAGTAAATTGTTGTAAAGTTATTCAAGTCAGTTTTGTTTAGTTAGTCGAGTCAGTGTCATCAGTCATTTTGGTTATTGTTCATCTTTCAATATTTATTATTTGTAAAGCGGCTTCGTTTAAATAAATGCCATAGTTATTTATATTTCACTTATAATTAATTAATCATAACCCAGTGAACACATGACCTTAATTTTATGTCATACGTAAGTCATAGAAATGTCACGGCAGCTTATATAAATTAAACGTCAATCTGACGTTCTATATGATGTAACAGGGTAAAATAGATTCCAATGACTATTTATTAAGATCTAGATTTGGATTTGTTCACGGTTGATAACGGGCCCTAATTATAACCCGGTTTATTAAATTGAGTGATTCGACATGTCACCGGGTGTCGCTAATCAGTGAGACCCGAACATCCGCCCCTCTCTTTGGCTAATTAATTTAGTAGGGATGAGTTTTCCGGGGGTGAATCGAAGAGTTATAAGGGAGTGCCGTGCCAAAAATCGAGAGAGTCAATCGGACGACCGAAGGCGATGGACGCCTAAGTGAGAGTTAGTGAACGACTAGAGTGATTGGACGCAACATCTACACCATTCTATACGAGGCAAGACGAGGACCTTAATAATCGGGAGCTAGAACAAACCGGATAATTGGGAACCAGAAGAGCAGATTCACCTGTAAGGAAAACTGGACGACAGTTGGAGGAATAGCCGGACATCAGCTACGAGTCTCATCTGGTTGCTGCTGTAAAATTCATCAAGGTAAAATTATAATTAATTAAGGCCGGAATTTATATTCCAATGGCAGAATTAATTATAATTAATTTAATTAATATCTTTCCGTGGTTCTCGCGTATATAAATTGGAAGTTGTAGGCCGTTGGCCATTACAACCACGCGTCTCATCTTTTCAAAAGTTGTGTCACGCCGCTCTTATTCGCCATCTTGTCTATAACTCTGAATTATTTTATTCGAGGCCTTTGGCTGGAATAAAATCATTTTCCCGCGTAAATAACTAATTAAATAAATTATTCGATAACGTTCATAAACTAATTGAGGCCGGAATTTATTCCAGTGGCTGAATTAATTCATAAATAAACTTTAATTTAATCGAATCCGTCAGTAAAATTCAGGACCCGAGTAACGCCAACTCAATGGCCGAATTTCTAGTCAATTCATAACGTAATTCTAGTCACAATTTAATTATAAATTAATTTTAAGTTAATTAATTAAAATATCTAAATAAAATAAAGTCATAAAAAGGACGCTAGAATTTTGATAAATTGTTATTGAGTAAAATGGAAAGAAACGGATTATTTATTGTGAAGTAAATTAATGTATATAGAAATAGTGGGCAAATTATTGGTGGAAAATTATGAGGAAAAATTAATTAATTGATACTTAATTTCAACGACAAATTTATTGATCAATATGTGTAAAATCAGTGAGTTAATTGAAAACTAAGGGAGTGGTAAATTGTAATCGGAATGAGTTAATGTGGAAATTTTATATTGGAAATTAGAGTCATAAAATTTTGGGTGAAAAAGATTGTGATAATATTAAAAGTTCAAAATGAAAGTAGAGTCAAGTAATGTTAATTAAAAGAAATTGTGTTTGTGATGTAAGTCCGGTGCACAAAATATAAGTTAGGTTTAAGATATGTCCGGTGGACACTAGAATTAAGAAAATGCGGGTTAACGTCCTGTGGACGGTTTTTTAAAAGTAGAAATTAAGGAAAATAAGGTTTAACGTCCGGTGGACGGTTTTTTAGTCAAAGTGTATTAAGGTTCAAGGTTTAACGTCCGGTGGACGGTTTTTTAAAGAGAGTGTGTGTGTGTGTGTTACGTCCGGAAGACGCTTAAAATACGTTTGTGTGTGGGAGTGTGAAAATCGTCCAGGGGACGATATTTAGTTTTGTCATAAGGAAAACGTCTAGGAGACGGAATTAGTTTGTCATAAGATTAGTTTGTTATAAGCATAGTTTGTCATAAGATTATTAATTGTTATTAAGGGAAAATAAATAATAAGCAAGGTGCTTAATTAATATGAAATTGGAAATAAAGTCTTGAATAAATTTATTTCAGCCTGTTCATCATTCCTCTCCTCTCTCACAAAATTATAAAATTTACGAACGACCCTGAGCATATAATAAAATTACATGAACATCCGGTTCTGGAAGGCCGAGTCCATCTTCCAGTGGCGCCCTAATATTCGACTATAATACTTAGGTGCGACCAGACTTGGCAAGCTAATCATTCTGTCATAATGACTTTAGTATGATGTAAAAACTTGTGACATCATATTGATGTAAATCATGACTCTTGTATGACGTCACAGTCATGACTTACCCGGGAAAAAATCACCATGTATGATCATGTATGATCATGTAGGATTCATGCATGATTTGTGCCTGCTCGTGCATGATTCATGCATAATTCAGGCTTAATCCTGCATGACTCATTCTAGATCAAGCTTGCGCATGCATTAAGTTTGAAATAATTGTATCCAGAGATATTATCCATCAGGAAAGGTCATGCTTGAGCATGCTCTATTATGCATGACCATGCATGGTTCATACTTGATCATGCATAACTCATTCATGGCCAGACATGACTCATTGGTGATCAAGCATGATCATGCATGGCTCATTCTAGATTAGACTTGCTCATAACTTACATTATGAATAATTGTCTACAGAGATATTATTTATCAGGAAAGGTCATGATTGAGCATGCTCTGTCATGCATGAACATACATGGTTCATACTTGATCATGTATAACTCATTTGTGATCAAGCATGATCATGCATGATTCATTCTAGATCAGGCTTGCTCATGACTTATGTTAGAAATCATTGTATCTCGAGTTTTTTATATATAGTGGAAACCCATTTAATTATAGTGGAAACCTAAACATGCAAACCTCTCAATAAGACAATTTATAGATAAATTGAGAAAAATATAGATAGCCCGAACTGGGAATCGAACCCAGACCAATTCGGTATCGCGCCGAGTGCTCTACCAGTTGAGCTATCCGGCACTATACTATATTCCATTCAATTTGATCTATAACTTATTGAGCCACACCGTCCTTCGTACGGTAATACACCATTTATCTTTAAATTACTTTTGATCCTAAAGAGATAATCTATTTTTGGTGATTGAATCTTCAAGTTTATTCGATTAGCTTTAATTTCAGCTATGTTACATAATCTTTCGATAATTTTTTCTAATACTTTGATGAATTTCAAAATTTTAAGAAAAATAGAAGAAAATATTTTTTTTTGCTTTCTCATTTAATATATGACCGAGACCCACGTCCAGGGTGTGACCCCCTGTCCAGGAAGCCAAGATTAAATTCAGTTGATAAAATCAACTGTTTTGTGTGACTAGCTCTTCTACAGGGCGGGGAATTCCCGATCCTGGTCACAAGGAATCCTCTTCTAAAAAGTTGATGACCGGATGTCGTATCGTTTTACGTCACTTCTGTGACTATTTTATTCGGTTGTCGATTGGTCGACTAAGATAGTGGCGGGATTTTTAAAAGAATGGAGGCGAGCGAAGCGAGCATGTTGTGTCTAGTATTTAAAAATCCTGAGAGTATAGGAAGCTTATCAAATAAAAGACTTGTATAGGTGATATATATATATATATATATATATATATATATATATATATATATATATATATATATATATATATATATATATATATATATATATAAAAATAAATGACAATTTTTATTTAACCAATTTTCCCAGACAACAGACCCCACTTTACAATAATTAATTAAACGAAAACCGCGACAATAATTAAACGACATGAGCTAGTGAGAGTGAAGTTGATCTTGATGACCCGGGAAAAAATGATCAGACCTGACCATGCCTGTTCATGTATGATCAGGCCTGAAATTAGACCTGATCATGCCTGTTCAAGTATGATTAGGCCTGAAATTAGACATGATTAGGCCTGATCATACCTGTCCATGCCTGTTCATGTCTGAAGCGTTAAATACAGTCAGGTCTGATCATGCCTGTTCATACCTGTCCATACCTGTTCATACCTGGTCATGTCTGAAGCGTTAAATACGCTCATGCCTGATCATACCTGTACATGCCTGGTCATGTCTGTTCATGCCTGTTCATGTCCAAAGCGTTAAATACGCTCATGCCTGATCATACCTGTCCATGCCTGGTCATGTCTGTGCATGCCTGTTCATGTCTGAAGCGTTAAATACGCGCAGGCCTGATCATACCTGTCCATGCCTGTTCATGCCTGGTCATATATGTTCATGTCTGTTCATGGCTGTTCATGTCTGCTCATAGATCTAAAATTTTGTTGACCAAGAATCTATCACGTATAAGATTTTTATTACTTGAAGTTCATACGAAACTTACTTTTCAACTAAATCTCTTAGGTCAGTGGGTAGCGAGTTACACTTTCGAGCGCAAGGTCCACGGTTCAAATCCTGCACACGCCCGAATTTTTTATTTTTTTTATTTTTATAGCAATAATTATATACATGTATAATTGAATATAGTTATACATAATTATATATAATTATATAGGGCCATTTTTTATATATAATTTTTTTACCCGGATGGGCATGAACAGACATGAACATACCTGATCAGACCTGAACATGCCTGATCAGGCCTGAAGACTCATGCCTGATCAGGCCTGAAGACTCATGCCTGTTCATGTCTGATCAGGTCTGATCATTTTTTCCCGGGGAATTACTGACGCCAAAATGGCGGGCACAGAACACTGACTCGACGTTACAATTTTACTCGAATTTACTTTATAATTTTCCAGTTACTTTGATATAATTAATTTTCACTCTCAACTTTATAAAACGTCCAATTTATGGTTGATTTCTCTCCAACTGAGAGTAATTATTCATATTTAAATTTAATTTATATAATTCAAATGATAATATTTAATTTTACCGGAGTAAGAATTAATATATATAAACTTTATAAATTGAAAACACCTATGTCTCGTGACTCGGCCATCTTGGCCCGCTTTGCATCCAAATTTGCCCAGGTCCACATCTCCAAGTTTCCGTCGTTGACAAAAATCCCAATTCCGCAAAACTCCAACCAAACAAACTCCACAGCTTTCCTGGACTTCACAATATATTTCCCACAAGTTGTTTGATCGACGTAGACTGCTTCCAAATTTATTAAACAGGTATCGAGTTCAAATATATAAATGTGTGATGATAAGTACAACAATTGTAAGCGAGGTGAGCCCCACTGTAGCTGACACAGAATTGTCCGTCCTGCTCCTCAGCGAGTCGGTTACTACCTCGTACTCCAGGTTCGCGCATGCGTCCTGCAACTTTGCCTCGTGGCAATTCCAGTAGGTATAAGTAAATGTTGATTTATCCCTCGTTGTCCAGTTACCGTAGGCAGCCATTAGGTTCTGGTTATCTCTCGAGCATGACGTTGAAAATATTTACCGAATCCCAGTTACAAATAACTTTTAAGTAATACATAATAGTTGAATCTCGTTAATATTTTTATGGAACTTATCAAATGAGCCTCATATTTCAGTACTATTTTTTTACATTTAACAAGAATTACCTATTTATTAATTGAAATTTAGCTGTTGCATTCGTTCTTCCACTTTTGAATAAACTCATGGAACTGCTCTAATTCAAAATACTGCCGTGTAACACTTTTAAAATCTCAACATTAAAGTATACGTAAAGTATTTTTTCAAAATTGACAAGCATAAATATAATTGACTTTATAAGCTTTAGATAAACCTTTAAGCGCCATCGTCGATCTTACGGACGTAAATAATTAAATAAAGAATGGAAAATCTACTTCCATTTCGGCTGCCGAATGGCCTTTTTTCTAAATTTGTAATAGGTTCGCGCGGTAACAATCAAATCAAAAATTCTAATTTGACTGCATGCCAATGTCCTTCAATGGACATTGTCCCCCTAAAAATACGCATTTAGCGCCGCCTGGTGGTGCAATAAAAAACTAAAAAAAAAAAAAACGTATTTACCGTGAATATGCATAATTAAGAATCCTCAGATCGCTTAGGAGCATCGCGGGCGCGGAAATTCAATAAGCTCGCCGGAAAATTTCAATTATTGGCCCTGAGAAGTATTTAAGATAGTAGAATGGATAAGTTTCAGGGTGATACGAGAAAAATTTTATCTTCCGACTGCAGAAACTTCAATAAAAACGTCAGCGCTTAGCAAATCACAACATTTGCTAGAGCAAGGATACTAGCTAGTGCAACCCAATTTCTTTTGGGTGAAATGGGTGAAAACCAGAATTTGACCCCAAAAAATTACATCAGAAAGGTCGGCGACGTAAAATTCGTACCACTTGCTTCCGGAACAGTTCTAGCTGAGGTCAATGATATTCTTCTGGGTTAAAAAGGTAATAACTCGACATTCAAGCTCAAAAATTTTATTTGGAAGGTTAACGAAGTGATAATTGACCCCTTCTCTATGGAAAGTTACTCTAGCTAGTTCTACTCGACTTCTTCGAGGTTAAGCTGGTGTAGGCTAGAATTCGACCCCAGCAAATTTAATCAGAACGGTTGGTGACGTATTTGAACGTTGGAGCCATTCCAGATTAGACAATTCATACTCCGCTGGATTAATTGAGTAAGCTTAACAGTCGAGCTCAAAAATTTTAGATTACAGGTTGGGGTAGAAATACTTTATATTGATTTTGTAAAACCCTATCCTTGCCAATCCCATACAAAGTTTGGAAACTGGCCCTTGGAGGACCCATGGCCGGGTGAAGTATAATGATTAACGGCCTCATATTGGCAACTTTTAATGGCCTAATGAACGGGTAATATACAAATGATAACTCCGGCCCATTAATGGCGCTCGGCTATCGGCAAACAAGCAAATAAGTTGAATTAAAAAAAAAAAGTTTTAATATTATTATCTTAGTATATATAATTCATGATTATCAACGCTTAAACTATTCAAGTAAGGAAAATGATGTTGAAAAATCTCGATGACAAATTCTGCTGGGCTCTGGGCGCGAACTGCCGTCTTTCTGAGTGCTAGGCCTGAACGGTAGCTAATAATTGAACCTACTACTCGTGTGCTGATTCTTTCAAATTAACTACTTATTCATTATACTCTAACCACTCGGTTTTATGAAATATAAAAAGCAATTTAATTGTTATTTTTTATTATCTAGAAAAAAAAAATAATTTCGTAATCTTATTATTATAATTAATTTATAGATGTAAAGTTCTAAAATTGCGGTTGTTGATTGCAAATATTATCTTACGAAAAGAAATTTTAATTTTCAATTGTATATAATTGGAAAATTAAAATATTTATTAATGAAAACTTAGTTTAAATAAAGAATGAATTATTATCAATTAAAAAAAACTATAACAATAAGTTATTTTAATAATTAATAAATGATTAGTAGATTTTTTCATTTAACTGGTGTTTCTTTTACGGGAAATCACATTCTGATATGAAACCATTAATGCTATATATAACATGTGCAATAAATAAATTTTATAAATATTTTATTTTTAATATTTTTTAAATATATTGTTATCTCTGATATTATTTTGATCCAAGCTGATGAGTGAAAATTTCTCCGTAATCTAATTTTATTTCCATTTTTGAATTTTACTTTATATTTTTCATAATTAAATACACATGAGCTCTTCTGAATTAATTAAACTTTAAATATTTTATTATTTAAAATCTTTATTTCTTGTATTTTTTTTATAAAAATTCGAGGTCGGTGTACTATTTTTTTTTTACATTTTTTTTTAATAATTCCTGAGGATTTTTGAAATTATTATCAAGATAAACTAATCTTCTAGCACTTAATTGATACAATCGTACGTAGTAGGGAGCAGTCGACTTGTAAGAAAAAGAAAAAACTTTGGGTAAAAAAAAGTTGAATGTCAATGCGTTGGAATTATTATATTTAAATCTTTCATCCTTTTTTTATTTGTTTATTGGTATCTAAGCATCGATGTCAACCAGATATTAGATGTTTATTTAATTTGCGATCCACATCGTGACAGTCTCACCTAATCCGTTATATATGATTAATATATAATTTGATTCTTGAAGATCGTTTTAAGAAATTTCAAATAATTTTTAATTTTCAAATTTTTTTTATGGTTTTGTGTTCGTTTTTATTAATTTGTTAATCCAATGGCTAAATTAATTAGTGCAGACGTAAAGCTTGCTTTAGATAACAAATTCAATGAAAATAGAATATTTGATGGTTTTCCTTTTATATCGAAAGGTAGATATCGAGTGTCAAATAATAAACCACTCAAGTAAGTACCTCATTTCATGTCATTTTGATCTCTTTATACAAGAAAAAATTATATATATTCCCATACATACGTACATACATGCATACATTTATACATACGTACATACAATTTTTCGGAAACTTATCAAATTTAACTCTTTTAATTATTATGAATGGCTTCAATTAATAAAAAAAAAATTATTTACTGATTTAAAATATAAATTAAGAATTAAGAATTGAACGCTCTACAAAAAAAAGTCTCTTATCATTTTTTGATAAATTCGTCTGCACGAAAGTTATTGGAGCTGGAAGTCAAATCTACAGAAAATTTCAAGATCTTTTTACTTTTCCAGCAAAACTATCAGACTTATCAAAAAATGTCATAGGACTTTTTTTGTAGACAACTTTATTCCCTACAAATTATTTTCAATAAAGTACATTCAAATTCCGCATTGTTCTCTAGTTATTTTTATTTTAATGCCAAGCTCATAAAAATAATAGTTTTCTAATCGATTTTGAGAACTTAACGTTAAAATGAAAATAACTAGAAAACAATGCGGAATTTGAATGAACTTTATTAAAAATAATTTGTAGGGAATAAAGTTGTCTACAAAAAAAGTCCTATGACATTTTTTGATAAGCCTGATAGTGTTGCTGGAAAAGTAAAAAGATCTCGAAATTTTCTGTAGATTTGCTTTCCAGCTCCAATAACTTTCGTGCAGACGAATTTATTAAAAAATGATAAGAGACTTTTTTTGTAGAGCATTCAATTCTCTACAAAAATATGTGATGGACATTACAATGTAATTTACGGTTCATTAGTTTCAAAAATCAGAAGAAAAAAATTTTTTTTTTCCTGTGTTATTCTTATGGAAAATCAAAAAGTGCAATGCGGACTATCTTAATATTAATATTAAGGGCTCATATTTTCAGAGGCCTATTTTGGCATCTAAACGAAACTTTTGAGCCTGGTTCCGAGAAAAAAAAAATTCTTGTTTTTTTTGAAACGCCCTAATACTTACATAAAACATAATCTCTTAAAATGAACCAGTGAAATCCACTGGTGAATCAGTGGATTTCACTGGTTTATTTTAAGAGAGTATAGTTACGCGGCTAAATACCCAGGTCAAAATATACACAATGAAATTTCCACGGCAAAAATACAACAAATAGCTAATTAATCATATTAATATTTACCGTCATCATTAGAATCGTAATGTGCCCTTTTATCAGATATTTTATGTACGTGTAATGGAAATAATTCCTTAAATCTTAATATTCTTTTCATGAATAATTTATCTTGGACATTTTGACTTGGATATTTTATTCTGTCACCATCTGAAGATTTTGTTACTAATAACCTATTCATTGATTTTTTTATATCTAAGGGAGATTGAATGTATTAGACGTCGTCGTCCGAAAGATAATGACAATAATTGTCGTGTAACGGCGACTATTGATCTAGATGGAAATTTTGTCCAAAGTTCACATCAGGAACACAATCACAAACCAGAAGAAAAAGTAGAAATGAAGAGAAAGTTTCGTAAAGACCTTGTCAAAATTGCCAACGATCCTGATAATCGTAATCTCAGGAAAAGTTTTGACAAGACTCTTCAATGGTAAAAATTTATTTAAGATGTTACCACCCGACTAGAATTTTTTTTATGATTTGTCTGAAGTACCATAAGGACCTTGTCAGGATAATATAAGGTTTACCTTATGAGGGAAAACTTGACGAGTTCCTTATCAGGACCTCATCAAGATATCTATGTTAAATAAAAAAGTTATTTGCCATCAGGTCAACCTGACGAGTTCCTTATTAGGACCACATCAGGATATCCTTAGTAATGAAAAAGTTATCTAATCCCTTTAAAGATTTTGTTTGCCGGCTAAAAATTTAACAAAGTACAAAACAATAATATATTTACTAAGGTGCTTCGTTTGAACCGACTATTTTTTTTTTCGCTCCCATCCCGAAATTTTGTTGGAAGTACTCCAAACAAAATTCCCTGAGAGTTTGAGCTCTTAAAATTAATGTTAAGTACACTGAAAGAAAAAAGTACTGTTTTTAAGTATCTACGTGTTTGAATCCTACCGAGTAAATATTTGTCTAATTATAGTAAACATATACTCCAACCAAGTAATATTTTCTTCATTTAAGAATTTTTGTACTTATTTTAAGAAAATATTACTTCGTTGGAGTATATTTTTACTATAATTAGACAAATATTTACTCGGTAGGATTCAAACACGCAGATACTTGAAAACAGTATTTTTTTCTTTCAGTGTACTCGACCACAGCGTGTGAAGATTTCCCATTTAAAATACACGTAAACTTTGGTTTTTATTTTTTAAACTTCTATAACTCCGCGGCATTTTATCATATCATCTCGCCCAAAGTCGGGATTTTCTCAGAATTAAATGTACTACAAAAGTGAACAATGTCGCGAAGTCGTAACTCATACGGGTGGGGTAGTACGGACCGCTAAGCCGAACTCTTTCATAGAATTCTTGTTTTTTTCTTATTATCTCATGAGGAACAAGACCTACAGAAAAATTGTGAAGAATGATTTTATAGGAAATTTATTTTCCTACAAAAAAGATCCTTAGCACCGAATCACTCAGATTGATATTTTCTGCGATATTAATTATTGAAGGTTAAGTAGCATTGAATTCCCATAAAATGTCAAATCAAATCTTAGAAAATATATAGATTTTTTATTTGACTAATATCTCAGAAAATATCAATCTGAGTGATTCGGTGCTTAGGACCTTTTTTGTAGGAAATTAAATTTATTATAAAATTGTCATTTGCATTTTTTCTGTAGGTCTTGTTGTTTATGAGATAATAAGAGAAAAAACAAGAATTCTATGAAAAAATTCGGTTTAGCGATCCGTACTACCCCACCCGTATGAGTTACGACTTCGCGACAATGTTCACTTTTGTAGTACATTTAATTCTGAGAAAATCCCGACTTTGGGCGAGATGATATGATAAAATGCCGCGGAGTTATAGAAGTTTAAAAAATAAAAACCAAAGTTTACGTGTATTTTAAATGGGAAATCTTCACACGCTGTGGTCGAGTACTTAATATCAATTTTAAGGGCTCAAACTTTCAGGGAATTTTTTTTGAAGTACTTCCAACAAAATTGCGGGATGGGAGCGAAGAGAAAAAAATAGTCGTTTCAAACGAAGCACCCTAATATTTACATAAAAATTACGTCAATCATTGCATCGCGGATTTTTTACTTCTTCATCAATTTTTCGTTGACATCATAATGAATATAATAAGTTCTTTTTGGGTAAAGTACACTCGGTAATGTTTATATAATGTGCAGCTATCCTGAGTTAGCACCAATGACATATGAAGCAAAATGCCGTATAATGCGACGACACCGAAGTAATATCCAGCCGCCGATACCGACAACGCTTAAGGAGTTTGGCTCACATTTGATCAACCCGAATGGGCTCATCTATTAAATTATTCTCATGGAAAATTTAATGCTACAATTGTTGAATCTTCAGATGACTCAACGTCAGTAATTTTACACGACCCAGAATTTGTAAAATCTATGTTGTTATTTAGCAGTGAGAAAGAAGAATTTTGTTTGGATTCCACGTTTGACATTTTGCCAAAAGGCATCAAAATTCGCCAGCTAATGATTCTCCAAATTTTCAAGTCTAATATTGTAAGCAAATTTGAAAAAATTAGGATTTTCGATACGTGCAGACGCAAAAAAAAATTGAAACTACGAAATACATACGCCTGTATAAACAGATACACATATGCACAGCCACGGATACACACATTTATAACAAAACGGCACACTGAAAGAAAAAAATACTGTTTTTAAGTATCTACGTGTTTGAATCGTACCGAGTAAATATTTGTCTAATTATAGTAAAAATATACTCCAACCAAGTAATATTTTCTTGATTTAAGAATTTTTGTACTTATTTTAAGAAAATATTCTTGGTTGGAGTATATTTTTACTATAATTAGACAAATATTTACTCGGTAGGATTCAAACACGCAGATACTTGAAAACAGTATTTTTTTCTTTCAGTGCACGTACGCACACATTAATACACACGCACACCAACAATTACAGAACACATTTACACATGCACACGAACACATACAGACACACATATACACACACATATGTAAACATGCATATACACATACATCGACACACCTACGCATACACATACCCATGTATACATATTAGGGTGAGCCAAAAAAACCAACCTATCGAATTTACATCTTGAAAAGGACCTATATATCGAGAAAAAAATTCTCACATTGGGCAAAATTTTTTGCTAGATTTTAAAAGGTGTCGGTAGCCATTTGAAATTTCCCATTTAAATAACATGCAAAAAAAATTTTTTTGATTAAAAATATTATAACTTTTGAACCGTGTGAGATAAAAATTTTGCTCTAGAATATTCTTGTAGGGCATTGAATTTCTTGAAAGAAAGTGCTGGGAGTCGAATTTGTAAACATGATATTTCGTATACTAACAGGCCATCAAAGTCTAGAGTAAACAGAATCATACAAATTTAAGGCCTTATTTGGATTTTTCAAATACTTTTCTTTTATTGTGATCGATAACAAATTATTATTTGCTACAACGTGGATATTGTTGGTGATTTTATTGCACTACATGTAGAACAAATTTTATCGTAGTATTGATATTTTTAATAATAAAGCCTTAAAATTGTATGATTCTGTTTACTCTAGACTTTGATATCCTGTTAGTATACGAAATATCAAGTTTACAAATTTGACTCCCAGGACTTTTCTCAAAGAAATTTAATGCCATACAAGAATATTCTAGAGCCGAATTTTCATCTCACACGGTTCAAAAGTTATAATATTTTTAATCAAAAAAAATTATTTTGCATGTTATTTAAATGGGAAATTTCATATGACTACCGACACCTTTTAGAATTGAGCTAAAAATTTTGCCCAAAGGGAGAATTTTTTTCTCGATATAAAGATACTTTTTAAGACATAAATTCGATAGGTTGGTTTTTTTGGCTCACTCTAATACACATACACTCACTACACACACATACACGTATGAACTTACGTATCCATACACACTAGGGTGTTTCATATTAACGCGATATTTTTTTTCTGTCCTACTTAAAAAACTAACAATTTATAGAACGGAAAAAATATTTCCGCTTAAAAAAAAATTCTAAGTCAATTAAAGGCGTAGCGCATTGAAAAATTCGATTTCCCATTTAAATAACATGGGGGAAAAAAATTTTTTTACTTTGGAATTTGTACTTCGGCAATGGCTCATTGTATAAATAAGCCCAGCATATATTTTTGTAGGGAATTTAACGCTCTACAAAAAAAGTCTCCTATCACTTTTTGATAAATCCATCTGTTCAAAAGTTATTAGAGCTCGAAGTCAAGTTATTTTATTTATGAGTATTTATTTAAGAGTAAATTTCGAGATCTTTTTACTTTCCCGGCGAAACTATTGGAGTTACCATAAAATGTCATGAAATCTTTTTTGTAGACAATTTTATTTCCTACAAATTATCTATGATTAATTTTTTTTTAATTCTACATTGTTTTCTAGTTATTTCTTTTTTTTAGAACAGAGATAATTTGTAGGAAATAGAATTGTCTACAAAAAATATTCTATGACATTTTATGATAACTTCGATAGTTTCGCCCGAAAAGTAAAATGATATCGAAATTTAATCTAACAAATTTTAAACAACTTCTAACTTTAGCGTGATTTAGCGAGCCTAAGATATCGACCTAAATTTTTTTTTGTTTTTCGAAAAATTTTGTTTTTGTACAAAGATAAATATTTTTGGTATTACTAATGAAAATAAAAAAAAAAAAACGGATTTTCGGCCCACCCTAATATACACACATACATAGACTTACGTTCACACATACACATGCATACACACCTACGCATACGGGCATTACTCTGAAAATAGTTAGACTACCTTTTCATGAACTGGTAACGTCGATAACTTATACTTTTTTTTAAATCTTCAATTTTCCTAATTGAAAGTTAAAAAAAATATAATTGGGTAAATAATTATTCCCTATAGGCAGTTCCTGTATTTTTTGTTTTAATGGAACGGAAATCAACTGATGCTTATAAAAGCGTATTCGAAAAAATTGTTAATGAATTATGCCCAAAATTCGGGGAAATAAGTCCCATTATCCATACAGATTTTGAATTGGCCACCAGGAATGCCCTTATTTCAACTGTCAAAAATGTTACGATCAGGAATTGCTATTTCCACTTCTGTCAAGTGAGAGAACATTTTAGTAGTAGCTAGTGATAAATAATACCCTCATTGAATGAAACGATTTAGAACGATGAGAAAAAAAAATTTTTAATACTGTTTAATACTTTTGAATACTTTTGAATCACCCTTCTAATGGCTATTGCAATTCGTTTCGAATCGTTTTTTTTAATCAGGGTATAGTAATGGCTTTTACTAACTCTTATTTACTTATAGAACATTATAATACTTATATTACATCTAGATCTTTGAAAGGTAAAGACGTTATTCATTTGATGGTAGATTTTCTTTTTTATTTGAAAGATGTAAAAAATTTCTTTAAAAAAATTGGATTGAAGGATGCAGTTGTTTGGTAGTCTGAGATATTTCAGACATTAAAAAATCTTCACTTCTCTGTCTTTTCTTAGAGGTGGAGTAGAAAGGGCTGGGACATTTTCGTATAACTCCAACCTAGTCTATGTTTCGTCGCTGGGCGTCTTCTTGGTGATCGTGAGTTGACTTTTTGCATTTAATACAGCATCTTTGCAACGAAAACTACGATTATATCCGAATTTCAGGCTGATGTTAGCATTGGTAATACTACTTTATTTAGATTTTCGCTTACTCCAAATATACTCCAGGTTTTAACACACTTTTTTAGGCCTATTGATCACATACGAAAAAGGTGTGCTCACCACCATCGACTCTGTCAATGCAGTTTTTGTGAATCGGTTCTTATGTCAGTCTCATTTTGTGGAGGTAATTAATTACCCAATAGCCCGTGTTTAGAAAGGAACGGAGTTAGGTAGTAGGTTATTTTACCTTGCTTTCTTCTGCACCACGGCTTCAGTATAGTTAGGAACATTGCAGTGTGTCTTCCAGTAATTTAATGCAGCCAGTTTACTAACCATCGTTTATATTGTCTGCTTTTCTATCTTTTTTTGATCTGTTAGTCTTCATGATACTTTGTGCTTAGAAAGCCTCTCCTTTTCGTCTACCAGCCAACCAATAGCTGCAACTGCTGCGATGACAAATATTGCGTCCAGTGATACGGTTTGATAGGTGCAAATGACGTGTAAAACACGCCTTTATTATACTGCTACGATTTTTTGCAATACCATTCTACGGCTAGTTAGTATATTAGCGCTAATCTCAGCTCCATAGAGGATAACGAAGTGAGTGAAGCTTATCAATCTGAGTCTTTTAAAATGTTTAGAGCACACCATGTTGCGTGAAACCATAAATAGATTTATCACTACCTTCATAGCTTTCTTTAAATATTTGATAATAGCTCATTAAAAAGTAGCTCATCGTCTGAAATCACATCAAGGTAGAGTGTTGATTTTGAGTTTGTAATACTCGTAATACTGACCATGCTTGAACCTCTTATAGTTTAAGACTGCTTCCATCTCAGGAAATAAAGAGACTCTGGTCAGTGTACGACTTTGACGTTATCTTGTGTAAAACCAGATCGGTATAGTGTTGAATAGGTCGTCTCAAGAAAATGGTGGTACACTGTACTCATGTGCGTTTTTTCCTCGTTCTCTTATGGCACAACGAAACCTGTCAGTCACATTGTCATTATTGATTATTCAGTCACGTTCAATAAATTTATATTCCAGGCGATTATGAAAAATGCAGGGAAAACAGGGGCCCTAAAAAAGGAAACGCCAAATACTAGCGCGTATGAAAAAGATCAAAACAAAAAAGTTAAAGATATCTTTAATTTGATCATGGCGCTCGCTTTTCTAAAACCGGAGGATATTCTTAACACTTTTATGATCATCTACCAGACTGTAGCTGGCGATACCAAAAACGCTGGAATTTATTTGCGGTTATACGGTTTTTTCAAGTATTTCATGAGACAGTGGCTCCTTCTCAGGCCACCCACTGAATGGTCTCTTCATGGCTCTGTTAGAAGAACCAATAACGGTTCAGAATCAGGCAACCGAACCATAAATTCATACTTTGGGGACCATCCACCAGCGTGGGACTTTGTTCGTAAGTGTATCTTGTTTTTTTAATCCTAGAATAGTTAACGATTTATAAATTCGTTAACTATTCTAGGATTAAAAAAACACACACTTGAACAACAACTCACTCACACACACACACACACACACACACACACACACACACACACACACACACACACACACACACACACACACACACACACACACACACACACACACACACACACACACACACACACACACACACACACACACACACACACACACATACACGTACACTTATACACAATTACATACATGAACATACATAATAATACACAAACAGATGTACACATACACATATACCTACATTTGCATACAAATCCATGAACACCTACATACTTACATACATGCACAAACAAACAGATGTACATACACGTATACACGTTTGTATATAAACACACACAAACACATATACCTACATTTG
Source organism: Microplitis mediator (assembly GCF_029852145.1). Classification (NCBI taxonomy): domain Eukaryota; kingdom Metazoa; phylum Arthropoda; class Insecta; order Hymenoptera; family Braconidae; genus Microplitis; species Microplitis mediator. The sequence continues at coordinate 10,532,374 of NC_079974.1, read as the reverse complement.
CATAAAAAATACATGAACATATACATACACATACACATACATATATACATACATGCACAAACAAGCAGATGTACATACACGTATACACATTTATATATGGACACATACACATATACCTACATTTGCATACAAATCCATGAATACATACATACACATTTACAGACGTACGCACATATGCAAACACATACCTACATACATACATACATACATACATACATACATACATACATACATACATACATACATACATACATACATACATACATACACAGAAAAAACAGATATCTTGAGTCAAGAAAATATTTATGAAGACAAACGTTTTCGGGAACCAAGTCAAGATTTTCTTGATCCAAGAGAATTCGTCTTGGTTGGAGAAGATTTCTACTTTATCTGACAAAATTTAGGTCTTCAAAAAAATTTTCTTGAATCAAGAATATTTACCTTCAGTCGAGAGTTTTTTTTTGTGTGTACGTACATGCACAAACGAACCCACACATACACGTACACACATATAATTACATGCATAAACATACATAAGAATACACAAACAGATGTATATACACGTATAATTACTCATACTCCTTTATATATAAACACACACATGCACATACATACATGCGGGCACTCATTGTCTGATTCTTTTTGATATACGTTAGATTCTTTCATGAAATTCCAAGAACGAACGTTTAATGAATATGAAAGTTTCATTAGCCTTGGGAAAAAACAACGAGTTCAAAATTCGGACCGTCTAAAAAACTCTATTTTAGACGTTGAGCTGGAAAAATACGGAAGAGGGTTGACGAAGCCAATGGTTTTAGTCCAATTGTGTTCTAATTTGACAAATTTCGACGAATGTATGTGTAACAATATGCCCCAAGTCGAGAAAATGGCATATTCTGTTATGGGCTATTTACAGTATGAGCCGAGAGATTGTTCTGTCTCGCAGTTTATTGTATCGGTTTATACTGGAAATAACCGGAATATGCCACTACTTTGACTTTGCAACAATATTTAATTTTATTATTTATTTACAATCGGAATTGATGAAACCCGATTGAGATTTTTCCATCAGATTTTATTCGACATAAGTGTAAAATAATCAATCTGAAAATAGTAGACCCGATATTTGGGCCAACCCCTAAATTTCCTGCTATTTTCGAGCTCAAAGGGCTCAAAACATTATTACTTGTTAATTTTTGAGCCCTTCGAGCTTAAAAAACTTTTGGTCCGTAAGAATATTTATTTTAATGCAAAAGTAGTATATGAAACACCAAGAAAGGAAGGTGGGACATTCCAAGGCACAAGTGTAATTGCCTACCCAAACCGAAAGCGAGGGCGGCAAACACGCGGATTGGGACGTTTTACGTTCCTTCATTGGTGTGTGATATATATTTTGTCTGACGATTTTTTTAGAACGAATCTACCGATTTGAACTTACTTGGTGGCAATTGAAAGTGCTCACCAAGACTTAAAACGGATTACTTGTTAAAGAGACTCGGGTAAGTGGTTTATAAGTTATACCGAAAAAACCTCAAAAAAAGTTTTTTGTTTGTCGTATAACTCATAAACTACTCGACCGATGAACTTCCATACCTCATCAGATTTAAGTCTTAGTGAATCTTTTCGATTGCCGCCTAGAAAGCTTAAATCGGTTGATCTGTTACGAAAATACCGTCTGATAAAAAAAATACACACACAAGCACACACACACACACCCACAAATATTATTCTCAATTTAATCTCAATCGGAGTTTGCGAGGGCGCTTCAAGCGTATTCCCAGATAGCAAAATGACGTCTTGGTGAGTTCTGAATGAATTCCTATTTATGATTTGGACGACTCATCAACATCTTCAAGAAGTCTTTAAGGCTGGGCCGCACCTAACGAAATCCTGAATTTAAGAATTCTAATTATTTATTAAATAATTATCATAACAGCAATTTTGTTAGCTTCCGACTAAAAGCCGAAGAAATACTTCCTCGGAAGATTTTCATCATCCGAGTCCCATGAATATTCAAAAAGTAATTAGAATTCTTAAATTCAGGATTTCGTCAGGTGCGGCCCAGCCTTAAGAAGTTCTCAAGATGTCGAATGAGCCACCTAGCGAACTCAGTAAGACGTCATTAAAAAGAGTTCTCAAAGAGTTATTTTTTCTGACTTCGCAAATGAGACTTCAGTATGAATTTACGATGACGTCTTGAGGAGCTCCTAATTTTTACTTTATAAAAAAGTTAAAAGAAGAATACATTTAGACGTCACAAAACTGACGTCTTATTGATGGAGTCTTTAAGAGCTCTTAATTAATAGTTCTTAAAGATGACACCTTTAAGAAGTCATCATAAGACTTCTTGAGGACGCCTTCAAGAAGACGTCGTAATACAGTCATTTCGACTTGAATGCTGTCTGGGTTCTATTTAATCAATAAATTAATTATCAATCGGAGTCTCTAATCGGGGTCTTTTCTATTTTTATTTAAGTGGCAAAAAAATTTCATGGTGAAGAAGAATGGAGGAATTGGGTTGATTCGAAAGAATCGGAAAAAAATGATAATAAAGAAGAAGTGATGAAAGTTAAATTAAGAAAATTTATTTACAAAGGAAAAGAGCGCTGGACTGTGGTAGAAAGAAAAAAAGAAAATATTGGATCTATTGAAATGATGGATGAAGAGGAAGAAAATATGGAGAAAAATGGACCCGAAGAAGAGGCGGAAAATGAAATGAAAGAAGATGAGTTGAAAAAAAGCGAGAATGAGACGGAAAATGAAATGAAAAAAGAGAAGAATGTGAAAAAAGGAATAGAATATCAGATAATAGAGAATGAAAAAATTGAAAATAAAATAATTAATCGTGTCATAACAAAAGACGGAACAACAGTTTTCTACTGGAAAAAAAATTGATTAAAAATAAATTAATTAATTATTCAAAAATTCAAAAGTGCCCGGGTCAAAAATAGAACTTGATTCAGGCTCGTTTCACCCTTATTTTCTTTTGAAGTTATCGATTTACCGACAATTTTTAGTTAAGATCCCGACTTTTTCGACTTAAATTACACTGAAAGAAAAAAGTACTGTTTTTAAGTATCTACGTGTTTGAATCCTACCGAGTAAATATTTGTCTAATTATAGTAAAAATATACTCCAACCAATTAATATTTTCTTGATTTAAGAATTTTTGTACTTATTTTAAGAAAATATTACTTGGTTGGAGTATATTTTTACTATAATTAGACAAATATTTACTCGGTAGGATTCAAACACGCAGATACTTCAAAACAGTATTTTTTTCTTTCAGTGTAAATTATTTTTAACTTTTTGAACTTTTTTCATTTTAGTTTCAACTTATTTCAACTTGTTTGTATTTTTTGATCTTAGTTTGAACTTATTCGTCTTTATCTGAGCACGATAGTCATCCACCTTACTTTAAACTTGCTGAATCAAGTAGAAAAAAAGTTATTTATTCGCCTTACTTTCGCCTTAATATATAAAAAGGATTTCAGCTTAGTTTTGACTTTTTCGCCTTATATTTTAAGTCGAATAAGTCTAAACCAAGTCAATTTCGACTTGATTTCAGATTTTTTGTTTTAAATTGTGACTAAGTAATAAAAAAGCGAGTTTATGTTGTGAAAAATAGCGCAAAATTTAGACTTGGTAAGCCAAGTCTAAATCAAGTTTTATTTTTGACTCGGGTACACGCCTAATTATAAATATAATCATTACTTTTATTATATTACTAGCTGTGGTCGCCCGCTTCGCTGGATTTTTTTTTGCAGTGCATATATTTATGTGTTAAATTATCTGGACTGTTCTGAAAATTTCAAAAACGATCTGAGAAGTTCTAAAATATTCTAAATTCGAACATCACTTTAAATTAGTTCTGATCGTTCTAGACTATTTTTCGATCTGGTTTTTCTTATCATTTTCGTCTAATTTACGACTTTCAAATATATTTTTGAATTTTTAGAATATTTTTCTAATTTTTAAAACAATATATGTGAGGACAATATTCACACATATATTAGAATTTCATAGAATGTTATCCAATTTCCAGAGCATTCCAAAATATTTTAGACTGATTAGAATCATTTTTATAAAATTTAAATCAACTGAGTTCAATTTGGAGCATTCCAGATAGTGTTGCCGCGAGAGTAAAGAATATCTCGATTTTATCTACAGGCTAAAAATTAAACAAAGTACAAAAGAATATTGTATAAAAGTCACGTCAATCATTGCAGCACGGGTTTTTTACTTCTTGATCAGTTATTCTTTGACATCATAATGAATATAATATTTACACTTACAAAATCACATATATATGTCAGCGCAGTGGATAGCATCAAGGACTTTCAATCGGAATGACGCTGGTTCGAGCCTAGCAGTCATCGTGATTTTTTTATCAATAAAAAATATGTTTCTTCCTCTAACTAGTGTACATGTTTCAAGCGCAAGCGCGCGCGTGTCGTTTTTCGTTTATTTATTTTAATATATATTTTCGTGTTATTTGTATATATTTCTTTGCTTTCGACCAATCAAATAATCGGAAAAGAGGCTTCATACATCTCATGCCTTTTTTATTTAAGGATTAATGATCTTAACTCCTAATACAATAGATAACGTTCCCGATCGAATTAAAATTCTCTCATTTTTTTTTTGCAATTTAATATTTATTTTAAAAAAATTACAAATAAGATAATCCTGATAAGGATTTGATGAGGATATCCTGATAAGGCTATCCTGATAAGGACCTCATGGGTCTTAAGCGTTACATCCATATCAGGATCCTCGTCAGGATACTCTGATCTGCTCCTTATTTGAAATAAGGTTAACCTGATAATGTCTTCGTGAGGTCGTAATGAAAAATTCTAGTCGGGATGTTCTCATCTCGTTTCGTCTAAAAATATTTATTTAATATTTTTATTAGCCTTATACGACGTTTTCAAATGAAGCACGACCATTTTGAATTTGATTACCAATGTCTTTGCTATCAATGATCGCACAAAAAATTCGAGGGTGGATTTAAAAACTTTAATGAATTCTCTACAAGATTATTCTATCGATTTTCATGAAATATATTTTTTCAAGATCTTAAGATGCGTAAGAAACAAGGACAAAAAAAAAGACTTTTTCACTATACCTGCGCAGAAAGTTTACATTCTTGCCCTGTTTAGTGGGAAGAAAATCGTTTATTTCTTTCATGAGAAAATAAATGATACAATTGGCGCAAGCGTCATTCTTCCCTCAAACGGAGGCTAAAATTTAAACTTTCATGTGCAGATCTGATAAAAAGTTTGATACACACCACGAAGGAAGGTATGACGGCACAATTCGCGTGTTTGACGATGTCCTAATGCAGTAATAGTTCTTTTTTCGGGTATTATATAAATCTTGCACAAGCCTGGTCCGAAGTACATTAATCATCCATATCTTTACCCAGTAAACACATTGACGTAAATTTGACATCAGAGTGACGTTACGCTATGTCATCATTTACGTAAGATATAAGTCACGAATGAGTCAGGTGTGACTCATTATTTCCCACTTTTTTACGTAAGATTATGATGTAAAACTAATGACGTATGCATGATGTAAATGTGATGTCTGTGTGACCTTCTATGACGTCAATATGACATATGGGTGATGTCAAAATTATCAATTCGGAAAAAATATTTTGAAAAATAAAAAAATAAAATGAAATACCGAATTTTTGATTTGATTATTACCGCGCGAACGCATTGTGAATTCTGAAACAAGATTAGATAACGTTAAATGATGAAAGAATCCTGGGCGTCTGCTGGGTTCGAACACGGCTCCTCTTGGCTGGTAGTCCTGAACGTTGCTCACTGGTCCACATCACGAGAGTTCAAATCTCGTGCTTAATTGATGTATTTAGAGTAAAATGCCGGAAAAGACAGAGTTAATAAGTTTTCGTGATGGATTTTTACAAAATTTAAAAAACTCCATGAACTTATATGAAATTTTATAGAAGCAATATTTGTCGACCTTGATGATAATTGTATAAAATTTCATTAAGTTTCATCAAATTTTTTAATTTTTTGTTGTGATGTGAAATTTAAAAAATCTTATATAAAATTTTGCGAAACATTAAATAATTTCACAAAATCGTATGAAATTCAATCGATTAAAAAATTGTGATACTAAACTTTAAAATCATAATAGCAAAAGAGTTCAAACTGTCGTTACATTTTCGTTGTCATCCTAAATGATATTTTCGATATATCATTTAAAAAAATAAAGTTAATTTTTTTATGCTCACGCTAATGTTTTAATCTAAAACATCTGAATGATCTATTATCGAGTTTATCGATTACTTTGACCCCAAAAATGTTCGACGTTTAATTGTTATTTTTACACATTTACACATGTTTGAAAATTCATTCTATGATTGTTTTATTTCAATAAATAGATGATAAAAAACTATGACTCGGACATTACATCAGCATTGCGTAAAATACTGACTTGTCACTGATGTAAAGATATGATTTAAGAGTGACATCCACATTACGTATAACCGTGACTTTGCTACTGACATAAATGTATGATTTTAAAATTACGTCATTATGATATACGGATAATGACTTTATTACTACATAACAATGTGATGTAGATTCTATGTCAAACGTACGTAATACATAAGTCATAACTGTGACATCGTACAAGAGTCATGCTTACATCAATATGATGTCACAAGCTTTACATCATATTAAAGTCATGTAGAACGTCAGATTGACATCAAATTTACATCAGATGTCGTGACATTGCTATGACCTACGTATGACGTCAAAATAAGGTCATGTGTTCACTGGGTATATAAGTATGTATCTCGCTGTAGACACTGGCACAAAGTTTTAGATCAAAACTTTTGTCAGACCCTTTTTTTAGGGGCCTTTTTTTTTAGAAGGAACAAACGAAAAATTTTTAATGTTCAGTAAATTTACGACTGGCCGATTATCGGTTCGCAAGGTTGGATTGCTGTTGGTGAATCACTGGTTCATGATTAATTCTTGTTAAATGAAAAAATCTACTAATCATTTATTAATTATTAAAATAACTTATTGTTATAGTTTTTTTTAATTGATAATAATTCATTCTTTATTTAAACTAAGTTTTCATTAATAAATATTTTAATTTTCCAATTATATACAATTGAAAATTAAAATTTCTTTTCGTAAGATAATATTTGCAATCAACAACCGCAATTTTAGAACTTTACATCTATAAATTAATTATAATAATAAGATTACGAAATTATTTTTTTTTTCTAGATAATAAAAAATAACAATTAAATTGCTTTTTATATTTCATAAAACCGAGTGGTTAGAGTATAATGAATAAGTAGTTAATTTGAAAGAATCAGCACACGAGTAGTAGGTTCAATTATTAGCTACCGTTCAGGCCTAGCACTCAGAAAGACGGCAGTTCGCGCCCAGAGCCCAGCAGAATTTGTCATCGAGATTTTTCAACATCATTTTCCTTACTTGAATAGTTTAAGCGTTGATAATCATGAATTATATATACTAAGATAATAATATTAAAACTTTTTTTTTTTAATTCAACTTATTTGCTTGTTTGCCGATAGCCGAGCGCCATTAATGGGCCGGAGTTATCATTTGTATATTACCCGTTCATTAGGCCATTAAAAGTTGCCAATATGAGGCCGTTAATCATTATACTTCACCCGGCCATGGGTCCTCCAAGGGCCAGTTTCCAAACTTTGTATGGGATTGGCAAGGATAGGGTTTTACAAAATCAATATAAAGTATTTCTACCCCAACCTGTAATCTAAAATTTTTGAGCTCGACTGTTAAGCTTACTCAATTAATCCAGCGGAGTATGAATTGTCTAATCTGGAATGGCTCCAACGTTCAAATACGTCACCAACCGTTCTGATTAAATTTGCTGGGGTCGAATTCTAGCCTACACCAGCTTAACCTCGAAGAAGTCGAGTAGAACTAGCTAGAGTAACTTTCCATAGAGAAGGGGTCAATTATCACTTCGTTAACCTTCCAAATAAAATTTTTGAGCTTGAATGTCGAGTTATTACCTTTTTAACCCAGAAGAATATCATTGACCTCAGCTAGAACTGTTCCGGAAGCAAGTGGTACGAATTTTACGTCGCCGACCTTTCTGATGTAATTTTTTGGGGTCAAATTCTGGTTTTCACCCATTTCACCCAAAAGAAATTGGGTTGCACTAGCTAGTATCCTTGCTCTAGCAAATGTTGTGATTTGCTAAGCGCTGACGTTTTTATTGAAGTTTCTGCAGTCGGAAGATAAAATTTTTCTCGTATCACCCTGAAACTTATCCATTCTACTATCTTAAATACTTCTCAGGGCCAATAATTGAAATTTTCCGGCGAGCTTATTGAATTTCCGCGCCCGCGATGCTCCTAAGCGATCTGAGGATTCTTAATTATGCATATTCACGGTAAATACGTTTTTTTTTTTTTTTAGTTTTTTATTGCACCACCAGGCGGCGCTAAATGCGTATTTTTAGGGGGACAATGTCCATTGAAGGACATTGGCATGCAGTCCTAATTTCACTTTTTTTTCAAAAATATTTTTTCCAGATTGATAATTTTGACATCACCTATATGTCATATTGACGCCATAGAATGTCACACAAACATCACATTTATATCATGCTTATGTCATTAGTTTTACACCATAACCTTATAAAAAACAGTGGGAAATAATGAGTCACACCTGACTCATATCTTACGTAAATGATGACATAGCATAAGGTCACTCTGACGTCAAATTTACGTCAATGTGTTTACTGGGAACCTTCCTGATAAGTTAGGTATAAGATCTCTCTCTTAATTTTAATACTGCGTGGTCCAGTACGGGGTTATCTTCGTCCTGAGATTTCACTGAGCATAGCTGGACAAGACACCTTTAACTTTTACACATGTGTGGGCCCTTATTTTATTACGACCACATTTAGTTAATAAAATAAGTGGGATCCATTACAACGTAACAGAATATCAGAATCGGCTAAGCTGGTATAATTTCGAAGTATCTTTTCTCCTTAAAATCGGTAGGAAACGAGGTGACCCGGAGATTCACGTGATCTACGCATAAATCCAACGGCTAGAGAAAACTAGCATCGCCTAAGCAGCTCATATGAGGACAGCTAGCTATTCCCGCCCCAACCTGCACATAAATAAAGCGCATATAAAGCAGACTGCACAAAAGAATGTCTAACCAAATGTGATGCGGTTCTATCCAAACCCGTGACGACCTCACGTTTGAAATCAACTGGACTAAACAAGTAAATGCGTGATGCGACGCTCGCTTTTCATCAGCAACACGGTGACAAACTGGCGACCAACTGAACTTACCGGAGAGATAACGATAATATTCTCACGAGTTTGATAAAAGATCTGACTGCAAAGTTGAATAAACTTCGCGAAAAACTCCGGACAGCCGTGGGCATAAAAATTCAATTTCCAGACCCCTCAGAAACTTCAAGCTCCACTTTGCAGACACAATCCAGAGCTATAAATATTTCAAACGTTGTCTGCTACCGTTGTAAAATACGCGGCTACATGGTTTGCAAGTGTTGAAACCTGCCAAAAAACGCCCCAACTGCCCATGGTCGCAACTTATCGTCTAGCGATCTGCCAGCGTGAAGATGAGCATCTTCATCAAACTAGAATCGATGTAGGAAGGCTCACCGTATGATGGTGGGCATACCGCGAAACCACGGTGGTAAAATTTCACAAAGCCAGCGTGGATCCACCGAGGAGAATACCACCTTCATTTTAACCATTGGCCTAATAGAGGCTTTCCATCAGGTGAAAATGGACCTGGAGAGTCAACAAATGCCGTATAGAATTACAGGAGCTCTATCAACCTTTCAACAGTTGACAAATACGCTACGTCGTTGATTGCTCAAAAAGTTGAATGCGATAAGCGGAGAGGATCTCATCGAGAGTCTTCGCATGCCTCAATGATTAGATTAGTATCTTGTTATATCTTGAGGAGCATCTGCTATTCTTAAGATAAGTATTTGAATTCTCCGGGATGCAAAATTCCTCGTGAATCGAAAAGAGTCATTTTCATCAGAATCGGATGCGATTCTTAGGATACCTAACCGAAGTTACAGCTGATTACCTAGGTTTCTCAGAAACCTACCGAGTCTCGACATCGTATTATTGGCCAGAAATGTTCGCGGACATAAAAAATTATGGTCAATCGTGTCAAGTCTGTCACTTAGTGAAGTCGGACCAAACGTAAGCAATTGATTTTATGGGATAGCGCCATCTCATTGGCGACTGAGAAAATATTTCGATTGACACTGTTAGGCCATTTCCTCGCTCGAAGTCCAGGTAAAACTTCTCTCATCTCTGTTGAAGATGTGTTTTTAAATATGTTGTCGAGTAAACTGCGTACTTTTTATCCTGTATTCCACTAATGGTATATCGAATTATCGTGGCTTTATACATTTATCATGTATTTTTTATTTGAAAATTACACGGTTAATCAGAACTATCTCTTATTGTTGTGTTATAAAACTTCAACATCCTTGATTATTTAAAATCATAATTTTTAGGTTTAGAAAAGAAAAATTGCTGATATCTTAAGGCCAAAAAATTTTATAGGTGCGTTAAACTGAATAAATTTTTTAGTATTACAGTAGGAATATTTGTTTCAATAATTTATTAAATGAAATTTATTGTATAAAATATAACATGAACAATCGAGGTGAGCACTTCTAAATTTTTTCAACATTTTCACAAATATAGCTGAAAATTCGAATTTTCTTTTTATCAATTAGATAAATATATTTATTGAAAATATTAATACATATATTTCTTAAAGATATTGATAAATTTATTTATGATTAAAGACATCTGTCGAATTTTTCGTCCGAGAGAACATTCAATCTATTGGAAATAGATTAGTTTTTTCCATTTTATTGATTCTACGAAACATTATTTTTATTTTTAGTACTGAGAGGCATTGTTTATATTGAGATTAGGAACTTTTATTAATATTGTTAAAATATTAAAATTTGTGTGTATACTGATGAAAAATGCATTTACGATTATATACATACTCTGAATAAAAAAAATAATGAATTTTGCATATCCGTCGCAATGTTATTATTCCTATTATCACTTATGAGTATATTTTTAAAAATCTCCCATAGCGGCGATGATATTGGATAATGCTGTTCTAGCATCACTTTCTTGAAAAACACTTAGTACTTCCATTGCTTTTTGAGAATGATCTTTTTGGAGTTGTTTCGTCAACTCAATTCCCGGACCTCTGTTAACTTGATCGTATACCTAAAATTTCAATTATTAAATAAAAACCATTTATATCGTAAAAGCTAAAATGAAAATAATCCATTTTATTCTTACTTTGGCGTAATCTACGTTATGGACGGACTCCAATCCCTTGTCTATTTCAATCAAAATAGATGGATCATGTTCGATGTGAAACATAACCGGAGCAGAACATAGATTGAAAGATGTCGATCTGTCTTTGCCAATGAAAGGACTTAAGTCTAAACATGCCTATAAATGATAATTCAAAAGACCAATTGAAGTCTTTAGTTATTTGTACTTATACATTTAACAAAACATCATTAATTTGATAGATTAATTTTAATAAAATTTGTATTTGACTCATCGCCTGTAAGAAATATGTATGCAGCGTAGATATTTTTCCTGCCGGGCCTGAATTACCTTACTTTACCGAAAATTATGATACCTATCATAAATTATGTGACCCACCAAAAATTACGATATTATGAGAAATTACTGTAAGGTACGGTAATATGCTGCATTTTTACCGCGATGTAGGTAATTTTTGATAAAATATGGCCCATACCGAATTTATTTGTTGAATGATCACAGTACCGCTTATATCAAATGTTAAAAGCTATCGTATTTTTTGAGGTTAAGGTCAAATGTGTAGTATAGATAATTGTTTATGTGACCACGTGAATAAGAGACCTCGAGTAAAAAACATCTTTTCTAAAAGTAGCGTTGAAACAATAATAATCAATTTTTAATAGTGTAATAATAATGTGTGTAATAATAATGTATAATATTTATGACTAAATATTGTACACTATACAGTAGTCCTACAATGGTCAGAGTTTTTTAGCAAGACATAACTTTATTATTTTGATTTCAATAGTAAACGAAACTATTGTAAATACTGTCGAAGCAATTAACAAATCGTTTTGGATGTAATTAAGCAGTAAGATTTTCTCTTTTCTTTTCGCATTTCTTACTTAATCTCGATTCTTTCAATAAATTTTTCAATAAAATAATGAAATTTTATCAAGATGCACTGGACACGTGCTAAATAAAGTCAAAGTTTGTATACAAAGGTTTTAAAAATTAAAAAGTCACCACAATTTATATCATCATATTGAATTTTGTAATTTGAAAAATTTGGTATAGCTATCAACTACTATTATATCGTAAAATAATTTTGTATCGTAAAATACTTTTGTACCGCAAGATGCATTTGAACCGCAAGATGCTTTTACCATCAAAATATCGTAAAATATGGCATTCTGCCGTAAAATACATAGCTTAACGCGGAAATATCGTATTTTACTGCAAAGTACGGTCTTTCACGTTAAAATGAGGTATGATACAGTACATCCTGATGTATCTGATGTTTGTACTCTTCTTTAACGGAAATTTTATATACGCTGCAGGTGCTAAAAACTCAATGAAATTAATGTCACTAGTAGTCTTACCGAAGAACACAATGTCAGGTTTGTTGTGGTCAATTTTCCGAGTTGTTGCGAATGCCTCGTTCCAATATATACGGCACCGATCATTCTCAACAACTTGCGGAATATCTGCTGGCAGATAAAGTAGCATTGGTGTCTTTTCGAGGTCAAGGACCTCGAAAACAACGAGAAGTTTTAGGGTTGGCCGGCAGGGTCAACTGTTTTTCACTTTTTTAATGTCCCGCTAAGAAAATCGAAAATTTTCAAAAAAAGGGAAGTTATTGGTTTCGATGCGATTTTCGAAGACCGAGTTTTTAACAGATCTTGACGTTTTGAGGTCCTAGGTAGCTATCTTGACTATTTTCAAGAGGATGTTCGAGTGTATATATGTGTTTACGTACGTATGTCTGTATGTAAATATTCTCTAACTTTTGAACGGATAAACTGATTTGGCTTTTTGAGGTGGCGTTTGAAGCGGCTCATTAATTCCAACAATTTCTGATTATTAATTTAAATATTTATCAACAAAATAAATACAACAACAACCACACGGTATAACACACTCCACATATGATGAATTGATTAACCATATTTAGTGTACTAGCCGTTCAACATGGATTTTGACAAAAAACTTTAACCCGTCAGCACTCCCGTTATGATCATTTTGCTCACGCTCGCTTTTAAACATGAATAACTTTTTTTTTTCAAATGGAACGAATAGTTGAAATTTTTTCTATCTTTGAATAGTTTTATCTATTTTCAGATTCCGCTTTAAAAAAAATTTGTTTGGTTGTCATAGAAATTATAAAAAAATTTTTTTTTTATGCTCCTCAAAAAATGAGCATTTTTCTCATAACGGGCGTAAAGGCGTAAGTAAAAAAATTCTATGTTCGGTTACTCTCGTGAGTGCTCGTATACTTTCGGCAGTCTACGGTGTGCGAAGTATTTCGGCTGAATTCTTTAAAGTTTAAATTACGTTTATTAATCGTAAATAAATTACAACTATCATTTATTTATTTTTTATTATTCTTATAATACATAGAGTAATTAATTTATGAAAAATATTTTCTCGCTTAAAATTTGAAAAAATTTGTTTGGTGCCTACGCGTTAAGCGTGAGCAAAACTCTGATCACGGGCGTAAAGTATACTGAAAAGCTGACGGGAGTGCTGACGAGTTAAGTTGTTTTACGAGTTCTTATAATGTTTAATAGATGGAGCTCAGTTACAAATCTTGAGACGCGTGGTGAAATATCATTTCAACACTCACTTTCACAACACCGGTGGTAGTTGAGGACATCTACTTTGACTTTACTCAACTTTTTCGCACCGTTCGATAAACAGAGTTCACAACGCAGATTATGGCCTGCAGGGTCAGCCGGTCCACAGATTTTTTTTTATAGTCGTGACTAAATGTCTATAGAAACGTCTACATACTTTACTCCGTATTGTGTCCGTTCAGACACAATATAAGTGTTATAATATTTAGCAATACAGAACGCTTACCTGCCAAGCGAGAGCCAAGTGTTTTCCAAATAGGTACCCATGAGATTGTATGTCTTTATTATGTCCAGCTAATTTTAAAGTTCCTTGACATGATTTACCAAGCAATGCACCAGCACTTAATACATTTTGCAAAGTCCATTCTCTGACAGCATATCCTACACGATTTTCATCAGGTAACGGTGGTAATGGATTGTTTTGTTTATCTCTTCTACCAATAAATTCGGCTTCAGCTAGATCACGAACCGCACTTGACATTAATTCTACCAACTGCAAACGAAGTAAATAAGGTAAAAGTAGTAGGGTGTTAGTTTATTTGGTGGTTTTAAATTTTATCTATTCTACCAAAAAAGTATGTTAATATTATGGAAACAAAAATTCCTACCAAGTTTGAGCCTAATCCGAAAACGTTCACCATTCCCTCAAAACGACTGAAAATTGAAACGTAAAATACATTGGTTTTTTTTACTTTTTTAAATAACTTTTAATTGTTATTCAAAAACGATTAAACGAAGTATGCTGTTGCGTAAAATTAATATTAATACTTTCTTTCAGATGTAGAAAAAATAAAATTTTCAAAAAAGTCAGTTTTTTATAGGTTAAGTTTTTGAATGAAATTGTAAAAATAATGATATTATAAAAAATGAAAAATTTTGCGATTCCTATACTTACAAATCCAATATTATAGTAGGGGAGCCCAAGCGGGAATTTCGGGATTTACTCGAGCGCAGCAGAATAACATGAGGGGGGAAATCTTACGCCCTATTAAGTACCCCCACCAAATGTGAGCTCTTTACATAGGGACATGCGTTTAGGGCAGCCGATAGGAATAGTGAAAAGAAAAAAATCGATAGGTCGAAAAACTCGAGCGCGTCAGATTAAGGTAAAGTGAGTTAATTACTTGCAGAAAAGTGTGTATTTCAATAATCTGACGGTTTGCACTTGACCTAAGGAAATAGGAGAGTCACAAAATTGTAAAAAAAAGTCACCTGGATTTACTCGAGCGCGGTTAATTTTTTTTTTTTTTTTTTTTGAAGGGATTCATTCAAGGATTACGGAAATAACATAATCTGCCGATTTCCACAACCCGAAGTAGTTAAAATCCTCAATATAGGGTGGTGCATGCAGCTGCTGAGAACTATGTATTCCCCACTCCACGCCTCTCTTCCGTTCTCACGCTTTCTCTATCTGTCGACGATAATTCAAGTGACGATGAAGATTAAAAATTTTTTGTCTCCGTTTTTTTCTTCATTATATATATTAGACCGATCCGAAAAAATCGACTATTTTTTTTGTTTGAAATCCCGCATTGAAATGTCTTCTGAGTACTGAAAAAAGACGCCTGTCAAAGCCAGAGCTATTAATTTTAATATTTAGAGGTAGCGCATGGCAGATTTCTATTTCTCGTTTGAATAACACGGGAAAAAATTTTTTTTTTTTAGAATATTCTACCTCTCAAACCGAAGAACGGATTTTATGTGCGATAGATATTTTTCGAGGAAATCGAACGCTCTACAAAAAATGTCTCTTGTCATTTATTGATAAATTCATATGTTCAAAAGTTATTTGAGCTTGAAGTCAAATTTATAGTAAATTTTGAGATCTCATTACTATTCCGGCAAAACTATCAGACTTATCACAAAATGTCATAGAAACTTTTTTATAAGTAATTTCATTCCTGACAAATTATCATGAATAAAGTTTTTTGAAATTCCGCATTGTTTTCTAGTTATTTTCATTTTAATGTAAAGCTTTTTTTAAACCCTTCAGATTAAGGAAATTCCTTCACATAATTGTAAGATTATGGGTCAGCTCGACAAGGACACCATACTGAACCGTCTGTATGTTAATCTGATACGCTCGAATATTTCAAGGTCACGATTTTTTTTTTGGATTTTCAAACCTTTGCCAAGAGTTTTGGTCGCGTCCAAATCGTCAGTCTTTTGAATAGGAGCTTCTTTGCGGTGTACTTAACGTCTCTTCGGAATATCTGGCGCGCTCGGATAAATATTTTTTTATCCCTTGCGGTCTTGAAAATACTCTGGAAAGACTCTGAAAATATTCTGGTAACACAATGCAACCATACAGACTCCAGAGTATTTCCAGAACGGTTTTGTGCCCTTTTTTCAGAGTGAACTCAGAGTATTTCCAGAGTGAATACAGAGTAAATCCAAAGTTTTTCCAGAAAGTAACCAGAGTGGATACATACTGACACCGTTATGCACCCACAGTGAATACAAACTGATACCAAAGTGGTTCCAGAATATTTTCAAAGTGGAATCAGAGTGAAAACAGAGTGAATACATACTCAAACCAGAGAGTATTCAGAATAAATGAATACTGAAAAAATAATATATTACTCTACAAGGGCAGAAAGTTGGAGATTCCTGCACTGTGCATCAGACGCGCAGTTCAGGGCTCTCCAACTTTCTGTCCGTGTAGTGTATACTATTTTTCTTTATACCCGGACGAAAGTACGTTGACAAATCAAAGATGTATAAATTATATAACCACGTTTTAGCATGTATTGATGCCTGCCCCGACATTTTCGGCACGAGCGAAGCGAGTACTGCTGGTCGGGGGGCAGGCATCAAATATATCTACAAAAAAATGATCATTACACATTGTTAAAAGAAATAATTATAATTATGATCCTTTTGGTAACAGACAATTAACAATTTTCGGATTTTACTTTTTTTTTTAAATCCATTACAAAAAAATAAAAACTAAAAATATGCACTTGTAGAAAATTAAAAAAAACTGTAGGCATAATTTTTTAAATAATTTTTTAATTTATAATTTATCGTTTAAAAAAAAAATCAAAAAATTAGTAGACATCGGCTGACTTCAGTATCATAAATAATTTCTAATTTTTTTCTAATTACTAAATTTATTAAAAATAATTTTTTGTGTTTTTATTAATCTTTAGTAAATTTTACTTTTCCAAAAACACAGACATAAAATTTCAAATTAATTTTAGACAAGTTTTGAGGTTATAAATATGAGCGAGAGTGTCAGCAAATCTCCTCGAAGTGACGGTAGTATTCGTATAACCGGGTAACAGTGTGCACGAAAAACTCTTTCGTCCCGCTGTTACTTTCTTTCCGCCCGCTGTTGTAAACGGCGCGCGAGTAATCCCAGCACAGCAGAAATGTTAGACTTTCTGCCGTAAACTCGAGGCCGAAAGTACGTACTTTCGTCCGGGTATGAAGAAAAAACAATTTACCGAAATTTATGATTTTTAGAATATTCAAGAGCATTTATTGAATACAAAAATCACTTTTTTTGATTACTGAAACGTCATTTATGTTTCTGGATTGTAAAAATAAATTTTTCAAGGAAAAAAAAATATCAGACATTGATGTCACAATGCAATGTAGCATCTATTATATGACCACCAAAACAGGCACTTGTCACTATGTCAAATAACGAAGAAGTATCCGTGCCAGAATTGTTTTCAAGTATGGAATATAACAACTCTGAAATATATATCTAACCAGGGACAGCACAAGAGATTGGGTGCGATCTAGTGGCGAGCACTTAACTACTTCCGCTGCTACCTAGCACCGGTGACTTTCTCCTCCTCCACATATATCTTCTCCCAACAAATTGTTCTTTCAAGTCTTTTTTTTTTACATTAAAAATCAAATAAAATAAAAAAAAAATTGACAAAATGTCGATGAACAAGTGCCTTTTTGACGAAAAGCTGTTTAAGAAGCTCGCAAAAATTGTAAAGTTACAAACAATTTAGTAAAAAAAAGAAGAGGTTTGGTTTTTTGCAAATATTTCGAAAACTATTTGAGATTTCTAAAATTTGAAAAAGTGCTTTAAAGAGCAGCAAATTTCCTAAAAAAAAAGTCTATCTTCCCCGAACTGTGCCGGCCATATTTATTATTTTAATTTAACGGTGAAAATGGGACTAAAAACGGGTAACGGCGCGTGCACGCTCGTCGACCGAATCAATAGCACGATCAAAAAAATTATTTTAACCGATTAAATCTAGATATTAAGGAATGAAAAAAATTTGGTACTTTCTAAACACACGAATAAATAATAAGAAGTTATTGTTTTCACCCCAATTTTCGCAACTCGAGTTTTCATCAGATGTCGACGTTTTGAGGTCCGAGGAAGCTATTCTGACTATTTCCGGATGGACGTCCGTCCGCACGTGTGTGGGTGTGTGTGTGTGGATGTGTGTATGTATGTAAACTTTTTTTTTCCGACGATATCTTTGAAACAAATCAACCGATTCAAACGTTCTTGGTGGCAATCAAAAGGACTCACCAAGACTTGAAATTGATTAGATTTTAGAGTCTATTGGTCATGTAGTTTACAAGTTACACGAAAAATAAAAATTAAAAAAATTTTTTTTAGGTTTTTTGCGTATAATTCTATAGCCTGGGTTAAAATGCCCTACGGATTGGCCGGAGCCCCTTCCACTTTTCAGAAAGCTATGGATTTACTGAAGGAAAGGTTTTTTCAGAAAATTGTTGACAGGAAGCTGCTCAGATCGTGCTCTGATAAAGTGTTTGCCTACCTAGATGATTGGGTAATCATAAATGAAACTTATGAAGAATACAAGGCCATATTATCATTAGTACTCGAGATATTCCGCAAAGCAGGGTTACTCATTAACCCCAAACAATGCAAGTTCGCGAGGTCAGAGGTTAAATTTCTCGGGTTCATTGTCGATGCTGAGGGTCTTTGACCTGACCCCGAAAAAATGGCTCCTGTTGTCAATTTTCCAAGACCAACTACTAAAAAACAAGTTCGCAGTTTCTGTGAACTTGTGAATTGGTACCATAGGCACTTACAAAATGTTGCCAAAGTACAAGGGCCTTTAAATAAACTTTGCGGTTCAAATACGGATTAGAAGTGGGGTGATGAGGAAGAGAGGGCTTTTCAAGACTTGAAAAAAGCTCTTATTAATGCAAAACCATTGGCAGTGCCCAAACCAGATCTACCGTATGTTCTTTACACTGATGTCAGCGATACGGGCTTAGGCGCGTTCTTGGTCCAGAAAGAACCTGATTCGGGAAAGGAACATTTGATTATTTGTTTAAGTCGTCCCCTTCGTGGTGCCGAGACTCGGTACACTACGACGGAAAAAGAGTGTTTGGTGGTTGTATGGGCCGTCCGGAAGTTACGGTGTTATCTAAAGAGGTTACCGTTTACTGTGGTCACTGACCACGCCTCTCTAAAGTGGCTTCACACTCTTAAAAACCCCAATGGTAGACTTACTCGGTAGGCGATGGAACTTTTATTGCACCGAGTTAACATTGAAAATCGTCGTGGGGTTGAAAATGAAGGCCCCGATGCTCTATCGCGTTTATATGAAGATCAGGAACCGGTTGACTAGTCTCAGGTATTAAATGATATAAAAACTAAGGGTACAACGTGCACCCGTATACAAGTAAACCAATGGTATGATGTTAAAAAATCTCATGTCCGTAAATATCCTGAAAATTTTAGTGACTGGCGTATAAATTCTGACGATAGATTAGAATATTATAAACCAGATTATTTGAAAGAGTACGATGACGATAATAACGCGTGGAAATTGGTTGTAAGGGAAAACGAGATTCCCGATTAAAAGGAAATCACCACGTGCCAGATGCAGGTCAACTGAGGCGTGATAAAATGTATCAACGTTTGTGGGTGAATTATTACTGGCCCGGTATGTATAGGGACGTAGGTGATTACGTTGAAAATTGCGAAGTTTGTAAGAGGGTAAAATACAAACAGTCGTTAACTCAAGCCCCAATGCGCACTCACCAACCCATTGAACCGTGGGCTGTCGTGGCTGCTGACGTCACGGACCCCTTTCCCAGATCAAAATCTGGTTATCAGTACATACTAACTGTGCAAGATTTATATACGCGGTTTATAGAAATCTTTCGGCTGAGAAAACAAACTGGTCTTAACGTCAGGAAGAGTTTCCGTCGTATATTTTCGCGTTGGGGATATCCCCTATTTCTTGTAAATGATAACAGGAAAGAATTTATGATTCAATAGATTAAAGGCTATCTAATTGAAACTGGGGTAAAATCTATACCCACTGCGATTGCTCACCCCCAAAGTAATCCAGTGGAACATATCAATCGCACTCTGAAACCCATGTTGCGAGCGTTTATAGAGAAAGACCAGACTTTTTGGGACGAGCACTTGAGAGAATTCCAGCTCGTCTGCAATAGCAGCTATCATGCGTCTTTGCACATGTCTCCTTATTATCTAGTTCACGGTAAGGAACTACGTTTATCTGGTAAACTTACTAGCCTTGAATTAGATGATCTTGATTATGATAACGTGGCTTGGCGTGAACGTATTAATCGAATTGATCAACTTCGAACTAAAATTAAAGAAGTTATGCGGGTTGAAAGTGAGAGACAGGCAAAGTACCAAAATAAGGGGCTCTCAGAAGCCCCAGAAGTTAAGGTCAGTGATATTGTTTATTATCCCAATAGGAAATTAAGTAAAAGGATCGATGAATATAGTTCTAGTCTAGCAAATAAATTTTTGGAGCCTGCAGTAGTTAATAAAGTCATCAGCCCTCTGATAGTTGAGTTGAAAACCAGTGCTGGAAAAATTATAGGAAATCACTACGTTCCAGATCTAAAGTTACCAAGGCGTAGCAAAAGACTGAACCCGTAATTTGGAAATTTTCTTTAATTTTACTTACAGAGAGAAGCCCGAAACCGTAGAGACCTGGAAGGGTACCTCAGCAACCCGGACTACTACGGCACCTTGGCCCGAGCTCAGACCGAGCTTCGTCGCGAGAGGAGAGAAAAGGCAGCGTTGGCCAGGGCGGCTGAGGCAGCCAAGACGGCCCCAGTAAAAGTTAGATTTGTCGAGATTGTGCCGAGGAAGGGGTATTGCCCTCCGAAACCGCTGCCCTCTCATCCTTTGCTTCGCCGCTCATGTACTCGTAATTAGCATCTGTTGGGTCTTTGACGAAAACTCACCTCTACCAGATCCCAGGCTTGTTCGTCTGCCACGCGACGAACCTGAAAAAAGAATTGAGGGGGCCTCTATCGGCCCCAAACAAGAGGGCCAGTTAGTCCAGTTGCAGATTCCCGAGATCTTCATCACGGCACCGTCAAGCCGGTCTAGTAGTTATGTCTCAGCATTGGACCATGATGACGACCTCCTCGTCATTGACCACCTCATCCAAAATATTTCTTTTCTGGTTTCGTCAAGCTATTTCAGCTTCCGAGCCCCAACTTCAGTCTGGCGACGGGGAGTGTGACAGTGCGATTCTGGTTTTGAAGACGTGAGAGTTAAGGCACTCCATCTTTGTTGCATTTCTTTTCATTTCCAGCCTAGCCTTGTCTTCGGGTTAAGGAACGCATGGGGGTAGGCCTCGCGCAGCAGGGAACCGTATGTTTGTCCCCTGTGCGATTAGGAGTGGGGTCAGCTGAGGGCTTGACCGCCCCGAAGGTTTATTCAACAGACACTTGAGTCTGAGACGCAAAACCTGGTACCTCATACAATTATATCTGCTTTCGAATAATTTATTCTACACTATTTGTCACCTCTAACTATATCTTTACTTTAAAATTTTACAAAACTATTAATTAAACGTAAACATAAAGTGAGTCTGTGCAATGATAAGTTCTGTTTTCCGTCAAGTTAAATTTTCCCCGAGGTTTCTTTCTGTTGCTGTGAACCGTCGTCAACCGAGGAGATGCAACGACGAGGACCACCTGTAAGTACCTAAGTCATTTCTCACAACCATACAGCTGGCCATTTTTCTCTCCAAGTGTGTAGGTATCCAGTCTCGTCGATTTCCGCCCAGGGTCTTATTTATTCCACCAAGAACGCTTGAATCGGTTCATTCGTCCTAAAGATATCGTTGGACAAAAATTACTTTTTTCAGTGAAATGTGAGTTTTGTCGGTCTAATAGTTCATTTAGGTCGAAGAGCTCAAAAATTTACAAGTAATAATGTTTTCGAGCTTCCTGACCTCGAAAACGGCGGAAAATTTTGGGGCTGGTTTGCAGGGTCAGGCGGTTTTCAGATTTTTTTTTTCTTTATACGATTTTATTCAGCAACTCAAACTCAAAAATGCTTGAATTTTTTGGGAATAATTTTTTCTAGATTTAATTGAAAATATAAATATGATTGTTACGCAACATCAATTTTTTTTATTCGATTTTAAATATCGAATAAAATTTATGGAAAAAAATTCGGAAAGACCAATGTATTTTAAGTTTAAAGTTTCAGGAGTTTTGAAGTACGGGTTGGCGCTATCGGATCAGGCTCAAACTTGACAGGAATTTTGTTTTTCATAGTATTAACATTTTTTTCTCGATAGGATGGATAAAATTCTAAAATGACCAAAAGATGACCCCTCTTTACATTTCAGTCAAAATATTTCAGTCACTATAATATCTTTAAGTAAATTCTATCGAAAAAATCCATGTGGGATTGCATGGGAACCCATAGGAATCCATATAGAAAAGTATGGATTTATGTAAGAATCCATACAGGAATTCATGGATACCTGGATTCCCATATGAGAATTCAACATCAGAAAGTACTGTGGGTACCTGGATTCCCACATAGGAACACTCCGGGAAAAAATGATCAGACCTGAGCATGCCTGTTCATGTATGATCAGGCCTGAAATTAGACCTGATCATGCCTATTCATGTATGATTAGGCCTGAAATTAGACATGATCAGGCCTGATCATACCTGTCCATGCCTGTTCATGTCTGAAGCGTTGAATACACTCAGGCCTGATCATGCCTGTTCATGTCTGAAGCGTTAAATACAGTCAGGTCTGATCATGCCTGTTCATACCTGTCCATGCCTGTTCATGCCTGGTCATGTCTGAAGCGTTAAATACGCTCATGCCTGATCATACCTGTCCATGCCTGGTCATGTCTGTGCATGCCTGTTCATGTCTGAAGCGTTAAATACGCGCAGGCCTGATCATACCTGACCATGCCTGTTCATGTCTGCTCATATATGTTCATGTCTGTTCATGGCTGTTCATGTCTGCTCATAGATCTAAAATTTTGTTGACCAAGAATCTATCACGTATAAGATTTTTATTACTTGAAGTTCATACGAAACTTACTTTTCAACTAAATCTCTTAGGTCAGTAGGTAGCGAGTTACACTTTCGAGCGCAAGGTCCACGGTTCAAATCCTGCACACGCCCGAATTTTTTATTTTTTTTATTTTTATAGCAATAATTATATACATGTATAATTGAATATAGTTATACATAATTATATATAATTATATAGGGCCATTTTTTATATATAATTTTTTTACCCGGATGGGCATGAACAGACATGAACATATCTGATCAGACATGAACATACCTGATCAGACATGAACATACCTGATCAGACATGAACATACCTGATCAGACATGAACATGCCTGATCATTTTTCATGTCTGATCAGGTTTGAAGACTCATCCCTGTTCATGTCTGATCAGGTCTGATCATTTTTTCCCGGGTTAATACGCATATATGAATAAAAGAACAGAATAATATTCCTATAGGAAACCATCCCTGATTAAGAGAAACGATTCGAAACGATTTGCAATGTTAAATGCCCGTAAGAAGGGCGATTCAAAAGTATTAAAAAATATTAAAATTTTTTTTTTCTAATTTTTTAAATCGTTTCTTCTAATAAGGGATATGTGAATCTATTCGAAGACGCCATGTGGGAATCCACATTGGACTCTAGGCTGGATTTCCATATGGTTTTTTTTTTTTTTTTACCAGGGAAAATATCAACTTACACCAATATCAAACGTAAAATCGAGTTATTTCACCTGATATATTTTGACTGATGTGATTTTGGCTGAGACGTCATTTCTGAGATATTATGAGGTGAAGCCCCAAAATAACAGACTCCCAAATATATAGTATTCACGAAAATTAAAAAAAATGTATAAATAGCTTACATCCTGATTTCGAAGCGTAGCAAGTTCAGCACTGCTATTCCCAAGCAAATAATCCCCACTCAATAGTGCAATTTTATTACCAAATGTCATATCATTTAATTCAGAAGCTTCAGGATAGACGCCAGATTGAATATTAACCAATCCTTTATGAACCAGATGGCTAGTTCTTATCATTTCAGTAACTTCTGCAAGTGCTCGCTGATTATGTAAAACCCCTGCAGCTTTATCTTCCTCCATAGCATCCACATTGTGATGACCAGCTGCTTTAGAGATAAGTAAAACTATAAGACCCCATGCTTGCATGTTATTCTTTCCATTGTAAATAAGACTCCTATAATAAAATTTCTATATACGAATCAATAATTTAATGATAAGAATAATTTCGTAGTCATAAAAACTAACTTTGCCGTTTTGAGTAATGGATGATTTGACCCAACTAACTTTCTGAGGTGAAGAGCAACATTAGCTATTTCATCACTCAACAACCATCTTAAATTGAGAAAAGAAGTAGGATATCCAACAATTTTTTCAGCTTCTGATACTGCTCGATTCCAGTCAGGTCTTTGATTCGCCTGGCTCCCAATTTTAGTAGTAAAGTATTGAGATTGGCTTACATCAATTTTATATAACTTTAAGATTCGATTCCATTCCTTGCATGAGATAGGATGATTTTTATTCAGATGTCTTGATAGAGAACAATTTCTTATAAATATAGTAGGAAACAAACTTCTCAGAAACATTTTATAATAAATTTTTAATACACAACTTATTCAAAGCACTGCGATACACTGTGATACATAGTTAAATCAGCTTAGCATTCAAAAATATGTCATGTTTAAAAACTTTCACTTCTGGCCTGAATTCTTACGCATGTATAAACAATAAACATTATGTATGACGTATGTAGTTTAACGTATTTTGAAAAATCACATTGATACTTGATTTTTCTCGATTACCTCTCCTGTAAAGCTGTGAAAAATAAAATGAAATTTTTTTCATCTTTCAAGTCGCGAATTTTACAAATAAATAAAGTCATATCAAAATATATATCAATGGGCTATGTTTTTTAGAGTTTGACATCATGTGTTGAACTGATCCGCTCACACATGAGTAAACAGCAATCTCTATCCCGCTTTCTCACACGCATACGCCAAATAAAGAGAGATAAAAGCTGCTATTTGCGCATGCGTGAGCGGATCATTTCATATAGTTGTAAGAATTTAGTCCTAAGGACTTGTTGGTACCAATTGTATGGAAAGGGAAAAAATTGTTCGATTGTGCAAACCTATACGATAATTATTCCTGATAGCAAGAACTTCTAGTCAGAAAGTTGGTGGTAATTAGTTGCGATCAAGTTGACAACAACTTGTCGACAATTTCAGTAACATTCGACAATTCAGTACATTTGTAACTGTCGACTGCAAGCTGTTACCAACTTGCCCAGAAAGTTGACGACAATCTGCTGCCGTGTCCTAGGAGCCCAGATAACCAGAATGTCAGCACAATTTTTGAGCTAAAACTTTTGTCGTCTCAGTGATGTACACCATTCAAATATAGTGGAAACCTAAGCATGCAAACCTCTCAATAAGACAATTTATAGATAAATTGAGAAAAATATAGATAGCCCGAACTGGGAATCGAACCCAGACCAATTCGGTATCGCGCCGAGTGCTCTACCAGTTGAGCTATCCGGCACTATACTATATTCCGTTCAATTTGATCGATAACTTATTGAGCCACACCGTCCTTCGTACGGTAATACACCATCTAAATATAGTGGTAACCTAAACATACAGTACACATAGAAAATTTCAGTTCAACTTTTGAGCGCTTTTTGACGTCAAATTTCACATAAATTTGACGTAAACTTAAAGCTGTTATTAGACGTCTATGAGACATCAAAATTTGAGACGCAACAAGTGACGTCAACAAAACCAAGGTTACTAGAATAGGTCAGACTATTCTAGTAACCTTGAACAAAACCTCAACTGTAGAGATATTTTTTACCTTTTGATTTTTGAATTTACTTTGTTGAATAGTTGCTAGATGCCGCGAGTTGGCTTCTCTTTAATATAAACCGTTCCCCCTATCCAAAAATTCCCATAGAATCCAATCAAATGCGACAAAAACCTCATAGAAACCAATACATTCTATAGGATTCTATGCGGTTCTTGGATAGGGCCCTTTTGTGACTACTAAATCACGCAGAATGTTAATTTTTCAAATCAAATGTTACACAATAAAATTAAATTTTTTTGTTATTGGTTATCATTTAGAATATCTTTGATTAAGATGAAAAGTACAACTGGATACACTCTTGTAGTTGTATAAAGATTTATTCTGATCAATCAATTTGCTAGAGAAACTATGAAAATATATTTTTATAAAATTCAACACCGAAAATGGCTTGATAAAATTTATTTAAACTTTACAAACAATAATTATTAAACAAAAATATTAAGTTGCGGAAAAAATAATTGAAAATTTTGATTCAGTCCTATATGATCTATCAGTTTATTCCAGTGGCTGCTCGGCTCGAACATTGAGCTATAAAATTTTTAACTCATAAGAAATTTTATACAATTTTATAAGATTTAATTGTGATATCATATAATTTTGAAAGAATTCAGGATCTTTATAGCATAGTATTTATAGTAGAAGATAAAATTCATCAATTTAAAATACATAGAATCTTCAACTTTCGCCATCTAGTAATGGAATTTATAAAACCGCATTATCTAGTGAAAGTCAGAATTACCGGGTGCCATTCACTTGACCCAAGGTTACTAGAATACCCTATTCTAGTAACCTTGACTTGACCTAATAGTACATTATTTTCTGTCTTTTAATCCCTGATAGCACGAGCTGCTCGTCAAAAAGTTGGTATTCATTAGTTTGCGACCAACTTGACGACAAGTTGTCGACAACTTTAGCTTTTGAAACTTTTAGCTACAAGTTACCGCCAACTTTCTGAGAGAATTAACGCCAAGGAAGAGCCGCCCCTGTCCAAAAATTCCCATAGAATCCACTCAACTGCGACAAAAACCGGATAGAAACCAATACAATCTATAGGATTCTACGCGGTTTTTGTCGCAGTAGAGGTGTTATGTTCTCAGGGCCTCGGGTGCCTTCATCTGTTAATTAATTAGTGAACTTGAGATCCATAAATACGCGCGCATTTAAATTTCATTTGAAATTATATATTAATATCTTACAACACTTATTGCGTCTTATCAATATTTAGTCAATAATTTAGATAATAAATCGTCGTGGCACACACTTATTAAATTATATATTTTTATTATAAGAAACTTTAAATAAATAGATAAATAAATGTTTATTTCGTATTCAGAGAAATATAAATACAGTTTGAGTGGTCTTGGAACGTTTCCTGTCACCCGATACTTAAAACCTAAACAAAACGCACGCATAAAAATCATGAATAGGCCCTTCACGGAAAAAAGAGCAGTTGAAAAATTACAGTTTCGTATAGTAGTAAAGCGCTCCGAGTCTGAAACTGTAAAAATTACATTTTTTATCAGTAAATTTTACAGAAATAACAAATATTACAGTTTCAAACTCGATATTGTCGATTTAAACTGTAAAATTTGCTGCTTAAAATTGTATTAATTTTATTACTGTAACAAATTTCTAAAATTACAGTTTAAGCTTTAATGTTTAAAGATTTTTGCCCCGAAAGCCTTTTTTACTGTAGAAACTGTAATTTTTCAACTGCTCTTTTTTCCGTGTTGTTCTGTAGTTAACAGTAAATATGGTTAAAACAAATGCATACCCTATAAACAAATAAAAAAAGGATATATTTAACAAATAAATGTTACTTATAAATAAAACCATGCCACAAGAACTCAATTATTATTGTTAATATATATACATATGAAATAAAGAGTGACTCGTACTATAAATAACTTAGTAGAAATATAGAAATATAGCATTAGAATAATTATAGTGGTGTTTCGTGATAAATAATAATGTCAATCGTATTAAATAATTAAATATAGAATAATTACCTGAAAGATTGTATTAATAAGTACAGGAAAGTGGAGTATAAATAATATAAGTAATAAGTAAAGTCATAGAACGGATAAATAAAGAACGTAGATGTGTAAGCTCATATCTCGTAAGTGTATTAGTAGAAAGTATAAATGTATAAGTATATAATTAGAAAGAACGTTGATAAGTACATACATTGAATATGTATGTGTGTGAGTATGAGAATAGTGGGTGAAGTCGAAGAGTGGAGAGTCAGAGATCTTTCTGTCGTCTGATGTAACTTCACTTCTCTCCGAGAACTATTTACGAGCACAACTGTTATTACTGATCAAATCTTACCTATACTTTATAATAAAACTCAGTCTTCAGATAAAAGTTATTTTATAAATTACATCTATCCTTACCCATAATTTCATTAAAT
This sequence comes from Microplitis mediator, assembly GCF_029852145.1. NCBI lineage: Eukaryota > Metazoa > Arthropoda > Insecta > Hymenoptera > Braconidae > Microplitis > Microplitis mediator. The sequence continues at coordinate 10,503,798 of NC_079974.1, read as the reverse complement.
AATAATCATAATCATCATCATAGTCAACAATAAATTTATCACTGTTTTTAAATTCAAAATTGGTCCCGCGTGACAACGAACTGCCCACTGTCCAGGAGGTGGCGTCAGCTCCGATCCTAGTAGCCTCCCAGGACATAACAGTGGATTCCATGGGAATTTTTGGATAGGGGCAATTCGAAAGCAGGTTTCTGAGAAAATTGAAGGCATCTTTCCGTCAATTTATGGATTGCCAACTTTTGCCACCAACTTTCTCAGAAAGTGACCGTCAACTTATTGGATTTCCAACTTTTGCCATCAACTTGGCGTCTAGTTGCGACTGTTAGTTTGATGCCAGTTTCTTACCAACTTGGCAATCAGGGCACATTCTCTAAAATATCAATATCGCAAAACTGTGTAAGCAACACTAAGTGACTGATTTAAAATTATTGTGGGCTTTCATGTGATTGAACGAAACTAAATTGACAATAAATGTAAATGCCCCTTAATTAACTCGACTCTTCAAAAGTAAATCAAAAAAATATTTTGTAATTTGTTATTACTGTTAAAATTTAGTGCTGATAACTTTTCGTAATCGCATTAAATAAAATTTCAACATAAAATGAATGACTTTATTATAATGTGAATATACATCGCATTGATGACAAGTACAAATGTTTTAAAGTTGACTTTGTCGTACATCGATTAGTATGAAAGTCCCCTAATAGTCACTTTAGCTAGAAATTGACAGTAATTTGATGTTGAAATTACCTGCAATCTGCTGCCCGAATTTCCCAACAATTTCACAGCAAAAGCTTAAAAGAAAAACTTACGGTTAAATTTTCTTTAATTTAGAGATTATTTTTTACGATAAAAAAAAGTCGGTAATGTTCTTTCTTACCATTTCAGAAGGTAAGCGAATTTATACACAAAAATGTCTATAATTTGAGGGTATAAAAAAATACTTAACAATTTCTTAAGTCAAAAATTAACAATAAATTGACATAAAATTTGCCTGAAAATTAACGACAAATTTTTTCGAGTCAACTTTTGGTGAATTTTCATTCTAATTCAGACAGTAAATTTACGTCAAATTCAGTAGCAACTTATATACAAACTGTGGTAAAGAACGGAAAAGTCCGAAGTTGACGGAAATTTAACGAAAAATTCAACGAAACTTTTCTAAGTAAACTTTTGTTAAAGCAAATTGTGCTATTAGGGTGAATGGCACACTAATTACCTTCTGAAGATGTAAAATCGAAGCTAAAAAATTTAGATTAATTTGAGCTACTACTGCAGTCAAATTTAGTTATTTAATTTTTGATGTCTCGCATACATAAAATAGCGGCTTTAATTTGACGTTAAATTTACGCTCAATTTGACGCCACCTCCTGGACAGTGGGCAGTTCGTTGTCACGCGGGACCAATTTCGAATTTGAAATCAATAAATTTATTTATTGATGGCGATGATTGTGGTGATTATTACTCTGTAAAAAGAGCGGTCTTAAAAATGGACTCATTTTAACGCCGCCCGGTGTTAAAAGAAAATTACACCGGTGTAGGAGGAGTAATTCATCGGTGTTAAAAATACCGGTGTTAAATCGGGGTAACCGCGGGGTAACCGGTGTAAAAACGGAGTAATATCGGTGTAAAAGCGAGGTAAACGGTGTAAAAGCGGAGTAATACCGGTGTAAAAGCAGGGTAAACTGCGTCCGCTTGGAGTATTAATTTTAAAGATTATAAAACACAAAGAAATGTCACTACTTTATGAAAATTAATAAAAAATATCATTTATTAACAAGTATAGTGATCGAGTGAGTAAAAATATTCACAAAGTAAAATATTTTAACACCTGTAAAGAATATCTACACCAGCGGCGGCGTTATTTTAAAACCGGTCTAGAATATTTACACCGGCAGCGGTGTTATTTTCACACCGCTTTCGGTGTTGAAATTTAACACCGCCGATTTTTACACTTACACCGCTTGGACTTACCCCAGTGAATTTTTACAGTGTATTCTTGTTATGATTATTATTTAGTGGAATAATGAAATTTTGGGCAAGGATTAATATAATAACAAAATAACTATTATCTCAGGACTGATCAGTCGAGTTTTATTATAAAATGTTGATAAGATTTAAATGGTAAATATAGTTGTGCTCATAAATAGTTCTCGGGGAGAAGTGAAGTTACGTCCGACGACTAGCAAGATTTCTAACTCTTCACTCTCCAACTTCTCTCCATTATCCTTATGCTCACACACATACTTATACAATATATGTACTTATATATCTACGTTCTTTTCTTATTCATTCTACGACTTTACTTATTATTTGTATTCTATTTTGCTGTACTTGTGGACAATCTTTTAGTTAAATGTTCGAGACTATCAGAGATATATTTCTCTAGAAAAATTCTATATTTAATTATTAAATACGATTGACGTTATCATTTACCATGAAACGCCATTATAATTATTCTGACGCTATATTTCTATCATTGTAGATTTCGTTATCCGCCACCATTTATTTCATTTATTTATACGAGTCACACTTTATTTAATTTATGGGTCATACCGCCAACCCATGCAAAGTTTGGAAACCGGCCCTAGATCGGGCCATTACTAAGCCAAGAATGTTGATTAATGGCTCAGCAATGGCAATTTTTATTGGCCGACAAATGGCTAATAGCCGGAATGATAACCTCGGCCCATTATTGGCGCTCGACTATCGGCCGATAAACGGCAGCCAGCAATCGGCCAAGCAAGCAAATAAATTTAATTGAAAAAAAATTTTATTATTATTATCCTTGTAGAATTTATAATCATTAACGTTTAAACTACACAGAAAAAAAGGTTGACTTGGCCCAAGATAATTTTTGCTTTCATTTTTTTATTCTTGGGCTGAGTAATTGGGTTTTTTTTAATCCGAGAACATTTTCTTCGACTAATACTATAAAAATATTGTGTCAAAAATAATTAAATTTTAATTCAAGTTAAATAATCTTGATTCAAGAATAATTATTTTAAATCAAATTTATTTTGTTTCCAACTAAGTAAAAAAAAACTATCGAAACAAGATACTTTTCTGTCTTGGTTGGTGAGTATAGTAAATTGTCACAATATATATCAACATCTCAAACCAAGAACTTTTTTTGCGTGGCAGAAGAACATTTATTCACCGTTTGAGAAAACTACATTATCGACTCAAGACAACGGTCTATTGTAATGAGAAAATTTTAATTTTGGTTTAAATGAATTATAATTTTAACTTAATAAAATAACTTTTCTTGAATCATGCAAATATTTACTTCACGGAAGACATAAAATTCTCCCATTGATATTTTTTTTTCTTGACTTAAAAAAAATGTAGTCTCGATTCAAGAATATAAATGACTCTACTTGAAAAAATATATCGTCCTATATTTTTGAGTGAATTTAACCTAGTATAAATATTAAATGTTTTGAAGCAGGATATTATATGTGTATATTCAGAATATCACGATACGGCAGTAGAGGGGATAAGAAATAAACATCCTCGATTAATGGTTTATGAACAACTTAAGAAAAAATAAATGGTTTACTCATGGTAGGAATCGAACCCAGACCGATTCGGCATCACGCGAGAACTTTACCAGTTATGCTATCCGACGATTCCATGAACGTTCGTTTCCTTTACCTATATCCAGTAAGCACACTGTACAACGTAGAGACTACACTACCGCCACTTTAGTATAGTACAGTTAGCTTTCCCAAGAGAATTTTCGAGTTGGGCCGTGAACGCAATTGCTGTTGGTTCAAACGTCTACGCTTACTCGCCGCAACACAACAAAATACTTGAACCAAGATATTTCTTACCATTGAGTCGAGTACTTTTAATTCTTGACTCGAGTCACAAATTATCTCGATTCAAAATAAATTATTCTTAAACAAAGAATATTTTACTTTTCTGACAATTGATTATATATTGGGGCAAAATATTTATTTTTCTCACTGTAAGAAAATATTTCTTACTTCAAGAAACATATATTATATCGGTTGAATAAAAAAAAAATCTTATGCCAAGATGACTAAATTTAAGAAAATTTTTTTCTTGAACCAAGAAAATTTTCGTATTCATTCAAAATAGCAAAAAATATTCTTGCGGCAAAAAAAAATTTCTTGCGCCAAGGTATCCTTTTTTTCTGTGTATATATCTATAGACCGAGTTATTGATATTACATTTGAAGTCTGCGTAATGTTTGTGTATACTGTAGACTGATTAAAAAAAATCGACTATTTTTTTTAATCAAGGACACACACTCAAAAAGTTCACTAGGATAAAAGAAGACACCAGTTAAAATTTAAGCCGTTAACATTAATATTGAGTACTCCCTGATTGCGATTTTCTATTTCCCATTTAAATAACATTGGAAAAAAAAAATTTTTACGTTTGGAATTTTATATCTCCGTAATAACGTATTGTACAAATAAGCCCAGGATATATCTTTGTAGGAAATTTAACGCTCTACAAAAAAGTACTCATATGATTGTTTCATCAATCTATCTGTTCAGAAGTTATTTAAGTTTGAAGTCAAATTTATAGTACATTTCGAGATCTTTTTACTTTCCCAGCGAAACTATCAGACTTATCACAAAATTTTGTCACATTAATGTCATAGAACCTTTTCTGTAAGTAATTTTATTTCCTACGAATTATTTGTGATAAAGTTTTTTAAAAATCCGCATTATTTTCTAGTTATTACCGTTTTACTGTCAAGATCTTAAAATCGATCCAAACACTATTTTTTTTAAGATCTTGACATTAAAATGGTATAATATCTAGAAAACAATGCGAAATTTTAAAAAACTTTATCAGAGATAATTTGTAGAAAATAAAATTATCTACAAAAAAGGTCGTATGACATTATGTGATAAGTCTGATAGTTCCGCTGGGAAAGTAAAAAAATCTCGAAATTTACTATAAAGTTAACTTCAAGCTTAAATAATTTTTGAACGGATTTATCAAAAAATTATAGTTGTATTTTTTTGTAGAGCGTTAAATTTTCTACAAAGATAGATCCTGGGCTTATTTGTACAATACGTCATTACGGAGATATAAAATTCCAAACTTAAATTTCTTTTTTCCCATGTCATTCAAGGGGTAATGGAAAATCGCTATCAGAAAGTACTTAATATTTATTTAAGGGCTCAAATCTTAACCAGCGTCTACTTTTATCCTACTGAAACTTTTGAGTGTGTGTCCTTGATAAAAGAAAATAGTCGATTTTTTTGAATCAGTCTACACGGAGAAAAAAAACCGTCCATAAAGCACAACTGCGCTTTTAGACCAGTCATTTTACTCCTAGGCTACCTAAAACTCGATGCTATGTAAAATTAAATTTTTTCAAAAATTTCTAAAAATCGAAAGAAATAAAAAAATCAAAAATATACAAAAATCGGTGAATTGGAAATTTTGTTATTAACAAAAAACTAAAAAAAAAAAAAATAAATACCGCGTATCTTGAAATAATTTTGAAACCAATTAAATGCATCAAAATGCAATATATAAATTGCGGGTATTGTAAAACAAATATCACAGATAATATAGAAAAAAAAAAAAATTTACCCTAAATGTCTTTATTTATTTTATAAAAATAGTTTTTTATAAAATTTATTAAAACTAAGACGAGACATTTACCGACACAGTCTATAACGTTAAAGTGGCGCTGCTTTCGCCTAGGAGGCGTGGCTTAAGCCTCCTTAAATTCAGAACGCTAAAAACTCCGAGACTAAATTCATCAAAAAAAATAAATTTTTTTAACTTTTTAATACGATTGAATAAATATTTAAAAATTTAAATACGTCAGTAAATAAATGCAAGTGTATATTACGTATGTTAGTTGATATATTTTATTTATTTGTTTACTTTAAGCAATAAAACTTAAAAAATTTTAATCTCTAATAAGTATTTATTAATATTTATTATGACAAATATAATAATATCATTATAAATATAATAATATTATAATAAATATTAATAAATACTTATTAGAGATAAAAATTTTTTAAGTTTTATTGCTTAAAGTAAACAAATAAATAAAATATATCAACTAATATACGTAATATACACTTGCATTTATTTACTGACGTATTTAAATTTTTGAATATTTATTCAATAGTATTAAAAAGTTAAAAAAAATTTTTTTTTTTGATGAATTTAGTCTCGGAGTTTTTAGCGTTTTGAATTTAAGCCACGCCTCCTAGGCGAAAGCAGCGCCACTTTCACGTTATAGACTGTGTCGGTAAATGTCTCGTCTTAGTTTTATTAAATTTTATAAAAAACTATTTTTATAAAATAAATAAAGACATTTAGGGTAAATTTTTTTTTTCTATATTATCTGTGATATTTGTTTTACAATACCCGCAATTTATATATTGCATTTTGATGCATTTAATCGGTTTCAAAATTGTTGGATTCTCTGTACAAAAATCAATCTTTATTCTTATATATATTTTATTTAATACTTCTCTTTACTAAATATTCTGTTCGAAATAATATTTCGAACAGTGTTGCATTTAAGTTGTAGTATATATATGTAAGTTGAGTTCAAAATATGTATATGTTTACTTAAGGAAAAGAAAGCTAGCATCCCTGATTAAACAAAATGATTAAAAATGATTTGTTTTTTAATCATTTTAAATACTTTTTAATCCTTCAAATCATTTCTAATCCTGTCTCTTATGGACATTTAACGTGTGAAATCATTTTTAATCATTTTGTTTAATCAGGGATGGATCGAATTTTATGACCTTAGGTACATGGGTCGACGAGAGATTCCAAGTAAATGCAAGGCAATATGTTTTTCTTCATTTGCACTCATATATATATATTTTAAACTTAGAGATCTTTGTTATACAAAAAGAGGAGAGGTTGGTGGACCTCAGTGTTAAATAATATTAAAAGAATAAGTTAGTCTAAGCTAAATCTCTTACGAGTGAAGACATACCCTAGAGCGCGTATTTTAATAAAAGATATAATATTCATTTGTTTAATAAATTGATTCGTTTCATTCACGATAACCATACCTAAATTCCCAACAAAAATTATTTCAAGATACGCGGTTGTTACGTTCTGGCTTTAATCAAATCTAAATAAAAATTTTTAGAAATTTTTTTTTTGAAGTCTCGAATTATTTATTCGCCACAGTGGGCGAATAAACGGTTCGAAACTTCTTATAATCATAATTAATTAATAAATTAATAAATCGTTACTTTGTTGGCGATATTATTTTTATTCACCGCCAACAATGTAACGGAAATCTTTTGCGATAAGAGAGTCGCCGTGGCTCGCGGATAGTCTAAACAGATGACGATGCATGAGATCCGGGCCACGACGATTCTCTCATAGGAAACCTGAGATGCAACGTTAACATTTTTGAAAATGTATAATACCAAGGAGCGACAGAATCAAGCCAGTCGATTGAAAGTCAGTCGTTTACAGGCAGTCGATCACAAGATCTAGTAGAGCCAAGAACTCTACACAAACCTGCTGGCTTGATCCTGTCACTCGGACTTGAAGCAAAATATATATCCGTATTTCATTCAAAATACATTTTCCTTTTTAACTTTGGGCGCCGCCACTGGCAGCCCAATATTAATACACACCTCATACTGGGCGCCGATACGGGCAGCCCAAGCACTTCCTTTCCGAATCCAAAATTCATGCTTCGAGGCCGATGACACAGGAGGTCAGGATGTGCGGTACAGCTCGGTCGCGGGATTCGAGGCGTTATCGCGGACCTCACCGAAGGTCATCCGAGAGTTGGGTCGGAGGAAGTTTTTGTTGAGCTTTCGAGCTCATGTGTTGCTGAGCTTTCGAGCTCGTGTGTTGTTGAGCCGTCAAGCTCGTGTGTTGTTGGGCTTTCAAGCTCTTCTGTTGTTGAGCCTTCGAGCTCTGGTGGTTTGATCGACCAATTAAAATTGCTTTTCCCTACGAAGGAACCGAGTCTTCAGGGCTCGTCTTGTTCGCGTTCAACGGAGGCATCAAAGGGATTATTCGGGCCGACTTATGGAGCCCATAATCCCCACCATGGTAAGTCAATAAACTTTTTTGCATAAAATAAAAGAAGGTCAACAGCTGACGCACCTGGGGTCTATCGACACCCTAACGACGTCAACCTGGTAAATTTAAAAATATTCTGTCCCATATGTTGAGAAGCCAGAATGTAACACGGTATTTATTTATTTTTTAGTTTTTTGTTAATAACAAAATTTTCAATTCACCGATTTTTGTACATTTTTTATTTTTTTATTTCTTTCGATTTTTAGAAATTTTTGAAAAAATTTAATTTTACATAGCATCGAGTTTTAGGTAGCCTAGGAGTAAAATGACTGGTCTATTTCGCGCTTGAGGCGTGCAATATTGCGCTCACCACTCAACGATATTGTGGTATTCACTCTCCTCGGTTGGTTATACTTTGTATACGGAAAGTCTTGGTCTATCGGATCGTGATTATCGCGATCCAGGCGGATCCCGAAATCATAAGATCGTTTTGCTATAGTAACATCCATTTTGTTGGCAAATAGCCATAAAAAATTTGAGGTTAAAATAGATAGATTTTCAACTTTAACTTCATTACAACTTAATTTTTAGTTGGAATTAATAATTACATGTTAATAATTCTAATAGGTGCAATAAAAAATTATTATTTAATATCAAGAAATGTAAAGCAATAGAATATACGTAATTAATTGATGTAAATTTTACGGTCTTTTTTTTTCAAAAATAAATTAAAAAATTAATCGACTAAAAAAAGAAATTCTTGCATTAAATATATAATTCGTATTTTTTGATCGTCATTGTGTTCGCTTTAAATAATTAATAATCTTATAAATAAAAAATTTGGTTATATGAGTGGTGGCGCTTGAGAAGTAGATCGCGATAATCACGATCCGTTTTGGTAGGATATGGATACGTTAACTGACGATCACTATACATTTAAGTATATTCACATTATTCACAATCCGTAGGATTATATAATAAGTATCTAGTGTTTCATTCATATCGATATATATATCGTGAAAATCAAGTAACAATTTAGTACTAATCACGATACAACTGTCGCTCTCCGTTGGTGAGCGATAAGCGCAATATTTTTTTTTCCGTGTATATACATTGTAAGGGTTTGCCCTCGCTTCCCCGTACTAGGAAGTTCGGACAATCCTTCGATAGTAACTTGAGTGTTTGAAATTTTTGGGTTCTGAAATGTCTGACGTAGCTGAGTACGCAGCTCGATTTGGAATAGGGGAAAAGGTTGTTAAAATAATGTAACAATGATTCTAAATTTAATTATGGCTCTTTTATTATAAATAAATAATTAATTGTTTAATATATACACTTAATGTTAAATTTGTTTATAATTAATAATTAATAAATTAGAAGTTTCGCGACGTAATTCCACCGCGCATGCGCCACTTCTGTTTCATCGGGATACCAGTCCCAGCTTTATTTAATATAAATTTTCTTAATAGATTTAATTATAATAATGATTCAAGAGCCTTTTATTCAATTTAAACTAATAAAGAAATTCAGCGATGTCGAGGGAAAATCCTGACAACTAAATTTAACCGGTAATAAATTTTCGCATACACCGAAAATAATACGAATAAATAAAAAAAAACTTAGAATAAAAGACGATAAGATAAATCAGGGGATCTCCTCCACGTGTTTGACAAACGTAAAATTATAAATTCCAAAAACCTTTATCCTGAAGAACTTACATCGACCTGTCCCAGGTGTTTTGCGGTGCTGGTCATCTTGATGGCGAGAAATAACAGGATCTTTCCTTCCAACGAAAAACTTGAAGTAGAACTTATTTGGAACGACTCTTAGAAGAAAGATATTGTACTTAATTGGTGGCGTCTGCCTGAATAATAAACTGTGGTAATATTCTGATACAACAGAAAGACTTGAGCGACCGCTCAGTTCGACAAGTGGATGATGATTAATTTTCGGTTGTGTCGTCTGGCGACGAGGTGTCCAGTTTACCCCTACCTTCGTGCCGTTAAACCAAATTCGACGCAAGGGCGGGTGCGCAGATTAAAAAGGGCGCGAAATTTAATTTTTGCTGACCTGGCAGTCGAACACCATAATCAAATATTTATAGGTTGCATATCAATAAAGTCTGATCAGATTTAATCATACATAGACCTATATAACTACATATAAGTTTATATCAGTCATGTCTGATCAGATCCAATCATATATAAACTTATGCACGACTATACATGAATTTATATTAGCCATGTCTGATCAGATCTTATTATATATAGGCCTATATCTAATTATATAAGGGTTTATATCAGTCATGTCTGATCAGATCTAATCATGTATAGACTTATATATGATTATATATGGGGTTATCACAGCCAGGTATGATTATATCTAATTATATATGATCAGATCTAATTATGTATAGGCTTATAAACAATAAATTTATTGATTTTAATAAGTTTAGCTTTTCTGTCGGTGGATGAAAATAGTCAGATAATTACTCAACATAGAATATTGTTTAAATTAATAAATAATAGTTATATGAGTTCTGTGTATAGTTGTCCCGATGAAAACTTGGGATTTTTTTCCCACCAGTTTCTTCCCCCACCACTACAATATTAGAATGGGCGCATGCGTCATCAAATGTGCGCATGTGCCAAACCAACTTTTGAAGGGTGGGGGAAGAAATCGTGGTGGGAAAAAATCCCAAGCTTTCATCGGGACGACTATAACATAAATAACCGATTTCAATGAGAATTTATGAGAATCTATCGAATTTCGTAAGATTTTTTCATCAGGGAAAATTTGATTCAATTCTTGGTGGGTGATACTGAAATAAACAATGAGGCACGTTTAGGATTATCACTTTTATTTATTACTTTTTTTAAACGTAACGATTTGAAAATTTTTTTGTAATAAGAATAGTTTTAATTATATTTTACATTACGGACAACTACCCTATTAAAGGATATTATTATTACCAAGACTTACGTATACTATTAGATCTATTTATTTAAAACCATATACATCAGAATTCATAAATTTTCGGAGTTGTAAGTAGATGGAACATGGTTCACGATCAAATTGATTTTTAGTCATTGTTTAATCCACGGTCCCGTTGTTTTTTCCTCATTAAAAATTAAAAAATCTCAATAGTAACAAGTAAACTCATGAAAACTATTCAATTTCAGTAATGACTATATTTTCTTTTATTACTGTGCCGAAAACATATTATAAAGAACTGTTTAAATTTTAATTTATTAAGACCGAAAAGTTCAGTGACTGTGAAAATTAGCAATTGTATTTTTTTTAGAATGTGCAGAAAGATGTGTGTTTATTTTTTTTGTTTCATTTTCAACTTAGTGCTACTTTTAACATTTCTGCGATATCAACTATCTTTTCCCTTGGTTTTCCTAAGATTTTTCCTCGTTCACATTCAACTTTATCAATTTTCTCCCAATCTTCAAACCTAACAATAGGTACATTTTTTTCTTTAAAAATTTTTATAAGTCTCTTAGTACCTTCTTTGGGGTGACTCGAATTGAGCTCTTGATTTATCAAATTTCCAATTTGGAACGCATTTGTCATTGTTGAAAGAATAACTCCTGTAGGCCCGGTAGCAGCCCACCCCGCAGCGTAAAGATTATCTTTGACTTTACCATAAGAATTAATTATTCGACCGACACATTGGTCAAATGGAATATCTTTATCGATTTGTACAGATTTATATCCAATACTTTTAATAACTAAACCACATGATATTTCTTCTTCAAAACATGTAGGTTCTGCTCTCGCAGTAAGAAAGTTATTACCAGTGACATTGTTTTTAGTAAGTATAACTCTTTGAACGAAGTTTGTGCCAATTATTTCTTTTGGGCTTCTGAAAAAAACTGGTGCGAGTATTTTCATTTTAGTAGAATTCTTCTCAGCAAATGTTGTGTGAGATAAATTATTAAGCATTAGCTCTATCAATCGCTTTTTCGGACGTGGCAAATTAGGGAGGTATTCCTCAATAGCTTGAAAATCCTCAGATCGCCACATGGTTGTACAATTCTGCACTTTTAAAATTTCACGTAGTTCAGCAGTTGTAAAAGCAGCTTGCAAGGGTCCTCTTCGACCAACTAGCCATACTTTTCGAATTCTACTCTGAGATAATTGTTCTAAAGCGTACGATGTTATATCTGTTTTCTGAAATATGAAAGTACTACAATTTAACACATCAAATCAATTTGGTTGAAAGTCGATAAATCGATTTTTTTAAGACTTGCTTTAAAAAATATTCTTTAATATAGTCTGTTGTCCAAATTCGTCTTTTCTAGGAATGTAGACAATTCACAATTAAATTTTAGATGATAAAAAATTACGCGCATTACCTCTTGGACAAAAAACTTAGAGAACAATGATGACTTCAAACTTAATCAAAAGCAAGTTCTTTATATAACCCACTGAGTACATTACCCAAGTAGCACGTACTTAAGCAAGTGCTCTTGTGTAAGAACCTTGTGCAAGGCCCATAGTTACCAGTGTCTCCTTCTACGTATGTGCCTTGCGCAAGATTGCGTAGTAAGGAACTGACTGAAAAATTGTGCATGATTTGCTCATGGTATTGTAGGCAAGAATAATAAAGATATTTCTAACAGGGTACAGCCAAAATTTTCTGACGCATTTCTTGCCCAAGAAACTTGCAGTAGATACTTACGCATGGCTTGCTCAAGATCTGCTCAAGTCGTGCGATACTCTCCATACTATTCCTTCTCCCACCAGTTTTAACTTGATCAGATCTTGAGGAAGCCATGCGCAAGGCAAATTCAACATGCTTATGGTGCCGATTTCCCTGTAGAATTGAATAATAACTTTACCAAAACTCTTATTGTGTAAGGCTCGCTTAAGACTTTCAATTCAAATCTGCCTTGAAAAAAACTGCTATATGGAAATTAATTTTACAATATAAATCTAAGTTGCTATCTTTGAGTTTACGAAGTCAAAGAAGTATTTTATAACATCTTGGCAGTCGAAAAATTCGATTGATCTACTTTCAATCAATTATAGCTCATGTAACCCCAACCAAATTTAAAAGAGTTTTTACTTTTAATTCATCGATTGGCGTTAATAAAATTCTAGCGATGTCTACTGCAACATTTCCTTGCCCAACTATTAAAGCCTCTTCAGTGTCGAAATTAACTTTTAAATCTTTATCAGAAGGTACTCCGTTATACCATCCAACAAGCCGACGTCCAGAAATAACATTATTTAATGTTTCACCAGGAATACCAAGTACTTTGTCTTGATCAGAACCGTAAGCCTGTAAATTCAACGTTCTCAAGTTATTCGCCAATAAAACAATAATTTTCGCATGATTAAGTAATTACCAATAAAACAGCGTGATAATTATTTTTCAGTTCCTCCACTGTTATTACTTCACCTACATTGATATTACCCATAAAACTTACTCGAGGATTTTTCGCAATTTTATGAAATGTATTGATAACATTTTTTACTTCAGGGTGGTCAGGAGCGACGCCAAAACGGACTAATCCATATGGCACCGGTAAACGTTCCAATATATCAATATGCACATCTGCAGATAACTATAATAACTCGAATAAATTTTTATATCAAATTAAAATCATTAATTTTTCTTTACCTTAAGCAATTGTTGACAAGCATAGAAACCGGCTGGACCCGAACCAACAATACATACTCGGGGAGTGACTTTATGCGAGAAATGACTAAATTTTTTAACCAATTTTAAACTCATAATGGAACGACCTGTAAATGCCCATAGAAAATAACATTAACATCAATAATCGGAAAAAGTAAATGTTTAATTGTAAATATATAAATATATATTCACTCCACAAATAGTCCCAAGTATACTACTGATTCAATGAGTGATATACTTGGGACTGATTCTCAGTGAATATTCATTTATATGCAGTACTTTTCACTGATTCATTGTAAGAGAGCATAGAAAAAGTGCTTTTGCAATTCAATTTTTGGGGGATTTTAATCATTCAAATTTTACTTAATTTGATTGTTTAAGACTGCCCACACTGAGAGGAAAAATGGTTTCCTGAACTAGTAAACAATAGTTAAATAAAACCTTCACTATCGACTGCAGTTTCAATGATTAACCCTTTCCCGGCTGACCTTGAGTCCCTACTCTTAATTTATATCGTACGTCTTCGTCTTAAAGTGAAAGAGCGCTAGCCTGTTTAGTAGCGAAGGGGCAGAAAAAATAGTAGAAGGGGCGCATGCATACACTACTACGATTAAACCGTTACTCACACAGCCTTACTACGAACTGTGATTGGTTATTGGTTTTATCCCCAAACAGCTCACACCAATACTTTTCGAGACGTATTTTCGGGAAAGGGTTAATGTGATATTTTTAACCATAACAGACAAATATAACAGAGATGACTACCCAGACAGCATTCAAGTCAGAATGACTGCTTTACGAAGTATTTTTGAAGGAGTCTTCAAGAAGTCATATAATGACTTCTTAAAGGTGTCATTTTTAAGAACTCTTAATTAAGAGTTCTTGAAGACTCCATAAATAAGACGTCAGTTTAGTGACGTCTTAATGTATTCTTTTTTTAACTTTTTTGAAGTCAAAATGAAGTCAAAATTAGGAACTCCTTAAGACGTCATGGTAAGTTCATTCTGAAGTCTTATTTGCGGAGTCAAAAAAAATAACTCTTTGAGAACTCTTTTTAAAGACGTCTTACTGAGTTCGTTAGGTGGCGCATTCGACATCTTAAGAACTTCTTAAAGACTTCTTTAACATGTTTTTAAGACGTCCAAATCATAAATAGGAACTCATTCAGAACTCATCAAGACGTCATGTTGCTATCTGGGTATTTATTAGTAAATGTAAATATTTTTAATTTAGCATGACCAGGAGCATTTTATTACGACAATTATACTTTTCTAGTCAACCAACTCAATGCGATGAAATTATCATAACTACATAATTTCAGAGACCACTTTTATAAATTTATGGTTTCAACAACTACATACACGGAGAAAAAAATATCGTTCCTCGAACGATCTAAAGTATAGCAACTCGTAGATCGTTACCACAACAATATGTATACTTATGGTAACAGTACCGTATCGTTCCTGAAACTATCTATTTTGTGTATCGGGTATAATTGTTGCTAGCAGACGCTTAATAAATAAATTATTTTATTTAATCAAAATTATTTATTTATCATTTAGTTCTTAATGATAAAGATTTTTAAAGGTCTCATATCATTTGCAACGCACGTGACGTCAGATAGGACAAAGAACCATACGGTTTAGCTGTCAGAACGAGACGGTATAGGTCTCAGAGCTATCTACCGTATTGTTGTCAGAACGATACAGTAGATCGTTGCAGTAACAATCTAGTAAAAAAACTTTTTCGTATTGTTATTGTAACTATACAGTCTACTTCTCAGAACAATATTTTTTCTCCGTGTATTTAGTGCCTTTAATTATTGCAACAAAATTAATTCAAAGAATTCTATTTTGTTTTTCAATTCAAGCAAAGTAAAGGAGTAATTATTTTCACTCGACATTAACATGTTAATAAATTATTTAATTTTACCTACGCGATTGTTTTTTCGCCGAAAATGAGATTTAACATGTGTTAAGGATGTTTTGAACCCCTGCTTAAAAAATCCGATAGATTCTTATAGCTGTATGTATAAGGCCCTATACTTGACTATAGCACTTCTCATAGAACTCATTCATTCTTATAAAATCTCTATGGGAATTGAACTATTTGTAAAATTATTACTTATTTAAAGCGCACACAACGACGATAAAAAAATACGAATTATATATTTAATGCAAGAATTTCTTTTTTTTATCGATTAATTTTTTAATTTCTTTCAAAAAAAAAGACTGTAAAATTTACATCAATTAATTACGTATATTCTATTACTTTACATTTTTTGATATTAAATAATAATTTTTTATTGCACCTATTAGAATTATAAACATGTGATTATTAATTACAACTAAACACAAAATTACAATGAAGTTAAAGTTGAAAATTTATCTATTTTAACCTCAAATTTTTTATGGCTATTTGCCTATATGAATTATTTAGATTTCTGGCGTATCGTTAAAGGAATGATTTAAAAGATAGTTATTATAACAAAATAAAACGGATCGTTACTATAGCAAAACGATCTTATGATTTCGGGATCCGCCTGGATCGCAGTAATCACGATACGATAGACCAACACGTTCTGTATACAAAGTATAACCAACCGAGGAGAGTGAATATCACGATACCTTTGAGTGGTGAGCGCAATATTGCACGACTCGTTCGTGCTTTACGATCGAAAAATTTTTTTTCGCCTCACTTCGGTAACTAATCAATTATTATACCCTTGTTAGTTTACGGAATTAAGATGGTTTGCATACTATTTTGAAGAAAATTTAATGGAGATTAATTCCATACTTTTCAAAAATTTATTTAGTTGAATATAAACGGAAAAAACATCAAAAATAGTTTTAAAAAATTTCCTGTCCGTTAAGTATGAAACCCGTATACACGATAACTTGCGAAAAAATGCAGTAATTGAATCAAATTTTTTTTAAAAAAATTCTTTGAAATAATTGTAGGTCTCCTATTGCAAATGGCTAGGTAACTCAGTGTCGTTTAATTACAATTAATAAAAGAATAAAAAAGGCTGTATAACTATATATCTATATATCTATGTAAAACTAACATGGATGGTGATATATATCTACCTATACATTATACGGACATTTATTCCGCTAGGGGCGCTTGTGCATTACCGTCCTAGAACAGCTGTTTTTTTCTGCTAATTGGTAGGCCTGAATTTTTTTTCAATTCAATTTTTTTTTATTTTTGTTTTTATTTACGTTTATTTTTTTTTTGTTATTAATCGAGATATTTTGAATAAGTTCTTTTATAATTATAAAAAAATAATAACATAATAAAAAACAAGACAAGTTTTAATGAAAGAGAATTGTATATATTTTAAATTTATTCGCACTTCCCGCCATTTTTTTTATTGTTATTTATTATTTCATAATATATGAGCATTACGAGTCGTGCACTTTTGGATTTTCCAAATTTTTTTTTTCTCTGTGTACTCACATTCAGTTGAGAAAAATAAATAAGCTTCATTAGTATATGAATTATGAATTAACTTTCGTCTGTTAAAATATTTTAAACTTACCGTAATAATAGTGTAATATAAATAATAATCTTTGATTGTAACTTGAAATCAACCTCTGTCTAACCAACAAGCTCCCAAGTAGATGGCACTCATTATACTGCCGTGAAGATAAATTTACTGATTAGTCAGTAAATTGATTCAAAGCTTCTGATCTTTTAGTAAATTTTGTAACTACTGGAAAAATCAATAACGTTTTTACTGATTCAATTTAAGAGAGCATACATGGGTATACATGGCCATATACAGTCATATATGACCATACATAGTAGGGTGTTCGTTAAAAATTAAATTTTCTCAGACACCCCATAAAAAGCTTCTTTTTAGTGAAAAAATACGTGGGGGATTTAGTTTTTTCGTTTTAAGTAAAAAGAACACGTGTCGCAGGACAATTAAAGTTTATTTTTCGATGCAATCGCGGTTTTTTTTAAATATTTCATGGAATATGCAGATTAAAGGAAAAGATCATAGGAACAATTTTGTAGGAAATTGAATTTTTGACAAAAAAGGTCATATTCATTTTTTTTTATAAAATGTGTATTTGTGAAGATATTTTAAAAAAACTTTTTTAGATCTTATCAATTAAGCATTTTAAGGATGACGAATGTCAAAAATAACGTTTTTCCTTAAATATAGACAACTTCGTAACTCGTAACACACAATACTTAATGCTTGTTATAGTTTCTATATAATTAGAAAAATGTAATTTTTCTCAGAATAGATTAGAAGACTATTATTTTTACGAGCTTGGCATTAAAATGAAAATAACTAGAAAACAATGCGGAATTTAAAAAAACTTCATTGAGAATAATTTGTAGGGAATAAAATTGTCTATAAAAAAAATTTTATGACATTTTTTGATAAGTTTGATAGTTTTGCTGGAACAGTAAAAAAATCTGGAAATTATTATAGATTTGACTTCCAGCTCTAATAACTTTCGAATGGATGGATTAATCAAAAAATGATAAGAGACCTTTTTGTAGAGCGTTCAATGCTCTACAAAATTATGCTATGACTTATTTATATGGGGTGCGAATGATGAGCAAGAAAAATAAAAAAATAAAATTTTTTTTTTCTATGTTATTTAAATGGGAAATGGAAAATTAGAAATAGGCACCTCTAAATATTAATAGTAAGAGCTCCGCTTTTAACAGGCTTCTTTTCTCACCTTCCCTCGAGTTTTCAGCCTATTTTTTTGTTGAAAAAAAAAATTCGCCTCAAAATGGCACACCCTAATATATATTAGACTGATTCAAATAAATCGACTAATTTTTTTTTTCTTCATTACATCGAAAATATTGTTGGAAATGACGAAAAAAAAAATACTGTGAAAGTTTGAACTCTTAATATTGATATTAACACCTGCCGTATCGCAATTTTCTATTTCCCATTCAAATAACATGGGAAAATTTATTCTTTAAGCTTTGGAATTTTGTAGCTCTCGGTGGGACCAATACTTTTAAATGTTCAAGAGATATTCTTATGGGAAATTTGACGCTCTATAAAAAAGGTCTCGTATAATTTTTCGATATTTTTATTTCTTCAAAAGTTATTCAAAGTTAAAGTTAGATTGACGATAAATTTCTACATTTTTTTAATTTTTTGACACAACCATCAACTTTATCGGAAAATTTTACAGGACATTTTTTATAGACCATTTTATTTCCTACAACTAATCTCAGAGAAAATTATCGATATTTCTCATAATTCGTATGTTATTTGCAATTAACTGGAAACTTTCTTAAATAATCTAAATTTTGTTGCTTAAAATTAATAATATTAAATTTTCAGTTAACTGCTTTATAAAAAATATTCCGTAAAATTTTCCGATAAAGTTGATGGTTACGTCAAAAAAATTAAAAAATGTAGAAATTTATCGTCAATCTATCTTTAACTTAGAATAACTTTTGAAGAAATAAAACTATCGGAAAATTATAAGAGACCATTTTTATAGAGCGTCAAATTTCCCATAAGAATATCTCTTGAACATTTAAAAGTATTGGTCCCACCGAGAGCTACAAAATTCCAAAGCTTAAAGAATAAATTTTCCCATGTTATTTGAATGGGAAATAGAAAATTGCGATACGGCAGGTGTTAATATCAATATTAAGAGTTCAAACTTTCACAGTATTTTTTTTTTCGTCATTTCCAACAATATTTTCGATGTAATGAAGAAAAAATTAGTCGATTTTTTTGAATCAGTCTAATATATATATATATATATATATATATATATATATATATATATATATATATATATATATATATTAGGGTGAGCCAAAACAACCAACCTATCGAATTTATGTCTTAAAAAGGACCTATATATCGAGAAAAAAATACTCCCATTGGGCAAAATTTTTAGCTCAATTTTAAAAGGTGGCGGTAGTTATCTGAAATTTCCCATTTAAATAACGTGCAAAAAAAATTTTTTTTGATTAAAAATATTATAATTTTTGAACCGCGTGAGACAATAACTCGGCTCTAGAATATTCTTGTAGGGTATTAAATTTCTTGAAAGAAAGTCTTGGGAGTCGAATTTGTAAACTTGATATTTCGTATACTAACAGGCTATCAAGGTCTAGAGTAAACAGAATTATACAAATTTAAGGCTTTTTTATTAAAAATATCAATACTACGAGAAAATTTGTTCTACATGTAGTGCAATGAAACCACCAACAATATCCACGTTGTTACAAATAATATTTTGTTATCAATCACAATAAAAGAGAAGTATTTGGAAAATCCAAATAAAACCTTAAATTAGTATGATTCTGTTTACTCTAGACTTTGATGGCCTGTTAGTATACGAAATATCGAGTTTACAAATTCGACTCCAAGGACTTTTTTTGAAGAAATTTAATGCCATTCAAGAATATTCTAGAGCCGAGTTTTTATCTCACACGGTTCAAAAGTTATAGTATTTACAATCAAAAAAAATTTTTTTGCATGTTATTTAAATGGGAAATTTCAAATGGCTACCGACACCTTTTAAAATTGAGCTAAAAATTTTGCCCAATGGGAGAATTTTTCCCTCGATATATAGGTCCTTTTTCAGACATAAATTCGATAGGTTGGTTTTTTTGGCTCACCCTAATATATATGTGGTGGTTCGGCTTTACTCCGCGAGATGGCATCTACAACTTGCACCTCTCGCAGTATCTCGTCCCTATGCCTATTTCAATATATAACATGTAACTTCCAACACGGCGTCTTAGGTGAGGTATACGATAGTCACACCTAACTGAGGAGTCTCAGCTATCGTAGACGAAACGCCTCTCTCCCCACAAATACCTTTTTCTATCTCTCCTCTTCTCATTATCTCTCACAACGTTTCACTCTTTGGTAGTTGGCCACTTAGGCAGTGATTATTGCAATCTAATCCTAAAGTATCGTCGCCAAATATATATATGGTGCATTCCACGCCAAATCGACCACTTTTGACCCCGACCCCTTTCGATTTGGCTGACAATTTTTTTTCCTTTTATACCCCATTAAAATCATTTTTCAGAAAATTTTCAAATTTTTTTACCCAACCCAAAAAAAGTTATGAGTTTTTCAAAAATTAGGCTTTTATTTTATCAAATAGCTATAACTTGTTCTAGAATTGACTAATCGGGACGTTTTTTTTTTTCAAATTTTTGTCATTGAATGTACTTTTCAAAAAAAAAATACAAAAAAATTTTAAGATGAGAAACTCTATGAAATCTTCGGCTTTTTTGAAAATAACCGTGACTTTCTTAAAGTTCGCCATTTTTTATTTTTTTTTTTATTCTCTTAAAAAAAACATTATTTAATTCTGCAATTTTTCCCGCCAATCCTAGAGTGGGCCGACTATTCCTTCTATTTTTTTTTATCAATTGAAAAAAAAATTTTTGCCCAGTTGGACTTATTTTGCTAAACATCAGTCTGGAAATTTTTGAGGATTTATAGATGACGTCCGACTTTGAAGAATTGAGACGAAAAAATTCATTGATAGTGGTAATCCTTAAAAAAATTTGGATTTTTTTCAAAAAAGTGGAAAAAAAATTGAAGATACCTATAAACAATTTTATTATAATTTTTTTTAAAAACTAGACCTGAAAAAAAAGAAAATGAAAAAAAAAAAAAAATTGCCGTTTGGTTTATTTTGGAACAAGTCACAGGCTTTTGAAATAGCGATGGACGTTAGATATTTTATTTTCGACACAGGTTGAACTTCTAGTCTGTGCTATCTGTAGCGAGTAAATACTGAAGTTCCCTTAGCTGTCTCGATCCTGCCCCTCCAAGCCGCCCTACTTTGATTTGGCTTGAATAATTAGTGTGCATCTGGTTTGGGGAAAGTAGAAAATCTTAGAAGGGGCGAACGAAACAAGCGGATAATTGCTTGTTGGGAACCCGAAAGAAACAAGTGGAGTGGCCCTTTACATAGGGTATGGGGAGAACTTGCGTCCCACCACTAATCTATGCAAGCAGTTCACCAGAGCTGAAGTCTGGTACCATAGGGGATCCATTCCAAGCCCCACTTCGACCAGAGTCTCTCTATTTCCTGAGATGGGAGGAGTGTATGGGTCCAAATGAGGTCAATCTCGTGGTGGTTGTTGGTGAGACACCCACATGCAATGCATGCCTAATGGGTAAGTTAATGTGAGCTTATGCTCATATTTCGCTTTTATAATATATGGTGGTATTGATTATAAAAATAGGGACCACACGCAACGCGAGTATGCCCAAAAAGGCGAGGTATCGGCTTCCGTGGAGGAGGTGGACTTAGGTCCCGTTACATTAATTAATTGTCTCGATCCTGCTGCGAATTCTTTCAGCGTAGCGTCTGCTCCTACAAAATTTGTACCACAGTCCGAGTATAGGGTACTGCAGGCGCCTCTCCGACTAGTAAATCTTCTAAATGCTGTGACGAAAGTGTTACGTCCTGGAGTCATGTCGGCTTGTGATCTGCCGGCGCGAATTATTTGAATTGGACCTGACTGTAGATCTTCGGATACATGGGTAGTTCTCGAAAGCTCGAATTAACTTGATCGTTTTATTAGAGAATAAATATGTTTGATTTATTCATATAAAATAGAATAGTCGAAGAATTTGGTTGAAAATACACTTGAGTTTTATAATTACTATTTGACAAATAACTTCGAGTCAAAAAAGAATAATATAATTTAATTAAGCCGGGAGTTTATTTGCGTGTTCTAAACCGCATTACTATAATTTCTGGATGATGTAAGAGTATGTAAGCGTAAACGAGTGATGCATTGGGCATCGGCTTTTTATATTTTTACGCGAGCCAACACCCTAGAGAAAAGTGGGATAAGGTATTAGGGCCTTATTCCCAAAAGTGGGAGTTGGCTATCATCGTTCGACGCAGATGTTGTTGCGTCAGCAGTCGGAAGATGTTTTTCGACGTTGTCACTTTTTCGTGGAAAAACTAATTTTACCTTTTTATTCTTTTGACATTCATTATTTGTCGTACAATTATTCTTATCTATTTTTTATTCATCAACATTCTTTTAGAGAAATCGGCGGCGATGAATAAATATTCTAATGCATTAAAAATATTTTATCTATTTGACTATTTTTAGATGCATACTTATTAATATACGTTTTTAAGAAAATATATTTTTATTAATAATTCTATTATTTAAATATATCGATTTGGCGGGTCTCAGGTCGGTCTCTTATTATTTAAGATTTAAAAATTGGCAGGGCCATCTGTTGAGCAGGCTGGGACGTAACAATAGCGTCAGTAGAATAATCGGTGACAATTTCAAGGTGTATAGCGAACGCAGCAAGATAAACAAATACAGCGATCTTACACGAGCGGATGGCAACTGTCCCATTAATTGTTGTGCACGAACACCTCTATGTCTCGTGCACACGACGCACCGAAGAATGTGTGACCTGGCTGGAACTCGCCCACCTTCTATCTAGACAGATCTCCGTAAATCAGCGAGAGTTAATTGAGTTCCCTCATGAAATGTTCTCTGATGCGAATGATCAATTAATAGCGTACTTAAGTGTGATGATCTTGGTAGTATTGCTGGATTCTTTTGTTCATCATCCAGTAGCGAGTTCTTCAAGCCACCGTCGACTCTGATTACTCCGTTGTAGTCGACGTAGGGAATCAATTTAGCAAGACGATGATTTCGTTGTAAAGAATCACCATCTTTCAGTAGCTTCAGCTCTTGCGAATGATACTGACTTTGAGTATACTTTATCAGCCAAGTCTTAGCGAGTTCCAGGTCAACTGTAAATGGAAATCTAGAGGGTCCACAAGAAAATTGGTATCTTTTCCAGTGTCAAGACTTTCTTGACGTAGAGTACCAGTTGAGCAAGTAAAACAGCGGCATTGAGCTCCATTCTTGGTATAGTTATGGGTTACAATGGTGCGACTTGTGTTTTGGCATACACTAGCGAAATATTGGAGCTTCCAGTAGCGTCAGTAACCTTTAAATAGACGACAGCAGCCACCGCCATGGAAATAAAATATATTTTAAATATAAAAAAAATATATTTATGAATAAATTAAAAATATATTTAAAATAAATGAGAAATATATGAAAAATACATAAATATGTATGTAAAATGTATTTAAAATATATGAAAGATATATTTTGATTATATCACTTTTGGCCGTTTTTCGAACATTTAGAATACATCTGAAATATATGTGAAATGTATACGTACATATATAAAAAATATATGAAAAGTATATTCGAAATATATCTCTAAAAATACCTTTAAAATACAAAAAAAATACATTTTTAATATATTTTGGTTGTATGCGCTGACTTAGGTTCCAAAAGTAGGGCGTCGTAGAGTACGACCGGCAAATATCAGCTTCACGTTGCTAGTGGATGTCCTAACAGCCTGGGAGCTCCATTATTTGCCAACCGAATAGTAGTTCCACCAGGGCGCAAAGCCCTCCAGATGTTAAAATTGTCCAAGATGACCAGGACACTCTGGGTTTTCTTTTGAAGGACTATCGAAGGGAGTGGAAAAATAGTATATTACACACCTAGGGAAGTAAAGTAAGAAATGTCTCAGATCACATGTAATTGTTGGCCGAGGCGAAGCCGAGGTCAGCAAACATGTGATCTGAGGCTTTCTTATTTACTTCCCGAGGAGTGTATACTATTTTTCTCCTCGACGGAGGCGGAAAGCGGCAACTTCGTTTTGCACAGCGGGACGAAAGTTGACGCTTTCCGCCCGGAGGTGAGAAAAAAACATTTTCAATCAACCAGAAAGTCCCACTGAAGCACCAAGCGATCCAGGTGTCAAAGAAGGTCCAAAGTGCCAGGACCTTCTGGATTTTCTTATGAAAAACTATCGGAGGGAGTAAAAAAAATCATTTTCAACCAACCAGGAAGTCCCCCTGGAGCACCAAGTGATCCAGGTGTTTGAGTGGTCCAAGGTGCCAGAACCTTCTGGATTTTAGTATGAAAAACTATCGGAAGGAGTGAAGGAAATCATTTCCAGCCAATCAAGAAGTCCCACTGGAGCACCAAGCGATCCAGGTGTCAAAGAAGGTCCAAAGTGCCAGGACCCTCTGGATTTTCTCATGAAAAACTATCGAAGGGAGTGAAAAAAAATAATTTTTAGCCAACCCCCCGCGGATTCGGGGTTACTGTGAAATCACAGTGAAATCACAGTGAAATCAATTTTACCGTAAGTTTACTGTGTATTGATGGTAATTTCATCGTGAATTCACAGTCGTTTTGTGCCATTTCGTCACTCTGGTTATATAGTAATTTTACAGTAATTTTACAATTAAATTACCATACTTTCATGATAATTTTACTGTCGATCAGCTATCGATTTATGGTAACTCAACAATGGTAACACTGAGGCTTTATCATGGGTTCACAGTCAGTTTATCGTGATTTCACTACGAATTCACTGTGATTCCATAGTAATTTGATAGTGTTAACTCTGTGACTTTACAATAGTTTCACAGTCAGTTCATAGTGGTTTAACCATGAATTTACCGTGATCCCATGACAACCTAGTAGTATTAGCACTGTGAGTCTATGATATTTTCACAGCAAATTATTAGCGTTTTCTCCATGATTTCACTCTACTTTGATAGTGATCTGATACGGTACATCTATCATTAATCCAATTTCAAAATCAAAAATTTGAATTTTTAATGTCATTAATCGATAGAAATGGAATTAAAAAAAAAATAATATCAATTATTTCATAAATGCTCCTATAATTATTTGTAAGTTTAGCAAATACTTGGGCACAAATGTATTTTATTTATTATAAATTTAGCTATTTTAGGAATTTCCGAGCGAAACTTTATCTGTAATTATCTAATTTAGTTAATTTTATAAAAGCTTAAGACGGTAAAATTCTTCAGAATTATGAAAAAAAATAAATAAATAAAAAAATTGAATAACTTTTTTTTTAAAACTGTATAAATTGAATTTAAACTACTGCAAAAAATAAAGAGAATATCATTTAGATTAATATTTCAATAGTAAATATTTATTATTTATCATAATTTAAAATAAAATATTCTTAAATTAAGAAAACTTGATGATTTACAAATGAAGGTAAAAATTTTTTTTTGATAAATATCGAATTCTTTTAATTTTATAGTATTTAATAAAATAATTTTTCTTATAGCTTAATCTTGAGTATATATAGTATTGAATAGCATGAAGTAACAGATTAAATATTTAGTTCCGAATGCGTGTGGTGGCTGAGTGGGCTAAAGTACATGACTTAAGCTACTCTCAATCGAAGGGTCGGCAGTTCGAATCCCATCATGCGTTAAAAAAAAATAAAATTCCTTCTTTACCGAGGGTAAAAAAATAGCATTTAATCCTCCAGAGGAATAATTACATGAAGTCGTACAAAGGGATGGATACTAAATAATTTTTTTAAACAAGAAAAATTATTTATTGAAAAACCAAGATTAGGATTATTGTTGCTATTATAATATTATTATTAATTTTATTATTATTATCTTTGAATCAATAAATATAGGATCTCAATATTGCCCCTAAATCTCGATGAAAACTAAGCAGATCCAGGATTAAATGATTAAGAAATCACAGTAATATTACTGTCAATTCACAGCGATATTATTGTGATTTCACGAAGAATCTATAGTAAGACTGCTGTGAAATCACTGTATGATCACGGTATTATTACTGAGAAAGCATGACTGAAGCACTGCAGATCCAGCATAAACTGATAGTGAAATCACTGTAAATACACAGTAATACTACTGTCAACTTACAGCTATACTACTGTAAATTGACTGTTATGCTATTGTGATTCTACTATGAATCGATGGTGAAATCATCATAAAATTACCATCGGATGATAATTATCACACAGTAAGCAAATGGCACAAAGTTACAGTGATTTCACTGTCATTTCACTATGATTTCACCGAAATTTCACCATGATTTCGGAGTAATCCCGAGTCCGCGAGGGACTAGGAAGTTCCACTGGGGCAACAAGCGATCCAGGTGTTTGAGTGGTCCAAGGTGCCAGAACCTTCTGGATTTTATTATGAAAAACTATCAAAGGGAGTGAAAAAAATCATTTTTAGCCAACCAGGAAATCCCACTGGATTTGGAGGGTTCAAAATGACCAGGACTCTCGGGATTTTTTTTTTTACAAAAATTGATGGCGAAAAACAATTTATTTTTGATAAAGAAGGCTTTTCCACTGAAGCACCAAGCACTTAATGCTTTAGTGGAAGTGTCAGGTTGGCTAAAACGATTTTTTTATTGCCTTTGATATTTTATTAAATTAAATCCGAAGAATCCTGGTCATCTTAAAATACTTCAAATCCCGTGGCACTTGGTGCTCGAGGGGGACTTCCTGGTTGGCTGAAAATGTTTTTTTTCTACTCCCTTTGATAGTTTTTCATAAGAAAATCTAGAGGGTCCTGGTACTTCGAACCAGTTTGACACCTGGATCACTTGGTGCTCCAGTGGGACTTTCTGGTTGGCTGAAAATGTTTTTTTTCTACTTCCTTTGATAGTTTTTCATAAGAAAATCTAGAGGGTCCTGGTACTTCGAACCAGTTTGACACCTGGATCGCTTGGTGCTCCAGTGGGACTTTCTGGTTGGCTGAAAATGTTTTTTTTCTACTTCCTTTGATAGTTTTTTATAAGGAAATCTAGAGGGTCCTGGTACTTCGAACCAGTTTGACACCTGGATCGCTTGGTGCTCCAGTGGGACTTCTTGATTGACTGTAAATGATTTCCTTCACGCCCTTCGATAGTTTTTCATAAGAAAATCCAGAAGGTTCTGGCACCTTGGACCACTCAAACACCTGGATCACTTGGTGCTCCAGGGGGACTTCCTGGTTGATTGAAAATGTTTTTTTTTCCACTCCCTTCGATAGTCCTTCAAAAGAAAACCCAGAGTGTCCTGGTCATCTTGGACAATTTTAACACTTGGAGTGCTTTGCGCCCTAGTGGAACTACTATTCGGTTGGCAAATAATGGAGCTCCCAGGCTGTTAGGACATCCACTAGCAACGTGAAGCTGATATTTGCCGGTCGTACTCTACGACGCCCTACTTTTGGAACCTAAGTCAGCGCATACAACCAAAATATATTAAAAATGTATTTTTTTTGTATTTTAAAGGTATTTTTAGATATATATTTTCAATATACTTTTCATATATTTTTTATATATGTACGTATACATTCCACATATATTTCAGATGTATTCTAAATGTTCGAAAAACGGCCAAAAGTGATATAATCAAAATATATCTTTCATATATTTTAAATACATTTTACATACATATTTATGTATTTTTCATATATTTCTCATCTATTTTAAATATATTTTTAATATATTCATAAATATATTTTTTTCATATTTAAAATGTATTTTATTTCCATGGGGGCATAGCGAGTTGAGAAGCGTCAGAGAATCCATGTAATTCGATCGATACTCCTTTTTGTACATAATTCTAGCGAGGTATCTGAATCTTCGAGATCTGATGTAATTCATCTCTAAATAAATTCCATTCTTGAAGAAGCAACGGTGGTAGCGTAGCATCCCAGTCGAAGTTCTGCAGCCAGAGCTTCTGCACGAACATCTTGGCTCCCACGATGATGCATGCCAAAAACCCCAGTGGATCAAACAAGCGAGTAATTTTAGATAAAATTGTGCGTTTCGTAGTTAGCCATGCTTCTGGAATCGAATAGCCAAACTGGAATTTATCCTGTGTTGAATTCCAGGTTAACCCGAGCACTTTTACAGTAGTATCCTTAAGTTCTTTTGGTGTATCTTCTTGGGTTTCAACTGGAGCGACTTGAGAGTAATTCCGTTGAATTACTTGCCCATTAAGCAAGCGGGAAACATCCTGCGGCACACATATTTTTTGTGTTGAGAGCAACTTGAATTGTCTCAGCGAGTTTATCTGCGCCTCCAGAGATATCGTCAACATAGCGTGTATTGGTAAGTGGTCTAACAGCTTTCGGAAATTTATTTCCTTTATCTTCAGCGAGTTGTAAAAGTGCTCTTTCAGCGAGATATAGAGCTGATGTTGTTCCATACGTAACCGTAGCGAGTGCAAATACTCTTGGGATGTCATCTTCGTCAAACCAGAGTATGCACCCAGAATTATGTCAATAGGTCGTGGAGTTAAGAAGTCTGGATCAGCGAATTGTAGCCAAGTGTTGGCGGCCACTTCTTGTTAGTGAGCATGAATGACGGTACGTTTACCGGCAGTAGAGCAAGCACATGAGCTTGGATAGTGATAGAAGCGTTGCTGTTGTGGGGATTTACACACACACAATCAAACTCATGCATTCACACATTCACACCTAACTCACATACATATCACATACTAAATGTCTATACTTACTACACTCATACTATACATATCATACAATAATACAATCATACAATAATACCTTCTTGATGCTCCCGTACGGCAGATCAAGTTGGTAGTTTACACCTGATATCTATTGAAATATAAGCATATACGCAAGCCCGACGCTTAATTACTAAAAAGTATAATTTAATAAAGATAATAAGACTGTTATTATAATAATTGATAAATAAACTAAATTAATACTTGTGTTGCATATATATATGTGTTGAAACTTATTTAAGTAGTGGTAATCATCCCCACACTGTGTAGCGAATGCAGCGTCATCTTGCACGACCCAAGCGAATGCCCAACTGACACATTACCATTCCCACGTAATGATACAGACGCTTTACTGAGTTGTATATCCAGCTTCTTGATTAGCGAATGCGTCACAAAGGATAACTCCAACCCTTAATCAATGAGTACACAAGCAGTTAGTGTATTCCCAGTTGTACTCTCTCTCACAACTAAATTTTAGTTGTGACAAAAAAATGATTTGATTGCACATTGTCAATCATATATTTGGTTATATGAGCTAAATATTTTATAATCCACCAACAAAACAAATTATTAGAAACTATAAAATACTTAGTAAAGATAATTAGGCGTTAGGTAGCAAGCATAAAATCAAGTTGATTATCTGTAGAGCTTATAAAGTAGTCATAATTAAATATATTAGTGAGCCTTAGAGAATTGGTTATTGATAATAATTAAACATTATTTTAAAACGACAGAACATTTATTTAACAATTAAATAAATGCATATTTAGAAAAATGATTTATTTTTTTGACACGTACTTTTTTTTGTACTATCCCTGATTAAAAAAAATGATTTCACACGTTAAATGTCCATAAGAGACAAGATTAGAAATGATTTGAAGGATTAAAAAGTATTTAAAATGATTAAAAAACAAATCATTTTAAATACTTTTTAATCATTTTTTTTAATCAGGGATGACTAAAAGTGTTCAGGGAAACATTAATATTAAACATTAATGTCATAGTGTAATACAGGATACCCCTATATTACTATAAAAAAAAGGTTATCGTTACTCTGCTAATTTACAACGGGTAACCCGTCCCTGGCGGTTTTGAATCACCCTGGAAATACCCTGGGAGTGGAAACACCGTGGATCCAGGGTGGTTACACGGTGGGTTTGTGCCATTTTACCACCGTGGAACCACGGTAATAAAATGAAAAAACCCACCGTGTAACCACCGTGGATCCACCGTGATTCCAGGGTGTTTCCAGGGTGATTCAAAACCGCCAGGGGTCCCATAAATGCTTCAAGTCGGGAATACAATAATTTTGAAATAAATTTCTTACTAGGAACACTACAAGCTGTGGGCGCGATCTAGTACCGAGCACCGAACTACTCCCGCTGCTGTTCGCTATCATCAAGACTTAAGCCAAGAGAAAAATTTTTTGGGAGAAAAGATAAATATGGAGGAGAGGAAGTTATGGTGCTAGGCAGCAGCAGCAGGAATTGTTCGGTGCTCGCCACTAGATCGCGCCCATAGCTTGTAGTGTCCCTGATAAGAAATTTATTTCAGAATTATTATATTCTCAACTTGAAGCATTTATGGGACGAGTACACCTCTGTTATTCAACAGAGTGACAACTGTCTTTTTTGATGGTAATATATCTTGTATTGCATGAAAGCATTGATGTTTTCTTGAATACTTATTCTCGATATACAAAAATAAAAAGTACATTTTAAATAAAACAAAAAAAAAATTTTTTTACTTCATACTTATATGTATTATTTTCTCATTCAATTTAATTTAAAATGATTCAAATCGTTTTTACTTTTAATTGAAATCTATTTACAACTAAAAATTTATTTAATTCACATTATTCATAACTAATTAATGACAATAGCACTCTGTTATTTATTTTAATTAAATGAATTTCTCGTTTCTTAAGTCAATAATCATTAGGTTTAAATATATATTTATTAACCTCGAACAAATATATATTTATTCTAAATAAATATATCTTTTTGTGTCTAATTAATATTTATTAGAGTTAATATACACGGAAAAAAAATGTTAAAATTTACTCGAATTATCAATACTTTTTATTGTTTCAAATAGTAATGCGGCGCCCGGGTGTGATTTTGTTGTTTATTATAAAGTATAAGGTTAAAATATATGAGTGATCTGTTAAAATATACTTATGCTCAAAGAAAAAAAGTACAGGATAAAGATATAGTTTTTAAAATTCCTAATAGTAAAAATTATTATTTTGAATTGTATAGTTTCAATGGTAGAATGATAATTTTTAGACTGACTATAGTGAAAATAAAAAGTTAAACCATGAATTTTAAAGTATCAAACAATAAAAATTTCCAAGCCGATATGTATAATTTCATAGTCGATCGTTATTTTATCTTATGCTACCGTAGTAATAATTTTTGTTCTAAACCCTCATTTTTATTGTTTCGAATAACAAAAATACATTTATTTTTGTTCTATTTTATATTCTGTTATTTTGAATTATTTATTTCCGGCTTTTGCCGTTTGCTCTCATAGAACAAGGTTCTCTACTCAGGTTTCTGATTTCACCGCTTCCTTCTCCCTTCTTCCATTGTCTGTTTTCTCATCGTTGTGCATCTAATTGATTGCATCCTTGCCAGTATTATGAATAGCTAATTCAGTCGGGTACAATATGTAGTTGTTCGAATTCTTATATGAAAAATCATCAGAAAAATTTCAGCCGACTCACGGGCTCGAACTGTCGACCTTTCGTGAACAAAGTCCAGTCCCTGGCACAGAGCGCTCGCCCACCGCATGCGCATGAGAATCGAAAGTTATTTCCGTACTTAAATGGATGGCGGTAGCGCATGAAATTTTACTGCATCAAACAATAAAATTTGCTGAGGCTGACACGTACTTTTTACGAATTGACGAAGTATAATATACAGTTTCACATAATCAATCTTCATTGATTTCAGTGGGAATATTTAATATTTGCTTTAATAATAAATATCCGTAAAAATTTATTTATCCCCGTTTATATCATTAAATTTGACTGTTGACTAATATTAAAATTTAAAAACAACTCCTGGTAAAGTTTCTTAGTTAAAGGACTTTACAAAATAACGTTCTAACTAAATTTATTATTTTATATCCTTTATATTTTCATTGTTTAAGACTTTAATTTCTTATTTTAAAAACGATAGATATTTATATTTTAGCTGTTACTCTTTAAAGTTTAATTTTTTTAGTATTGACTTTGTCTTTTTTCTAGTTTTAAATGATTATTTTATCTAAATGAACTGTATATTTTAGCATTCGATTTATAATTATTATTTATTAAATATTGAAATCACGATATTACTACACTAATAAAAAAAATTAAAGGATCAAAAATAAATTCCAAATTTTTGGGCGATTTTCAACAGCCCCTAACTTTGAAAGAAATGGTCGTACTAGAAAAAAAAAAAAAGGAAATTGGAGCTCCAAGTGTCTACTTTTTGGATTAGAACTTTAAAATTTTTTAGCGTCAGCAGTTTTTGAGTAATCTTAGAAAAACCAGCGACAAAAAAATTTTCTTAATTTTTTAACTTCCCGCTAAGAAAATTGTAAATTTTCAAAAATTCGGGAAGTTATTGGTTTCGGTCCGATTTACGAAAATCGAACTTCCATCAGATGTCGACGTTTTGAGGTCCTAGGAAGCTATTCTGACTAATTTCAAGATGATGTCCGAATGTATGTATGTATGTATGTACGTACGTACGTATGTAAATACCTGTATCTTTTAAACGGATGAACCGATTTTGAACTTTAAGGTGTCATTCGACACGGATTGTCAATATCTTGAAGCCGAGAGAAAATTGAGCTTGATCGGTAGGGCTCGTTCAGAGATATTCCAAAAATAAAGTTTTTTCAAAAATGTTTTTTTTGCATAACTTTTAATGTGCTCGATGGATTAATTCCAAAATGGACTGGGCTCTAGAGCTTTATAAGCCGCGTCGAATGCCACCTCGACCATCAAAATCGGTTCATTCGTTCAAGAGAAACCGTTGTCGAAAAAATTAAAAAAAAAAAAATTTTTATTTTTCCTGAAATATCTCGAAAACGACTTGATAAATCGAATCCAAAATTTGATCAGCTTTAGAAATTGATAAATCGCGTCGATTGCCGCCTCAACCATCAAAATCGGTTAATTCGTTCGCGAGATATCGTGGGAGAAAGAAATGCTAAAAAATGGTTTTTTACAAAACAATGGCATACAAAAGTATTTTCAAGCTCGAAGAGCTCGAAAATGTATTCACAATAGTGTTTTCGAGCTCAACGAGCTCGAAAACAGCGGGAAGTTTTGGGGCTGGCCCGCAGGGTCAACTTATAGACCGATTTCTTTTTTTGGTCTCCGGGCGTGGAAAAAATTATTTTTGCTTAACCACTATGAGGATCGGATACCTTCATTATTCAGCTTTAATTTCTTTTTTTATGGACCTTGATACGTCTAGTTCTCGCCGAGATATCGGTCTTCAAATGGAAAAGGATCCTTTTGTCTTTGATTATCGATATCTCAGAAACCAATGATCGCACAGAAAGTTAATAGTGGGTTTTAAAAACTTGAATAAATTCCCTTCAACGATTAGCCATTGCTTTTTCAAAAAAATTTTTTTCTATCGTCACATGAATTTAAAAATGCCACAAAAAAGGGCTTTTTGTGGTTTTTTGGAAAATTAAGCGCTGAAACGAAAATATTGTGGAAATCGATAATGTTAACTGTGCATTGTACAGTTCAATATGTCCACAAAAACCTTGCAGAGAGCCAGATTAATCCAACCAGCCGTTTTTTTGTTTCAAGCGATCAAATTTTTGAAAAAATTAAAGGATCACGTTTTTTGCTTTGAAAAGCTCATAATCTTTAACAAGATGAAAATAAACATTTTTTCTGAGCTTTGTCCACAACTTTATTGCAGACAGTGCTTAAATTTCCAAAAAAGAAAAAACTTTTTTTTCAAAACAATTTTGAAAAAATTTTTTTTCTGGATAACTTCAGGAAATTTACAAAACCAACACCCAATAATTTTTAACACGTTTACGTCGCTGCATTCCGTTATTTTACTGATCTCTCAGTCATTGAATTCAAAAAAATTTTTTTTCTTTGAAAATTTCGTTTCGATAAAAAAGTTTTTTCTTTTTTGGAAATTTAAGCACTGTCTGCAATAAAATTGTGGACAAAGCTCAGAAAAAATGTTTGTTTTCATCTTGTTAAAGATTATGAGCTTTTCAAAGCAAAAAACGTGATCCTTTAATTTTTTCAAAAATTTGATCGCTTGAAACAAAAAAACGGCTGGTTGGATTAATCTGGCTCTCTGCAGGGTTTCTGTGGACATATTGAACTGTAAAATGCACAGTCAACATTATCGATTTCCACAATATTTTCGTTTCAACGCTTAATTTTCCAAAAAACCACAAAAAGCCCTTTTTTTGTGGCATTTTTAAATTCATGTGACAATAGAAAAAAATTTTTTTTTCGAAAAAGCAATGGCTAATCGTTGAAGGGAATTTATTCAAGTTTTTAAAACCCACCATTAACTTTCTGTGCGATCATTGGTTTCTGAGATATCGATAATCAAAGACAAAAGGATCCTTTTCCATTTGAAGACCGATATCTCGGCGAGAAGTAGACATATCAAGGTCCGTAAAAAAAGAAATTAAAGCTGAATAATAAAGGTATCCGATCCTCATAGTGGTTAAGCAAAAATAATTTTTTCCACGCCCGGAGACCAAAAAAAAAAAATCAAAAAAATTTGAAAATTTTTTTGTCGCTGGTTTTTCTAAGATTACTCAAAAACTGCTGACGCTAAAAAATTTTAAAGCTCTAATCCAAAAAGTAGACACTTGGAGCTACAATTTTCCTTTTTTTTTTCTTGTACGACCATTTCTCTCAAAGTTAGGGGCTGTTGAAAATCGCCCAAAAATTTGGAATTTTTTTTGATCCTTTAATTTGTTCCATTAGTGTATTTGAATTAATATTAATTGCTAAAAATATTATAATTATTAGACATCAAACTTTATTTATTACAGTTCCTTTTTTTCCGTGTAATAATATTTTGCTTTAATATTTGGGTTTGTTGGCACTATAAAATAATTTAGTTGTCTATTAAATAAATATTTTCTTAATTTTACCAATTGATTTTATTATCATAGAGAGAGAAATATTAATGTCGACCAAACGGAGTCTATTAAATCATTTGTTAAAAAATACAAAATAGATTATGTTGACGTAACAAAATTTAGTTGTCCGAAATAAATTTTAGTTTAACAGAATTTAACAAAACCGATTTTATTGTCCGAAGAGAAATTTTTCCTGAGTGTAAGTATATCCCTGATTAAACAAAATGATTAAAAATGATTTCACACGTTAAATGTTCATAAGAGACAGGATTACCCTCGCGGATTCGGGGTTACTGTGAAATCACAGTGAAATCACAGTGAAATCAATTTTACCGTAAGTTTACTGTGTATTGATGGTAATTTCATAGTGAATTCACAGTCGTTTTGTGCCATTTCGTCACTCTGGTTATATAGTAATTTTACAATTAAATTACCATACTTTCATGATAATTTTACTGTCGATCAGCTATCGATTTATGGTAACTCAACAATGGTAACACTGAGGCTTTATCATGGGTTCACAGTCAGTTTATCGTGATTTCACTACGAATTCACTGTGATTCCATAGTAATCTGATAGTGTTAACTCGGTGACTTTACAATAGTTTCACAGTCATTTCATAGTGGTTTAACCATGAATTTACCGTGATCCCATGACAACCTAGTAGTATTAGCACTGTGACTCTATGATATTTTCACAGCAAATTATTAGCGTTTTCTCCATGATTTAACTCTACTTTGATAGTGATCTGATACGGTACATCTATCATTAATCCAATTTCGAAATCAAAATTTGAATTTTTAATGTCATTAATCGATAGAAATGGAATTAAAAAAAAAAAATAACATCAATTATTTCATAAATGCTCCTATAATTATTTGTAAGTTTAGCAAATATTTGGGCACATATGTATTTTATTTATTATAAATTTAGCTATTTTAGGAATTTCCGAGCGAAATTTTATCTGTAATTATCTAATTTAGTTAATTTTATAAAAGCTTAAGACGGTAAAATTCTTCAGAATTATGAAAAAAAATAAATAAATAAAAAAATTGAATAACTTTTTTTTTAAAACTGTATAAATTGAATTTAAACTACTGCAAAAAAAAAAGAGAATATCATTTAGATTAATATTTCAATAGTAAATATTTATTATTTATCATAATTTAAAATAAAATATTCTTAAATTAAGAAAACTTGATGATTTACAAATAAAGGCAAAAATTTTTTTTTGATAAATATCGAATTCTTTTAATTTTATAGTATTTAATAAAATAATTTTTCTTATAGCTTAATCTTGAGTATATGGGTCATTCCACCAAATAAAATTATTTTTACGGGGCGACCCTCGTCGATTTGGTTCAAACTTTGTGGAGTCGTTCTATATATCAAAAAAAAAATTCTCTGAAAATTTGAGCCTTTTATATGCAGCTGTTTCAAAATTATGATTTTTTTAATTTTTTAAAAATTTTTGTTTTCAACTTTTTCATTAATTTTTTTGAAGGGAAAATTTTTTTTAAAAAATGAGCGCATAACAGTTTTTCGTAGGAAAAATTCTCAGCTTTCCAATAAGAATATACATTTTTTATTATATGTTACAGAAGACCTTTTAAAATTCGATTAAAGACGAAAAAACGATTTTTATGACTGTGCGGCGCTTGATACATCTAATTTGATATTTTTTTCTGAAAGCTGAGACTTTTTCCCACAAAATATGTGATTTTCACGATGTGCATATTTTTTGTTTGCACAAAATCAAGTAAAATATAAACTCTCTACGATTAAAAAACGTTAATTCTCATTTGTTTTGAGAATGTTGATACATTTTTAACACATATATATCTTAAGCTATCAACAATAGGTGAGATAGGGTGCACTGCTTGTGTTTCTTTCACCGTTTCTGACTCCAAGTATCGTACGTCTAAAACATTTATTTTAAGAAAAAGTCATCATTCCCTAATTAAACGAAACGATTCGGAACGATTTGTAATGTTAAATGCCCATAAAAAGGGTGATTCAAAAGTATTAAAAGTATTCAAAAGCATTAAAAAGTATTTAAAATTTTTTTTCCAATCGTTTTAAGTCGTTTCTTTTAATAAGGGTTGGTGATAACAGTGAAATCAACGCTGGTAAAATTTTGAATATCCGGATGTATAAATTTTGCGGTGTGAGGATATGTTTTCAGGTATGTATCTGCAGTAAAGCTCTAAAAAAAACATTATAAAACTATTTTTCATGATACCAGCATCAATGGTTCAAGTCTAGGAATAAGTAATTTGAACTTTGATTCTTGAGTTTTGTTCAATAGTGATTTCAGACTATTGATGTCATCTGCGTTAATGACAGTTCTGACTTTGTATTCAAGTTTTATAAGAATTTGTGTGCATAATAAATAGTATTTATGGTTTCTGTTTAGTTATAAATTGCAAATCATAAGTTAGGCGTACACTAATGGTTGATCACACCATTGGTCTTCATATAACTTGATTCTAACTAGCTGCTGACACTGATAATAATTTTCAATGCAGGTAATCATGAAAAAAATAGTGTGTAACACTAGATGAAACACAACTTCAGATTGCAGTTACTGTCAGCTTTTGCCTACGGCTCGGGCAGCCTACTTTACTTTCGTCTGACATCGTTTTGTTTCATCTCTTGCCACACAATGAACTATTACAGTTTGTTAAAACTATAAAATCAACGACTTGCATTTTAATAATTATTGATTTTGTTCCAACAAAAAATATGCACATCGTGAAAATCACATATTTTGTGGGAAAAAGTCTCAGCTTTCAGAAAAAAATATCAAATTAGATGTATCAAGCGCCGCACAGTCATAAAAATCGTTTTTTCGTCTTTAATCGAATTTTAAAAGGTCTTCTGTAACATAGAATAAAAAATGGATATTCTTATTGGAAAGCTGAGAATTTTTCCTACGAAAAACTGTTATGTGCTCATTTTTTAAAAAAAAATTTTCCCTTCAAAAAAATTAATGAAAAAGTTGAAAACAAAAATTTTTAAAAAATTAAAAAAATCATAACTTTGAAACAGCTGCATATAAAAGGCTCAAATTTTCAGAGAATTTTTTTTTTAATATATAGAACGACTCCACAAAGTTAGAACCAAATCGACGAGGGTCGCCCCGTAAAAATAATTTTATTTGGTGGAATGACCCATATATAGTATTGAATAGCATGAAGTAACAGATTGAATATTAAGTTCCGAATGCGTGTGGTGGCCGAGCGGGCTAAAGTACATGACTTAAGCTACTCTCAATCGAAGGGTCGGCAGTTCGAGTCCCATCATGCGTTAAAAAAAAATAAAATTCCTTCTTTACCGAGGGTAAAAAAATAGCATTTAATCCTCCAGAGGAATAATTACATGAAGTCGTACAAAGGGATGGATACTAAATAATTTTTTTAAACAAGAAAAATTATTTATTGAAAAACCAAGATTAGGATTATTGTTGCTATTATAATATTATTATTAATTTTATTATTATTATCGTTGAATCAATAAATATAGGATCTCAATATTGCCCCTAAATCTCGATGAAAACTAAGCAGATCCAGGATTAAATGATTAAGAAATCACAGTAATATTACTGTCAATTCACAGCGATATTATTGTGATTTCACGAAGAATCTATAGTAAGACTGCTGTGAAATCACTATATGATGACGGTATTATTACCGAGAAAGCATGACTGAAACACTGCAGATCCAGGATAAACTGATAGTGAAATCACTGTAAATACACAGTAATACCACTGTCAACTTACAGCTATACTACTGTAAATTAACTGTAATGCTATTGTGATTCTACTATGAATCGATGGTGAAATCATCATAAAATTACCATCGGATGATAATTATCACACAGTAAGCAAATGGCACAAAGTTACAGTGATTTCACTGTCATTTCACTATGATTTCACCGAAATTTCACCATGATTTCGGAGTAATCCCGAGTCCACGAGGGTAGAAATGATTTGAAGGATTAAAAAGTATTTAAAATGATTAAAAAACAAATCATTTTAAATCATTTTTAATCATTTTGTTTAATCAGGGATATTAACGTTTTTTTAGCCAAAAGACCTACAAAATGGAACCCACAAATGAGTATTATTTGAGAAATAATCGGTAGCAGCTAACGATTATTTCCTTTCGTGTATAACTACTCTCTTAAATTGAATCAGTAAAAACGTGATTGATTTTTCCATTAGTTACAAAATTTACTGAAAGATCCGAAGCTTTGAATCAATGTACTGACTAATCAGTGAATTTATCTTCACGGCAGTAATGAGTGCCATCTATAGATGGCCCAAGTATACTTGGGAGCTTGTTGGTTAGACAGAAGTTGATTGTAAATTACAATCAAAGATTATCATTTATATTACACTATTATTACGGTAAGTTTAAAATATTCTAACAGACAAAAGTTAATTTATAATTCATATACTAATGAAACTTATTTATTATTCTCAACTGAATGTGAGTAGAATAATTATGAAATGTATTTGTGTATGCATTTGATTTACATTTTAGGTAATGCATAACCTGATATTATGTTATTAATTATTTTATGTTTATAAATAAAAATTATTTCTATATTTAGATAAATGCTTATAACTATTTTTAAT
The DNA here is from genome assembly GCF_029852145.1 of Microplitis mediator. Taxonomy (NCBI): domain Eukaryota; kingdom Metazoa; phylum Arthropoda; class Insecta; order Hymenoptera; family Braconidae; genus Microplitis; species Microplitis mediator. Next base: position 10,463,958 of record NC_079974.1, on the reverse strand, counting down.
GGAAAATTACTATAATTTAACAGACAATTACTTGATGATATTGAAATGGAAGACTTATTAAATGCATTTGACTTTCAAACCACACTTGATAGATTGAAGAATTTAAATCAATAAATCGATGTATTAAAAGAATTCAGTGAATATGTAGAGCCTGAAAAAATGCCCCTTGATTACAGAATGGAGAACGTATTTGATCGAAAAACTTGTACATATGTTGATTCTATTTTTATCAGCGGCTTAATATATGATCATGATATGAATTTTTGTATTTTTTAATGTGCATTAATCAATAAATATTGATTTCTCCGCATCAAAAACTGAATCAGTAGTTATGCCTAATAACATCTGTTATGATTACTAATTTGTTCAGTAACAATTTTAATGATTAGAATAGCCCTAGCAGACCTGAGTCACCGTAAATTCACGGTATTTTTACCGTAAATCTACCGTAGAATACCGTAAAATTCGAGTATATTTACCGTAAATTACGGTAAATCCACCGTAATTTACCGTAATTTGGGTCCGTTAGGGAGTGAAGCGATTTCTACTGATTGAATCAGTCACATTTTTCTGATTTGCATTGGTATACTAGAGAATTTTACATCAGTAAATATTCCCTGATTCAGATTAAGAGAGTAGATGATAAATTTTACTATAAAATTTTCTCCATGTATTAATTATTATTATATTATTAATATTTTATCATTATTAAAAAAATTATTGTTTTTATTTGCCTTCCGGTTTAGTACGGTATTACATAAGTTCTGAATTTCGTGACATTTTTTTCTCTTCTTTTATAATTATCAATACACAAAGACTTCATCCAAGGTTGATTCACTGATTATTTACTTATTATCATTTATATATTATAATTTTCCGTTGATGCTGATTGATTTTGCGACAATAGTTTAGTGTTCGTTTACGTCACCGGTGGTCTGGAATTTTCGATCTAATTACAATCTCTCCCTCGATATAATATAAGGCTGATTACAATTATATGGATCATAGATACTGTAGTATTTCGTAGGTATTACATTTTACAAGAAAATATGATAGTACTAATCGCTATAGTTGTTATTTCTCAATCGTTTGGCATACAGGTAATATATTTAATGATAATGTCAATTGTATATTCTACTTATTATTATTTTTTTTTTCGCAGTAAATATATTGTCGTTAATATAATTTCTAGGGAGCCATGAATATAGTTTTCGAGGATATGACTTGTCCATTTTACAGTGAGGAATATTTCGAAGAACCTGACACTTTTATAAATGATCAAAATGCATTGGTCGTAAACGTTTCGATCCTTAAACCAGTTCCGATAGAATCTCAAGTAATTATTGTTTTTCACTGTTATTTTTGTTATTACTCATTTTACGATTATCATTTTTTTTTTTCTCAATAACAGTAAAGTTTTTTCTCATCTTAATGAATTTTTGAGTCATATTAATTATATTACTAGCGTACATGTTTCGCCCGCAAAAGCGCGAGTGTGTCGTTTTTCATATATTTATTTTAATGTATATTACTGTGTCAGTTGCGTATATTTTTATGCTGTTTTAAGCTCTTATAGCCAATCACATTACAAATAGTTTGGTTTCACATATATTTCATGTCTTTTATATTATAAAATAGAGATTAAACATTTTGTTACGTTTCAACACAGACTTATATTATTTTTAGAAAATCAGTTCTATAGAACGAATTTTCGTATATACTATTGAAGAACTCTAATAAAATCCTGCTTCAATTGCTAACCCCCTTTTAAAAACTAAAAAAAAAATTTTCTTGTTTCTATGCAGTCTTTAGTACGTTTACCCGAGAAAATAAATCATATATGGCCATATATAAAAGCACGGCAAGTCTATGGTTCCCGTGGCACTGCCAAATAACCACGAATTTATGTAGAACTCGACGAAGTAAGACTTTATTTTAGGGATAAAATTTTTGATCTCTCTTAGTTTTCAAGATCCCGGGAAAAAATGATTTTGCCTAATTATATATAATTATATATGATTATATATGGAATATATATAATTATATATGGTATTATATATAATTATATATGGTTATATATAGACCTATATATAATTATATATGGTTATATATAGACCTATATATAAGTATATATAGCCTTATATATAATTAGACCTAATTATACCGGGAAAAAAATGATTTTGCCTAATGATATATGATTATATATAGAATATATATGGTTATATATAGACCTATATAAAAGTATATATAGCCTTATATATAATTAGATCTGATTAGACCTGAACTATATAGACCCATATATAGTAATTTTTATTATATTTTAGATCTTTAGATCTATATATAATCAAATTAAAATTAACTATATATATATATATATATATATATATATATATATATATATATATATATATATATATATATATACATATACATATATACATATATATATATATACACTAATGCAAAAAATTAAAGGAGCAGAAAAATTTTATAAATTTTTTAGTGATTTTTGGAAGGCTGTAACTTGGTGAAAAAAAAATCGTATCGAAAATTTAAAAAAAGCATTTTATAGCTTGAAATCCCTAGTTTAAGTGTATTTTTTTCAAAATTTTTTAAAAGCTCCGATTATTGCGCAAACATGAGAAATACCGCGAGCCAAAAAATTTCTAAATTTTTTTTTTTTTTTCCGAAGAGCCCACGGACCGCGGAAAAATTCTTTCAACTAAACGGATGCATACATCGTTTAGCAAATTTATTCAGCTTCAATTTGGTTTTTTTTTTAACCCCGTAAGACGATTTGTCGCAGAGATATCAGCCTTCAAACAGAAAATGATCCTTTTGGCTTTGATCTTCGATATTTCAGGTACCAATGATCACACAGAAAGTTGAAGGGCGGCGTTGAAAACTTGAATAAATTCCCTACAAGACCCTGTCATCATTTTTTGAAAAAAAAAATTTTTTTTATTTTTAACATCCATTAGAAGAAAGTACAAAAAAATGACTTTTTTTGGTTTTTTAGTAAATCAACCGCTACTCTGCAAATATCGATAAAAAAAATAATGTTGCCAGGGACTTTTTTAGCTTAATGTACCCCCAAGACCCCTGTAAATTTTTAAATTGATCCATGGAACCGTTTTTTGGGAATCATCGATCAAATTTTAGCTAAACAATTAAAGGAGCAAGTTTTGTTCCTTTAATTGTGCAATCATAATCAAAATGAAAAAATTTTTTTTTTTCGACTTTTCTCAAATTTTTGCGTTGGTAACTCAGCAAATGCAAGGAAATGACAAAAAAAATAAAAAATTTCCAAAAAATGTCAAAAAAAAAATTTAGAACACAAAAAACAAGTTTCAAATTTTTTTTTTCTTCGATTTTTTTTGATGACAGGGTCTTGTAGGGAATTTATTCAAGTTTTCAACGCCGCCCTTTAACTTTCTGTGCGATCATTGGTACCTGAAATATCGAAGATCAAAGCCAAAAGGATCATTTTCTGTTTGAAGGCTGATATCTCTGCGACAAATCGTCTTACGGGGTTAAAAAAAAAACCAAATTGAAGCTGAATAAATTTGCTAAACGATGTATGCATTCGTTTAGTTGAAAGAATTTTTCCGCGGTCCGTGGGCTCTTCGGACAAAAAAAAAAAATTTAGAAATTTTGTGGCTCGCGGTATTTCTCATGTTTGCGCAATAATCATTTCAAGCTATAAAATGCTTTTTTTAAATTTTCGATACGATTTTTTTTCACCAAGTTACAGCCTTCCAAAAATCACTAAAAAATTTATAAAATTTTTCTGCTCCTTTAATTTTATGCATTAGTGTATATATATAAGTTAATATTTTATTTATAGAATATTTAATATTTAGTTTTTCTTATTTAATATATTAGATGCTCTATGGTCTTTATTGATATTTAATGATCAATACTCGTTAAATGCATTATAGTTTTAGGTGTATATTTACAGAAATAATGATTACAATTTTACTATAAATTATAATTTTAAAATATTTACGAAGGGTTACATTATATTTTTCAGTCTGTTAAAAAAGTAATAAACTTATGTATAGTTAATAATACCCAGTTACCAAACAGTTTTTAAAGTGTTTGGTTTTTTGCATACATAATTTTCAACTCTTATGAGTTGTGTTAATATTTTAACATTGGAATAATTGATCAGCATTCTCCTATCACTTTCTTTTATAGGAATTACATGCTCAATAATAGATTTGGTTTTGATGCGATATGATATACACTAATGGAAAAAATTAAAGGATCAAAAAAAAATTCTAAATTTTTAGGCGATTTTCAACAGGCTCTAACTTTGAGAGAAATGGTCGTACAAGAAAAAAAAAAAAAGGAAATTGTAGCTTCAAGTATCTACTTTTTGGATTAGAACTTTAAAATTTTTTAGCGTCAGCAGTTTTTGAGTAATCTTAGAAAAACTAACGGCAAAAAAATTTTCAAATTTTAAAAAATTTTTTTTTTTTGGTCTCCGGGCGTGGAAAAAATTATTTTTGCTTAGCCACTATAAGGGTCGGATAACTTGATTATTCAGCTTTGATTTCTTTTTTTATGGACCTTGATACGTCCACTTCTCGCCGAGATATCGGTCTTCAAATGGAAAAGGATCCTTTTGTCTTTGATTATCGATATCTCAGAAACCAATGATCGCACAGAAAGTTGATGGTGGGTTTTAAAAACTTGAATAAATTCCCTTCAACGATTAGCCAGTGCTTTTAAAAAAAAAAAATTTTTCCTATCGTCACATGAATTTAAAAATGCAACAAAAAAAGGGCTTTTTGTGGTTTTTTAGAAAATCAATCGCTGAAACGAAAATATTGTGGAAATCAATAATGTTGACTGTGCATTTTACAGTTCAATATGTCCACAAAAACCCTGCAGAGAGCCAGATTAATCAAACCAGCCGTTTTTTTGTTTCACGCGATCAAATTTTTAAAAAAATTAAAGGATCACGTTTTTTGCTCTGAAAAGCTCATAATCTTAAACAAGATGAAAACAAACATTTTAGCGGAGCTTTGTCCACAATTTTATTGCAGACAGTGCTTGAATTTCCAAAAAAGAAAAAACTTTTTTTTTCGAAACAAAAATTTCAAAAAAAAAATTTTTTCAAAAAAATTTTTTTTTGGAATAACTTTTGGAAATTTACAAAACCAACATCCTCTAATTTTTAACACGTTTACGTCGCTGCATTCCGTGATTTTACTGATCTCTCAGTCATTAAATTCAAAAAAAATTTTTTTTTTTTGAAATTTTTGTTTCGAAAAAAAAAGTTTTTTCTTTTTTGGAAATTCAAGCACTGTCTGCAATAAAATTGTGGACAAAGCTCCGCTAAAATGTTTGTTTTCATCTTGTTTAAGATTATGAGCTTTTCAGAGCAAAAAACGTGATCCTTTAATTTTTTTAAAAATTTGATCGCGTGAAACAAAAAAACGGCTCGTTGGATTAATCTGGCTCTCTGCAGGGTTTTTGTGGACATATTGAACTGTAAAATGCACAGTCAACATTGTCGATTTCCACAATATTTTCGTTTCAGCGATTGATTTTCTAAAAAACCACAAAAAGCCCTTTTTTTGTTGCATTTTTAAATTCATGTGGCGATAGGAAAAATTTTTTTTTTTCAAAAGCAATGGCTAATCGTTGAAGGGAATTTATTCAAGTTTTTAAAACCCACCATCAACTTTCTGTGCGATCATTGGTTTCTGAGATATCGATAATCAAAGACAAAAGGATCCTTTTCCATTTGAAGACCGATATCTCGGCGAGAAGTGGACGTATCAAGGTCCATAAAAAAAGAAATTAAAGCTGAATAATCACGTTATCCGACCCTTATAGTGGTTAAGCAAAAATAATTTTTTCCACGCCCGAAGACCAAAAAGAAAAAATTAAAAAAATTTGAAAATTTTTTTGCCGTTAGTTTTTCTAAGATTACTCAAAAACTGCTGACGCTAAAAAATTTTAAAGTTCTAATCCAAAAAGTAGATACTTGAAGCTACAATTTCCTTTTTTTTTTTTTCTTGTGCGACCATTTCTCTCAAAGTTAGAGCCTGTTGAAAATCGCCTAAAAATTTAGAATTTTTTTTTGATCCTTTAATTTTTTCCATTCCCAGGTAGAAAGTCATCAATGGAATTAGCTTGTATTAAGCTAATTTTATCAGTTTTAGCCTAAAATTAGCCAACAAACTATGGTTAACACAAGGTTAGTTGGTAACGCTTTGGATCGCTAACATAAAGCTTGCAGTTTTAGCTTGCATAAACAGTGACAATTTAGCTTACTATAAGGTTAAAAATATATCTTATTCTTAGCTAGAATAGATTTGGTAATTTAAGTATGAAAACATGTTTACAAAGAAAAATTTTTTATTATTTTTTTTTTTGTACACAAACATCAGATATTGGGCATTAAATGTGTAGTGTTATATATATTTTCCCTAGTGGTTTTGATGACACCGTGTAAACATTTATCTGAAAATAATAATAATATTTATTTAAAAACATAAAATAATTAATTAGACGATTTGAGGTTATGCATTACCTTAGATATATAAATCAACTACAAAGACATTTCAGAATTATTCTAGTCACATTCAATAGAGAAAAATAAATAAGTTTTATTAGTATATAAATTATAAATTAACTTTTGTTTGTTGAAATATTTTAAACTTACCCTAATAATAGTGCAATATAAATGATAAACTTTGATTATAACTTGCAATCAACCTCTGTCTAACAAACAAGCTTCCAAGTAGATGGCACTCTTTACTGCTGTGAAGCTAAATTCACTGATTAGTCAGTAAATTTATTCAAAGCTACTGATCTTTCAGTAAATTTTGTAACTACTGAAAAAATCAGTAACATTTTTACTGATTTAACTTAAGAGAGTAAGGACGTTTTAAAAAATTCAAATTTTTTTATAATGAGCATTAAAAACTTGTGATTCAATAAATTAAAAAAAAATCAAAACTTACTTGCTTAGTAAATATTTTTCTTTATATATGTTGCAAATAAAATTGAACTTATTTATCACTTATAAACAATAACACAAACTCCTAATTAACCTCAAACTTCAGTTTTCGATGTACGCTTGGAGTAATGTTAGCAGATAAGGTAGTTTTAAGTTTAGAATCCAAGCTTAGAACAAATCTTATCATACGCGTGGAAAAAGAGCTAACAGCAAGGTATATTTGAAGGTTAGTTACACTCTAAAGACTTGTCATAGAATTCATCCTAATAACAACCTAGAATAAAGCTTACAAAACAAGACTTAGATGTTAAGCTAAAATAAAGCTATTTTGAAGTTTCAAACTTGTCCGACTAAGACAATTTTCTACCTGGGTTAGTGTATATGTATTATACATAATCATATCTAATTATATATGAGTATATATAACTTATATATGATTATATATAATTAGACCTGGCCAATTTTTAGATCTAATTATATATAAGGTCTTATATATAATTATATATAATTAGGCAAAATCATTTTTTCCCGGGATATCGAATTTAGAAATTTAAAAAATTCAAAAAATTTTTTTTTAACTTCCCGCTAAGAAAATTGAAAATTTCCAAAACTTCGGGAAGTTATTGGTTTCGGTCCGATTTGCAAAAACCGAATTTCTATCATATTTTGACGTTTTGAGGTTCTAGGAAGCTATCCTGACTAATTTCACGATGATGACCGAGTATATGTATGTGTGTACGTACCTAGGCCTGTATGTAAATATTCATAACTCTTGAACAAATAAACCGATTTTGATCTTTGAGGTGTCATTCGACGCGGCTTGTTAATATCTTGAAGTTGTAAAAATTTGAGCTTAATCGGTAAGTTGAGTTCGGAGATATTTCAAAAATAAAATTTCTTCAAAAATGTTTTATTTCGATAACTTTTAATTTTCAGGATGGATTGATTCCAAAATCTAATCGGCTCTAAAACTTTATAAGCCGCGTCGAATACCACTTCAACCATCAAAATCGGTTCATTCGTTCAAGAGAAACTGTTGACGAAAGAATTCAAAAAAAATTTTTTTTTTGGTTTTTTTGAAATTTCTCAAAAACGACTCGATAAATCGATTTCAAAATTTGATCAGCTTTAGAACTTGATAAACCACGTCGATTGCCACCACAACCGTCTTAATCGGTCAATTCGTTTACGAGATATCGTTGATAACAAAAATAGTGAAAAACGTTTTTTGTCGGATATCTACAAAAAAATCGAATCACTCGATTTCAAAATCTAAATAGCTCTAGAACATAAAAAAACGCATCAATTGACGCCTCAACCATCAAAATCGGTTAATTCATTTGCGAGATATCGTGGGAGAAAGAAATGCTAAAAAATGGTTTTTTCGAAAACAATGGCAGACAAAAGTATTTTCGAGCTCGAAAATGTATTCACAATAATGTTTACGAGCTCAAGGAGCTTGATAACAGCGGGAAGTTTTGGGGCTGGCCCGCAGGGTCAACCGATAGACCGATTTTTTTTTGCAATGCATTTTATTGTAATTCACTTTCAGAAAAATGAATTTCAAACAAACAAGACATTATCTTTAATACTTTCAGAGATACAAGCATAAATGTGCTTGTGTTGAAATAAAAATTGCACACTTTAAGCGTGAAAGCGTTGACGGTACTTGATGATCGATCTATTTTTATACTTGGCGCGAATTCGAGTTGAATTTTTTCTATTGATGATACCTCCTCGTGGTGCGATCTGGGCATTGATAAATTTTTTTATAAATTAATTTTTCTTGATCCCCGACCCGAAAGTACGGACTTCCTGGCTGCCTTTTGCTCCAGAAAGAACAACTTTTGTGGCTTACACGAATTACAGCGCGCTCTGGTGGACTACGTTTTTTTTCTGGCTCAGTCGTGTAACTATATTCACAAGCGCGCTTGTGTCAGTATACTCACACATGAGTAATACACTATAAAATGTATAGTATACAGTGCCGGCGTACTGACAGCTCAACATAACCAACACAGATCATTTTAAATCGTGATATTTCCTATAATTTTCAAGAGTTAATACTACTGAGATATATTAAGGACATTCTCAGACCGTAGCCCCCGCTTTTTAAGAAATTTCAATAGCTTTCAACTGTTATAACCATATTAAAATTTTATTAATTAATTAAAAAAAAATTAAAACCTTAATTGAAAAAAGGATAACGTAGTCGTAATTTCACCGAGGTATACAATTTTTAAAAAATGACTTGCAATTGATATCAATCAGGAGTTAAACGAAATTTGTTGAATAAATTTTAGCCTACAAAATTTGAAAATTCGAATTATAAAATTGACATGAAGATTTCACTGAAATTTATTTTACAAGTCTGTTCAGCTTCCAATTGATATCAACTGCAAGTAATTTTTTTTTTAATCTATATCTTAGCGAAATCACGACTACGTTTTCCCTTTTTTAATTAAGGTTTTAATTTTTTCTTAATTAATTAATATAATTTTGATACGCGTATAACTGCAGTTATGAGAGTTGAAAGCCATTGAAATTTTTTAAAAAGTGTATTTTTCAAATTTTTTTTTTTAGCCCGCCCCGACCAGCAAAACCTCGGCTTCGCCTCGGCTTTGCAACAGTCAGGCGGGCCGCCCCCTCCCCCCACCTTTGTCCGTATTTCCGTACTTTCAGTTGGAGATCAAGAAAAATAGTATACAACCCACGGCCAAAAAGTTGGATGCTCTGACGCAAGGAATATAGATGCCGAGGCGAAGCCTTTCTGGCCTAGGGTAGTAATATACTAATAAAAAATGGCTCTTTATAATTATATATAATTATGTATAACTATATGCAATTATATATAATTATTTCTATAAAAATGAAAAATTCGGGCGTGTGCAGGATTTGAACCGTGGACCTTGCGCTCGAAAGTTTAACCCGCTACCCGCTGACCTAAGAGATTTAGTTGAAAAGTAATTTTTGTATGAACTTTAAGTAATAAAAATCTTATAGGTGATAGATACTTGGTCAACAAAATTTTATATCTATGAACAGACATGAGCAGACATGAACAGGCATGGACAGGTATGATCAGGCCTGAGCGTATTTAACGCTTCAGACATGAACAGGCATGGTCAGGTACACACAAAAAAAGGAATTCTTGGGTCAAGAAGAAAATCGTTTCCAAAAATAAATTCTTAAATTAAAATATCCTCTTTTCTTGTTTGAAAAAATTTTCTCTTGGTAAAAATTTTTTTTTTTTTAATTAGAGTATATAAAGCTCTTCAATAAAGAAATTCAATTTTGATTTAAAAATATAAATTTTTGCTTTAAATGTTTTTAGTTTCTCCGAACAAGAAAACAACTTGGTTGGCTCAAGAAAATTTAGCTCTTGGTTTTAGAAGATACCAACTCATTCTAAAAACATCGTTCTCTCGAATGTAGTCGATATCGATTCATTTCGATACATCGAGTTTTTAAACGGAGGCACATTTAACTTACTCCAAGTAAAAATTAATTTATTTAAAGATTTGATAACATTTAGTTCAAAATAAATGTAGACTTCATCTTAGAACGATTAATTTTAGATTTAAAAAATAAAAAACTCATTTTAAAACTAAATTATACATCAATGTAAATAAAAAATACTTTTATTTTAAAATATAATAAATAAGTTCAATTTCAAATTAATTGTTTTTATTAAAAATTCAATTCTCAGAATATATACAATTAATTATCAAAATAAATTTTGATTCTTTATTACAATAAGAAATTTTTTTTGTTTATGAAAATAAATTAAAGGTTATGTTATTTATCCTGGCTTCATTGACACTATGAACTGCATGATACCACACTAAAAAGGAAACAATTTTATATGAACTTAGGATTAGAAATGAAAACAAACTTGATTATCTGATATATGATTAAAAACAGCATAAATAAAAATTAACTTACTTTTTTCGCGATTGAAACGACACCCTTTAACTTAACTTAAATCAGGAAATAACACCAGATATAATGACTAATAACTACAATAACTCACATTTTTACCGAACACTTCAATTCAAAACAATTTATGTATATGAATTAGTTAATTGTATAATTAATAAACTAATACTATTAGAATATTGGTGTGTAATATATAATTGCACATATACGGCGCCAGCGCTGAACAGACTCGTTTCATTTTTTTGGGATCTTCGGGCGTCTACGTGTATACACAAAGTAGTGTCCGAAGTAGAGAAGCTGCATAGACCCGAGTGCTCCTGTTATCCGAATGCTGCTATGGAAAAAAACCAAGAGCTTGATTTTCTTGACTTGAATTTTTTTTATTTTTGTTTCAAGCAATAGCCACTAGTTGGTTTAAGAAATCTGACTCCTTACGTAGAGAAGTTAAATTTCATAGAATAAAATATTCAATATACATGAATGAAGAAATTCAAAAAACAATTTACTTTCTTAAAATATTTTTTCTTTTTGAACTAAAATCATATATTTTTAACTTAAAACTTTAACCCATTTGAGTCGAAAAAATAACTTTTTGAATCAAAATAATCAAAATTAAGAAAAAATTTTCTTCAACCAAGATTTATTCCATTTTCCTAAATATTCTCTTGACTCAAGATAATTCTCTTTGAACCAAGATAACCTTTCGGTCAGTGTATGATCAGGTCTGAGCATATTTAACGCTTCAGACATGAACAGGCATGATCTGGCCTGAGTGTATCTAACGCTTCAGACATGATCAGGCCTGATCATGTCTAATTTCAGGCCTGATCATACATGAACAGGCATGGTCGGGTCTGATCATTTTTCCCGGGAAGGTTCAAAAGTTTTCGTTTAGTGGTAAAAAAAATTCAAAATAGTTAGCTTATTATTTTATGATAAATCTTATTTTTCAGAAAATCCAAAAGTGCACACCTCAATCGCTTATTTTATTTTTAACCATTACTTCTATTTTATACTTTTTACGTTTTTTATTAATTAAAATTAAACAAAAAGGACTCAGATAGTGATTTTCAAAAGGGTTCTTGTGATAAAAAAAAAAAAAATTAAGTCGACAAGTTGTGTTTTTCGAAAGTTATCGTGTTTTTACGAGCCCGGACACCACAATTGACGCACTAAGGACTTCGGACTAAATCAATTGTTTTAAATTAATCTCATTATAAATTAACTAAATATAACATTGAAAAATGTTCCTTAAGAAATTTCCTTTAAAATAGTATAAATTTTTATGAACTTTGGTGTAATATAAAGAAGGTAGAGAGGATTCAAAGTCAGTGAAGTCAGTGAAACGAGCGAGAGCGATAGAGTGACAGTAAAGCACATTCAACGCTTTCGCGATTGAGGCGTGCAAAGTTTTTTTCAGTTACCCTTCTATTATGAACAAGCAAAATGTACGAAGAACGGTTATTTAACAACTTTCTAAAACGGAATTAGTGAAAATTAGTGAATATTTACTATTTGCCAGTAGATTTTACCAATTTACTTTTAGAGAGAACATTAAATCAAATTTTTCATACGCTAAACATAATAATGTGAAAATATTTTGAGTTTTAACACATTTAAATTTTGTATATCTCATAAGATAACAACTTTAGATATTAGACCATGAAGCCTTTTTTTGAATAGAATTAAACTTTCTGAATTCACAAGTTTATAGCTCATAAACAAAAAAAGATTACCTTTTCTTAATTTTTAGGGATGTTTCAAACTAACGGGTGCATCAATGGGTGAATATGTTGTAGACACTGGATTTAATGTACAGCTGGACTTGTGTGATGCAATCGAGGAACCTATTATAATGGGTCGGCTTTTTCAAGCATTTGGATTCTCTGTAGACGATTGTCCACCTGGAATTGTAAGTTATAATTGACTATGAGAGATAGAAAAATTCTGAGGTGACATAACGATTCAATGAATTCTTATTACTTTTGGAATAACGATTTAGTGAACGGTGTACAATGCCATGATGGTATCTGATAGCTTTTGTTAGTATAAAATTTCCAAAGGCTCCTAATTATAATTATAGCAATGCATAATAACTTGTTGATTACTCGACTTCCGGTTTTAAGTATGTTCGACAGCACAACAAACATTCGTACATTTTTAACTTCCCGCCCGATGTCCGTCCGTGTGTGTGTGGATGTGTGTGCCAACTTTTTTTGTCCGACGATATCTTTGGAACGAATCAACCGATTTGAACGTTCTTAGTGACAATCGACAGGACTCACCAAGACTTAAAATTTATTAGATTTTGGAGTCGATTGGTCATGTAGTTTACGAGTTATACGAAAAATAAGAATAAAAAATTTTTTTTTAGGGTTTTTGCGTATAACTCATAATCGATTGCCACCAAGAACGTTCAAATCAGTTGATTCGTTTCAGTTTTCAGATTTTTTATCTCTATTTTTCTCCGTGTATCAAGTTCAAAGTCATGAAAGAAAAAAACGAATATCAAATGAAGACAATAGAAATTCTTTCTAAGTAAGTCTTTATTCATTAAGGCCAAGATAATTCTGACAGTACTAAGCGATTGGTGCACGATAATTTTCTTAATTTTGACGAATCATTGCTATAAAGAAATAATTCTGTTTCAAATAGCATCAAATTTTGATCAATAAAATCATAAATTGCCTATCTAACTTCAATCACAGTGTTTTAAATTAAAGTAGCAATAGTTAATATCCATATACATTCTGGATGATCGACACACAGACACACATGCATTCATACGACAACACTTACATTTACACTTACTTATTCCTAACATAAAGAAAGTCTCATAAGTCAGTTATGTAGTTGTTAAAATTACTTATGTGTAAATAGTAAAAACCATAATCATATAAATAACTTATATAGAAGTGCAATATTATTTACTGGTCGAACACCTGGACAAGGAAGCAAAACGAATGTTTGACTGGTCGCTAAAGGTTGCGCTAAAATCCATTACACTAGTAACATGTATTTGAGCAAGATTCTGAAGTAAGTATCTTGAGCAAGACCCCTAGCTGTTAGTGTTTTTTTCTACATATGTGTCTTTCGCAAGATCGTGTATCAAGAAACCAATGTCAAGATTTGTGTATGCCTTGCTCATGGTATTGTACGCAAGAATATTAAAGATATCTTGAACACGGTGCAATGAAAAAGTGTCTGACGCATTTCTTGCACTAGTATAACTTACAGTAGCTACTTACGCATGACTTACTGAAGATCTGCTCAAGGCTCAAGACATGAGAGATTATTATTACATTGAATACATTTTCCATGAAATCGTTATTTTAAATTCAGTATTGATTTTTGAATCTCATGTTACCTAATGTTCTAATCTTAATTCTAATATATTTTAGGGTGTTTATGGAAGTGAAGGTTATATAATGCCAACAGATACATTTCCAGATGAATTCCCACCTAATAAATACTTGGTGGAACTAAGTATTTTATTGGAGGAGAAACCATTATTAATACTTCATACATTCGTCAGCATTCAATAAAACGTGAAGTTAGTTTTTGGACCGACACTATTATGATAATTACTTATTTTTCGTTGTATAATCATGAATCTTAATAAAAGTAACGACTCTCATGGCGTTTTTAAGCTTGCTCGGTAAAAAAAACATTTTATAAAATTTCAGAAAGTGTTATAAAGCTCAACCATGTTGACCACACGGATAAAAACGAATGATATATTCTCCAATGTGACATAGTAATTATTATCATGTAGCATGGTGACGCAGATTTTTTAGCCGCATTATAAATTTGACATAGTAATTTGTCCGATCTTAAATGGTAGCATTAGCTATGCTAGCATGGAAATCATTCCTATGCTAACATTGGAATGATTACGATTTTGATGAAGCTCCCTGTGGAAAAGGTCTTCTAAAATCTCATAAAAAAAATTGGCTATAAGAAAACGATCAGTATTTGTCCGCGAAAAATCTCAAAAATTCTTATACAATTATTTTCCCATAGATGGTGCAATAAAAAAAATTATTTCTTAAAATTCTCATATAAATGACCAGAATCTATAAGAAACAGAAGCTGTAATTTTGTGATTATAAGTATTTATAAGTTTTCGAAAAATGTAAAGTTTACAATTGCGTAGATTTTGGAAATGAATAAGATTGTATGAGACGATATCTGAAGTAATCATATAAGATTTTATACTGATTAATCAATGTGAGTACAGTAATTTTCCATATAGTAACGAAAAAATTTATGAGATTGATTAAGTTATAGTTTCTTTAGTAATGATTAAGGTTTATATGCTAAATTATTGAATTTTTTAGCATGAATTCAAAAAGTTTTTATTATGTATACTCAAGAATATTTGTATGAGTATTTACGCGGCAAATCCTCAGCAATCTATTCCCGAAAAATCTATGAAATTGAGTCAGTTTATTTATTCATCAAAAATTACTCAAGTAAACATTAATATTAAATATTAAAGTCATGATGTATTATAGGATATACTATAGTACAATCCAAAAGGGTACTTGTCGCTCTGTCAAATGACAGAGAAGTACTCGAACAAAATCGTATTGAAATTTGGAATATAACATTTCTGAAATAAATGTCTTACCAGGGACACTACAAATCGTAGGCGCGATCTCGTGGCAAGTACCGAACTACTTCCGCTGCTGCTGCCTAGCACCGGGGACTTTCCCCTTCTCCATATCGATCTTTTCTCCCAAGAAATTTTTTCTCTTGGCTTAAGCAACTTTTGTTATTTTAGTCGGAGAAAACAAAAATACTTGCGTGAAAAGAATAGTACTTGTTCCGAGAAATTTTATATACAAAAAAATAATGTATCTTGCACCAAAAAAAATATCTCTTACTTTAAGAAATATGAACTTTTGAGACAAGTGAAAATTTTTTGATTTAAGCGTAAAAATATGTTGACGTGAAAAAAAAAATTTTGATTCAAGATAAAAATTTGAAGATAATTGTTTACTTGGTGCAAGTAAATTTTTATTTTCCGAATCGATCAAAAATATTATTATTTTTGGTGTAAATTCTTATAAAAAAAAATGAAGTTAAGCAATTATTTTTGAATGAATCTGATAAAATTAATATTTTATGTGAATGGAAATTATTTATAAAATCTCATAAGTACTCCATAATATTTTATAAGTAATAGCCTTCTAACTAAAACTTACAAAAACTCATAAATCACATAGCTTTTAAATCAAAAATAAATCTCTTAAGTTTTTACAAGTTAATTCGATTATAGATTTTCTTACTAATTCTCATAAAATTTTTATGAGAAAAAGGTCTGCATTTGTCCATGTGATTCCTGATTCAGTCTCATAAAATTTCGAGGAAATACTTGTTAAATATTTTCTCATGAAATATGTGTAACAGGGAAAATTTGAATTTTCCGCGTTACTACGATTACCTAGTATACGCGCCGTCGGTAAAACTATAACTACTCCAGGGTTATCCGGGGTAGAGCGCGACTTGTCACCAGGAGTGGTAATTGTAGGGGCTTGTCCGTCAATCCCCCTCTCTAGCTGTAAGTAGGAGTTTCCAGATTTCCGGAAGTTGCCGAAATTAATCGAGTGGGTGCACCGTGAAAAGTGTCGAAGAGAATCGAGACCGGAACACAACCGGACAGACCTCCGAAGCCAGCAGACGCGCAATACGCAAACAGGTAATTAATTTTATTCTACTTGGATTCTGTAATTGTGGAACCAAGCGATATTAATTCTAAATATTATAGATACCAGGCCATTAGCCGGTATCCTTTATAACTATTATTAATTATACTGGAAACGCAGGTGAAGGAGTAAAATTTTGGAAATTGGGAGACGATAAAGAGAGCGGAGAACGAGAAAAGACGAGACAAAGGAACCAACAAGGAGACAAAGGAACCTGACGGAAAAGGACTGGAGACACCGCAACAGAAGGAAAAACATCAGTAATAAACCTCAGGTATTAATTAAATTAACTGTTCTAGGCCCAAGCCAGAATATTAATTTAATTTTGTAAAAATACTTAGTCGTTCGTCGGGTAATCCGCGTCTAGGCCCGTTATAAATTAATTAGTCGTAGAATTTTGTTAAAATTAATTTAAGCCAGACGGTTGTCTAATCAGATCCAGGCCTTTTAGCCGGATCTAGGCGTCGTTGATAATTCCAGGCCATCGCCGGAATTACTGCGTCGTAGAAAAATTCTAGGCCCATTGTGCTGAGCACAAGCCAGAAATTTCGTGGTCGAGTCCGCGTTAAAATTAGTTGTTAATTAAAATAAATAATTAAAATTAAATAAATTACTTAACCAAAATTATCGAATTAAATAAAGAAATTAATTAAGACAAAGTAATAGACGCGAGAAGTCTGAGAGAGAAATTTAATTAATTAATAAATAAAATTATCAATTAAATTAATTAGTTAATAATTAAAATTTATTAGATAAAATTAGTTAATAAATTATCATAATTAAAATTAATAACAATAAAAGGGTTTGAACCGAAAAGAAAGAGTCGGAAATGCAAAGTAGTCATTAGAACATAATTTGAAGTATTGGGTGAACGCGACGTTGAGATCTCTGACGTAAATTTATTGTTGATAAAGATAATTATTAAATGAAGGAAATTGATGAGAAAGATAAAAGTGATAAAGTCAATTAAAAATAAGTTAATTAATAAATTTTCTTATTCTCAATTTAATTAATTTATTTATTGTAAAAGTGTGGCGGGAAAGTTGATGGCCGGACGCCATTTTATATTATTTAAAATCAGTGTGTGTGGAAATAAGTCCAGGGGACTAGAGTGAGTGTGCGCGTGTACAGATCCAGGGGATCAAATTTTAAATAATTAATATTGCTAATTATGTTCGTCAGGTACGACGATTTTAAGTTGTTTTAAATAAATGCCAAAGGTAGTTGGCCAATAGTAGTAATAAAGTTGTGTGCGTGTGTGTGTGATGCCAAAGGTAGTTGGCTTAAAAAGGTTTATTTAACGTCAAAGGTAGTTGACGATAGTCATAAGGAATAATGTATAAGGAATAGAAGTATAAGGTTTATAAGGTCAAAAGGTTATAAGGTTAAAAAGGTTATTAATTAATAAAAAGAAAAAAGGTTAATTAAAAAGTGTATTAAAATTATTATAAATTATCCTTCCTCTTCCTTCTCTTACAAATTAATTAATTTACAACGACCCTGATGATCTAAGATCCGGCTCTGGGAGGCCGTTATTACTTCCAGTGGCGCCCTTAAAAAGGACGACCAGAGTAGCAGCATAGCCCTGTTATATTTGGCGCCCAACTTTTATAAAAACCCCGTGAATAATTGTAAGAGAGGTTGAGGAGTTAATTTATAATAAATAGTCGAAAAAAAAAAAAAGTAAAAAAAAAAATCGGAAAAATAAAAATTAGTGTGGTGTGGTTGTTGAAAAAATTTTTAAAATTTGTTGAGAAAAATTTTGAAAAGGTTTTGAAAAATTTTGAAATCGGAGATATAAAATAACGGAATATTTTATTTTAATAGCCGGAAAAATAATTGTGGAAAAATTTTATTTGAAAAATACGGAGAAAAAAATTTACGATAAAAGTATTATTCTAATTAATTAAATAAAGTACAAAAATAATCGTGTTACTTAAAAGAATATAATTAAAATAATTTATGCTAAATAAATAAAATATTTACATAGACAAATAAAATTGAGTAAAATATTTTAAACTTATATTTTACTCACTACCGGATGCGTCAATATTCTAAATATAGAAAACACAAACCTAAGACTGAAAAAAATTAAATTTTACTCAGACTTAAAATCGTAAATAAAAGATAAATTTTGTTCAGAGTTAAATTCGTAAACAAAAGATTAAAATTTACTCGGACACAAAATTCAAAATAAAAGATTTACTAAATTTTAACTTAAACTAAAATACATAAACAGAAGTTTAAGTTCGATAAAATTTAATCCATCAAGTAAAATAAATTATTATTCATAAATAATAAATATTTAATAAAATAAATAATAATCATGGTGAATCATCAAGACCCAGACTCTTCAGGACGTCGATTATCAGCAGGTCGAGGTTACAGTCATCAACCGATGTCACCGAATCCAGGTAGACCAGTAATGACATCAACAATTACAACAGTTACAACGTCAACAAGAACTACACCGACGATTACAACGACTGCAAGTTCACTACCATCGATGTCATTACCACAGAATCCGCCGCCTCCGTATTCGTTACTACAGAATCGACAACCTTCAAGTTCGAACACAGGTAGCCACGGGTTAAATCTAGCCGCAGGTGGGTTGGATTTTCCACCCATACTGCAGGCCCAGGTTCCCCGTAGGCCAATACCAGATCGTGATCAGATGGATTTTGCTGGAAGTCTGAACCATCTTGAAAATAACATACCACCGGATATGCAAAGACTATTCGATCGCATGGACAGCAGTACTCAGCAAATACGCCAGTTGTCGGAAAATCAAAGACTCACCAATGAACACAATGCTGCGCAAATTAATCAATTATCTCAACTAATGCGGGAAGTATTGGATGTAAGAAGAGAATCAGACAACAGGTGGCATTCAAGAGATCAGTCTTGGCGTTCCAACTCACCGGTAGACTGGAGAGCAGCTGAGCTCCAATTAAATAATGCAAACGTTGCCCCCATGGGTCAACATTTGGCGAGGGGGGAGGGCCCAGCCGCTGACAGACTTCAGTACCACGGATTTCAAGATCAACAGCACCTACCACAAGGTCAACCTGGTAACAATCGTGTGGACAGACCAGATGTAAATAATCAAAATATACCAGCTGAGGAAAGAATAAACCAGTTAATCGATCAAATACGTCAACTGCAAATGGGACCACAAGGCCAGATTCCGGTAAACAACGATTATCAGAGAGGAAGAGCAGGGGAATATCCCCAGGCCCATGGTTTTTATAATCAGCCGGGGGTACCCGCTCCAAATCCTGCTAATCAACCGAATCTAGGCAGATACAACGACGACAGAAGATGGAAAGACATTCTACAGAGTTTAAAAATGGGAAATCTTCATTTTCCCCAAGAAAACATGACGGTGAATGATTTCCTTTACGCTGCTGAGGCCAGATCACACAGAGAAGGCTGGTCTGAATGGGATTTATTAAAAGCGATGAGCTACATACTACAAGGAGCGGCAGCGAGATGGTTTGATGCTAACTATCTCCGCTGGACAAATTATGCTCAATTTAAATCAGAATTTAGAAAAGCCTTCGGCAGTTCGGCAACTGATCATCAAATCATCATGGAAATTAGCCGAATGAGAATGAGACCAGGTGACAATGTAACTGAGTTTGTCTTAAAGATCCAGCAAAAATATCAAGCGATGCAAATACCTCCACCAGTATCCGAGCAAGTCTCATGTATCAGGAACCACCTGACTGATGAGTTACGGACTCTTGTCTTCGCTAGATCGGTACACTCTTATGAAGATCTATTAAATGCTCTACATGAAGCCACCCGTTGTATCGAAGAAGCACAACAACCAGCTGTGGTGTCCAAAACGGTCAAATTTCAAGAAAAACCGAGATTTAATATGATGCAATTGGCAGAGGAGGAAATAAATTACCAAGAAGAAGACCTAGAACCTACCCGGTGCAATTTAATGGTAGCAACATCACCAGGAACGTATAATAATAAATACGGAGTACAAATGAGAAACAACACGAATTATTATAGACCTCAAAATAATTCAATGAGACCTCAACAGTTCAGACAAAGAATAAATCAAGTTCCTGGATCAACGTCTGGTTTTACTCAGAACCCGGTGATGGCTCCAAGATATAATAGACCTTGCTTCAATTGCGGTGTCCCAGGACATGTCTTCGAGGTTTGCGAAAATCCTCGACAAGAAGTTTGCAACATCTGCTTTGAAACTGGGCATACCAGAAGTAGATGCAATTTATTCGTTTATGCAAATGAAAATATACCGAGTAACTCAACAACACCAGACAACCAGACTCCAGCTCACCAGGAGAATAAAGACGGACCTGGTGACAGTCGAAAAAACGGGTAACACCTGAACCGAACTCCCCGTCGGCTCAGGAAGCTCTTGAAGCAAAACAGGGGTTAATTAAAACGAATTCAAAAAGTAATATCAGCCGGTTGGGGATATTGCAGGCCGATGAAGTCTCGACTTCGCCGCAGTATTCTCATCCAGGCCCTTCTTCAGTACCAATCAGCCGGTTGGGGATATTGCAGGCCGATGAAGTCTCGACTTCGCCGCAGTATTCTCATCCAGGCCCTTCTTCAGTACCAGTCAGCCGGTTGGGGATATTGCAGGCCGATGAAGTCTCGACTTCGCCGCAGTATTCTCATCCAGGCCTTTCATCATTACCACATAGCCGGTATGAATTATTGCAGGCCAACGAAGTGTCAACTTCGCCGCAACAATTCATTCCAGGCAATAATTTACATTTAATTAAGACGGCTGCAAATCTCTTAGACATTGAGGAAATAATTAAACTGACTCATGAAGATCTGTCAGAAGATTCTACAGAAATTGTACATCAGCTAATACAAGTCATGGAAGATCAAGATTTTATTATTAAAGAATCCAGCCAGCCAGACCAGAATATCAGCATTAATTCAATCACATCAATAATGGAGCCAGATGATGATGAAATAGAAGTACCTTGGGAAGATGAATTTCAACCAGGCTTAGAACCGGTTGACCTTGAATTTAATATGTCTTCGCCGCGTCTTTTGGAACTAGGCCCAAGCCAGTCTCCAGATTCGCAGGCCTCAGACTCCAATACAACACCGTCATCTCGAGAAGCTTTTATCCCAGGGATACTCCAGAACCAGCCATTGTCCGCTGCTATTAAATATCGTTTAGCTGAAAGAAAAATTTTTGTTCATGGATCAGGACCAAGACCACCTGAAATAACAGCAAGAATTCCAGTCTCACTGTGGATTTTTGGCATCAAGCTAAATGGTATTTTAGACACTGGCAGTGAGAGGTCATATATAAATGCTAAAGTGTATCAAGATATCAGAGAGTATGCTTCTGGTGAATTAAGACCAGATGAAACACAAAAACGTGGTGTTCTGTTGGCGAATCATACATTATGCAAAAGTCTGGGTGGCGCTCCATTTATCATCCAAATCGGCTCGGTAGCCGGTGAACAATATCTGAGTGTGATAGAAGATCTTGGTCATTCTGTAGTTTTGGGGATGGATTTTGCTCTCCAATTTGGTGTCATAATTAATAGTAAAGACAGAACTTGGCAGTTCAGTGGTAATGCTGAAATACATCCATTCGAGTCCATTGCCTGTAAAGAAAATACGTCAAGGTGTTCGTCAATGACAGCTGATCAAGAATTGGACTTCAAAAATTTCATTAATGCTGAAATGAAAAAGTTTGAAGGTATGCCAAATCAAGGACTTACAAATATAATTGAACATGAGATTGTTCTAAAACCTGACGCGAGACCGGTCAGAATAAAACCATACAGACGTAGTCCAGTTATAAATGAAGAATTAAATCGACAAATTGACGAACTCCTCGAGAAAAAATTCATAAGACCCAGTTATAGTGTTTGGTCATGCTCGCCGGTTATGGTTGCTAAGCCAAATAAAACCTGGCGATTCTGCGTGGATTATCGGCCCATCAATCGTGTGACAATACCACCAGCTCATCCACTACCCAACATGTTACGTATACTCAGTGCGCTACATGGTGCAGTGTACATCAGTACGATGGATCTTAAAGAGGCTTTCCATCAAATTCGCATGGCTCTTGCGTCGATTCCTCTCACCGCTTTTTCCGTGGAAGGACGAGGGCAATTTGAGTGGCTGCGAATGCCATACGGACTTGTGGGTGCTCCAAGCACGTTCCAGAAGGCAATGGATAAGCTGAAAGAAAAATTTCATAAACTTTTGGTTGAACGAGATTTACCAACGAGTTGGGCTGACCAAGTCTTCGCTTACTTAGATGACTGGATTGTAATCAGCGAGACAATGGAAGAACATAAAAGAATTTTGGCTCTGGTATTTGAAGTATTTAGAGATGCTGGTCTACTGATCAACCCAGAAAAATGTAAATTTTGTCGTCCAGAAGTAAAGTTCTTGGGATTTATAGTCAACAAAGACGGATTACATACAGATCCAGATAAAATAGCTCCGATTGTCAACTATCCTCGACCAACTAACAGGAAACAGCTGCGAAGTTTTCTGGGACTCGTTAACTGGTATCATAGACATCTACAAGATGTAGCCAAGGCTCAAGGACCCTTGAATAAACTCACCGGTGTAACCACAGAATGGAAGTGGGAACTCCAGGAAGAAGAGTCTTTTCAAAAATTAAAACGTGCACTGATAGATGCCCAGCCGTTATCTATACCTAAAGTCGGATTACCATACTATTTATATACCGACGCGTGTGACACGGGCCTGGGAGCATTTCTAGTACAACGAGATCCCGAGACACAAAAGGAATTTCTTATTATCTGTCTAAGTCGTCAGCTCAAGGGTGCTGAAACTCGTTACACTACCACCGAGAAGGAGTGTCTGGCAGTAGTGTGGGCAGTTCGTAAACTACGATGTTACTTGGAAGGTACGCCATTTACTGTCGTCACTGATCATGCGGCATTAAAATGGTTACACTCACTACGAGACCCGAACGGCAGGTTAGCTCGTTGGGCTATGGAGCTGCTTTCACACCAGATAATAATTGAACATCGACGAGGTACTGAAAATGAAGGTCCTGATGCATTGTCACGCATATATGAAGATAATATTCCAGAGGATTGGTTGGACATCAAAGGTCAGCTTGGGTCTAACCACTGTCTACACTTACAAGTATCTAATTGGTATGGAGTAAAATTTAACAACGTACGTCGCAATCCAGGGCGATTTCCGGATTGGCGTATCGTTGAGGATCGACTTGAATATCACCGTCCAGATCCATTAAAATCTATTGTTGGAGACGACAATGCTTGGAAAGTGGTTTTACGAGATCCTGAGATCCAAGAAGTCCTTCAGAAACATCATGAAGACCCAGATGCTGCGCATCTAGGGCGGGATAAAATGTATGAACGTATTAAGGTCCAATACTACTGGCCTGGTATGTACCAAGATGTGGACAGTTACGTGGAGGCTTGTGAGGTTTGCAAACAAGCTAAATATAAACAATCATCATCAAAAGCTCCGATGCAGACTCGACAACCCATAAGACCTTGGGCAATTGTTGCTGCTGACGTAACTGGACCGTTTACTCGATCACGTAAAGGACACCAGTATATATTAGTCATTCAAGACTTATATACTAGGTTTATCGAACTTTATCCTTTACGTCGTCACACTGGTGCAGCTGTTTTGGACTCATTTAAACGTACATTTTCCTTACGGTCTTACCCGCTGTTTCTGGTGACAGATAATGGCAGGGAATTTGTCAACGAGACTGTACAGGATTATTTAAAATCAGTTGGCGTAAAATTTACACCTTTGGCAGTCGCTCATCCACAAGCGAATCCTGTAGAACGGATTAATCGCACAATAAAACCAATGATTCGAGCTTACATAAATAAAGACCAGACCAGATGGGATGACCATCTAGGTGAGATTCAACTGGCTTATAATAGCTCGTATCATTCGTCGTTAAAAATATCTCCATATTTTCTGGTGCATGGCCAAGAGCCCAGACTATCTGACAAATTAACTGAGTTGGAAATGGAAGATTTTATTCCTGATAACGATGAGTGGAAACAGAGAGTTCAGCGACTCGATGAACTTCGGCATAAAATCGAAAGCATTATGCGAGCCGAAAATGAACGCCAAGCTAGTTATCATAACACAGAATTTAAAATACCAGAAATTAAATTGGGTGATAGGGTCTTCTACCCGAACAGAAAACTTAGCAATAAGATTCAAAAGTATAGTGCAAGTCTCGGTATGAAATATCTAGGTCCGGTTACAGTTACAAAAATCGTAAGTCCGCTTGTAGTCGAACTTAGTAATGATGCGGGTAAATCGCTCGGTACGCATTATACGCCGGATTTAAAATTACCGCGCCGGAGTACGCGTATTGCTAATAAGAATACACAATAAAATAATGATAATTATTATTACCTCGATCATACGACTAACCCCAATTTATTTCAGATGGAAAGAGGACGGAGAAGGGCCAGAGATCAAGTCCGCGGGTATACAGAGGCATCCCGCAGGAGATACACCCGGAATCCAAGGCCGTATGGACCACCGGGAAGACAACCCCATCGCCGGTTGGCGGTAAACCAACCAGGCTTGTTGGCAGAGTCGGAGGGGGCCATACCGGTGACACCACGCCAGTCCGCCTTACAGCGACTAGGCCCAGTGGTGTCCGGAGACCAACCAACTGCCTCCAGCCGCCCTGAACAGCCTCGGGCAGGCCCAGAGATAGCGTCAGTCGCCACAGCAGGCACGGTAAATGCCAGTTTTACTCATCAAGGTGCTGCACAGCCAATAACATCGGCAGCCGTGAGTAAAATAACTATAACAACGGATAAATCTGCAAAGACTGCTCACCAGAGAACTGCGAAACCATTAACACCGGCAGTAGTGAGCAAGGCAACGTCGACTCCTAGAAAAAGGTCAGACTATGTGTTGTCCAGGACGTTCACCAGGTCGACTCACCAGGTCGCTGCAAGGCAAATTACATCGGCAGCTGTGAGTAGAGCTACGCAAACACCAGCAAAAATAGTTACACCTACTCACAAGGGTGCTGTGAAGCCACCGACATCGGCAGCAGGGAGTCAGATGGACCCTCAGGAGCACTCCAAAGTGTTGCCAACCACAACACCACCATCAGTCGATCATGAGGCAAAGGCAGCATTAAGACGTAAGAAGAACGCCAAACGCCGCGCGTTGCGAGAGGCTAAGCTCGCCGAAATTTTGACGCGACCAGCGGAGGAAATTATCCTCGAGAGGGTGCGAAAATTGGCTCTACATGCCGCTCCCAGGAGAAGAGCAGGTATCGGACAAAACAACCGAGTTAGTGACCCCACTCCACCGGCAGCAATAACACCAAGAGCTGAGGCAAGTACTTCCAGTACTTCCACTTTACCAAGCCACGCCGGAGAGTCACAACTCCCAGAAGAGTCAGCCGGTATGGAAATTGGTCCCATACCAGGCCCATCAGCCGGTATGGAGGTCGATTCCATACCAGGCCCGTCAACGCGACCAGACATAGTTCCATGGCAAGATGAAGCCCGGGCCTTACCAGCACCACGTCCAACAAACTCAGCAGTAGCCGAGGAAACTGCCGGACAGCGAGTTCCTCCAGAACCCGTTGTCCAGGCCCCAGTTTCCGGAGCTCAGGCGCCTGAGGGTAAGAGAAAGAAAAGAAAGAATAAGAAGAAGAAAAGCAAGAACGGGCCCCATATGAAGGATATGGATTGGGTTGAACCCGAAAATTGGAACCGCGTTCACTATGGACTGGGATATCTCTCAGCAGATTCAGGCTGTGATGAGGGTGTTCCAGCTTTCGACGACCGCGAGGAGGTGCTCGAGTTAGAGCCGCGATCGGAAGACGAAAATTTTGAGTAAAAAGTTGTTGTATCTTCCAAATAAATATTTTTCTATCCATAATTAATCATCGAATTTTCTTGAGAGACCAGTCAACACCAAACATCCTTGGACGACGAGAACCTACAATTTCCAACCTGGCAACAGTCTGGCAGGGGGGAGTGTAACAGGGAAAATTTGAATTTTCCGCGTTACTACGATTACCTAGTATACGCGCCGTCGGTAAAACTATAACTACTCCAGGGTTATCCGGGGTAGAGCGCGACTTGTCACCAGGAGTGGTAATTGTAGGGGCTTGTCCGTCAATCCCCCTCTCTAGCTGTAAGTAGGAGTTTCCAGATTTCCGGAAGTTGCCGAAATTAATCGAGTGGGTGCACCGTGAAAAGTGTCGAAGAGAATCGAGACCGGAACACAACCGGACAGACCTCCGAAGCCAGCAGACGCGCAATACGCAAACAGGTAATTAATTTTATTCTACTTGGATTCTGTAATTGTGGAACCAAGCGATATTAATTCTAAATATTATAGATACCAGGCCATTAGCCGGTATCCTTTATAACTATTATTAATTATACTGGAAACGCAGGTGAAGGAGTAAAATTTTGGAAATTGGGAGACGATAAAGAGAGCGGAGAACGAGAAAAGACGAGACAAAGGAACCAACAAGGAGACAAAGGAACCTGACGGAAAAGGACTGGAGACACCGCAACAGAAGGAAAAACATCAGTAATAAACCTCAGGTATTAATTAAATTAACTGTTCTAGGCCCAAGCCAGAATATTAATTTAATTTTGTAAAAATACTTAGTCGTTCGTCGGGTAATCCGCGTCTAGGCCCGTTATAAATTAATTAGTCGTAGAATTTTGTTAAAATTAATTTAAGCCAGACGGTTGTCTAATCAGATCCAGGCCTTTTAGCCGGATCTAGGCGTCGTTGATAATTCCAGGCCATCGCCGGAATTACTGCGTCGTAGAAAAATTCTAGGCCCATTGTGCTGAGCACAAGCCAGAAATTTCGTGGTCGAGTCCGCGTTAAAATTAGTTGTTAATTAAAATAAATAATTAAAATTAAATAAATTACTTAACCAAAATTATCGAATTAAATAAAGAAATTAATTAAGACAAAGTAATAGACGCGAGAAGTCTGAGAGAGAAATTTAATTAATTAATAAATAAAATTATCAATTAAATTAATTAGTTAATAATTAAAATTTATTAGATAAAATTAGTTAATAAATTATCATAATTAAAATTAATAACAATAAAAGGGTTTGAACCGAAAAGAAAGAGTCGGAAATGCAAAGTAGTCATTAGAACATAATTTGAAGTATTGGGTGAACGCGACGTTGAGATCTCTGACGTAAATTTATTGTTGATAAAGATAATTATTAAATGAAGGAAATTGATGAGAAAGATAAAAGTGATAAAGTCAATTAAAAATAAGTTAATTAATAAATTTTCTTATTCTCAATTTAATTAATTTATTTATTGTAAAAGTGTGGCGGGAAAGTTGATGGCCGGACGCCATTTTATATTATTTAAAATCAGTGTGTGTGGAAATAAGTCCAGGGGACTAGAGTGAGTGTGCGCGTGTACAGATCCAGGGGATCAAATTTTAAATAATTAATATTGCTAATTATGTTCGTCAGGTACGACGATTTTAAGTTGTTTTAAATAAATGCCAAAGGTAGTTGGCCAATAGTAGTAATAAAGTTGTGTGCGTGTGTGTGTGATGCCAAAGGTAGTTGGCTTAAAAAGGTTTATTTAACGTCAAAGGTAGTTGACGATAGTCATAAGGAATAATGTATAAGGAATAGAAGTATAAGGTTTATAAGGTCAAAAGGTTATAAGGTTAAAAAGGTTATTAATTAATAAAAAGAAAAAAGGTTAATTAAAAAGTGTATTAAAATTATTATAAATTATCCTTCCTCTTCCTTCTCTTACAAATTAATTAATTTACAACGACCCTGATGATCTAAGATCCGGCTCTGGGAGGCCGTTATTACTTCCAGTGGCGCCCTTAAAAAGGACGACCAGAGTAGCAGCATAGCCCTGTTATATATGACAAATATTTTATGATATCCAATAAGATATTATCTCCTAGGATAACTCTTACTAAAACTTACAATTTCTGAAAATTTCGTATCAAAAAACAATCCTATTAAGATTTTGTAAGTATTATAACATCGGAATTCGCCTGATCAATTCTTATTGAAAATACATTAGAATAAACTGTAACAATCTTATAGAAGTGAAAGTACTTATTCAATCTCATAATCGTTGGCGGAATTCGAGTCACAAAATCTCATAAATTAAAAAATCTCACTCATTCTTTTAAAAATCTATTACGGAAATCATGATAGGAAAACATTAAAAGCTTTGACTCATAGATTCTCATAAAAATTCATATGAGAATTTTTTCAAATCTCATAGATATTTTTGAAGCTCATAGATTCTTATAAAAAATATTCAATATCTTATCAGAATTTATGAGAGCTTTTCCACAGGGCTGCTTCCAATTCAAGACAGTGAGTGATCATCACTAAAATAAGGATTTATAATTTAAAAAATTTGGCTATCCAAAATAATAATCAGTAAATTTTTAACTGATAAAAAAAATTTATAAAAAATTAATAAATATCAAAATTGAGATATTTTAATGTGGAATAGTTTTTTTGATGAAATATTATAATAATTTAATTATTTATTAAAAATATATTTAATTATAAGTAAAATTATTAACTATTCATTATAAATTAATTCATAGAGAGTTAACCAGTTATTTAAATTAAAAATATTAAATTCAGCGCTTTGGAATATATATTTTATATTTATTTATACGTCTGCAGCAATGGCGTATCGTGTAGTGTTAGAATGATCGTTTACTGAGTATGAATCATCTTTATTGCAGATATTTAACCTTAAATCCGTAAGCATTAAATATTTAAAAATTTTTAATTTTCTGACAGATGTAAATATTTCAATTGAAAAAAAAAAATTTCTCTCTTTAAAAAAAAATTCAAAAAAGTTTACCTTTCTCTAAAATATTGTCGACGATTTATATCAATATCATATCATTTTTAACGTAAGCCCAAAAATAATATTATGAAAATGATTACATTTGATAGTTTTTTTGATGTTGTTTTTAGTAGATTTCAGAGAAATCTATCTTTTGCATTTTTCCTCATGGTGGAATTTTCAAAGAATTTTGCTATAATCTATTATAATTCATTGAGTAGGTTTCAAAAATACCATTGGTTCAAAAGTTTATATATATACGTATATTAGACCGGTTCAAAAAAATCGACCATTTTTTTTTTTCAAAACCCACAGTGAAATATCTTCCTAGTCATAAAAAAAGAAGCGTGTGGAAACGGGAGCTCTTAATATCAATTTTGAAAGGTCGCTCATCGTAAATTTCTATTTTACGTTTAAATAACATGGAAAAAAAACTTTTTTAGTTTGGAATTTCTCACCTCGGCAATGGCTCATTGTACGAATAAGCCCAGCATATATTTTTGTAGGGAATTTAACGCTCTAAAAAAAAAAGTCTTTTGTCATTTTTCGACAAATCCATCTGTTCAAAAGTTATTGGAGCTCGAAGTCAAGTAAGAGTAAATTTTGAGATCTTTTTACTTTCCCGGCAAAACTATCATACTTATTATAAAATGTCATTTAATCATTTTTGTAAACAATTTTATTTTCTACAAATTATCATTGATAAATTTTTTTCAAATTCTGCATTGTCTTCTAGTTATTTCCATTTTAATGCCAAGCTCCTAAAAAAATAGTGTTCTGATCGATTTTAAGAGCTTGGCATTGAAATGGAAATAACTAGAAAACAATGCAGAATATATATATTAGGGTGTCCGTTATTTCCCAAATCGATTTTTATTTACCGATCGCCCTCTGAATCTTTAGTTTATGACCTAAAAAAAAATATCTAACACAAACAGGCTCTTAATTTTCACATTAAACCGTGCCGAAATCATTTTATATTTCCCATTTAAATAACATAGGATTTTTAGACTTTTGACTTTTAATTTTTTTTCTCAGATACAAATGAAAGTAAAAATTTGATCAAAGCGTAATCTGATAGGAAATTGAACGCCCTAAAAAAAAGTTCTCTTATGAATTTTCGATAAAATAACTCCTTCAAAAGTTATTTAACGTTAAACTTGTGTTTGTTATCAATTCTATAATATTTTAAATTCTATTTTCATTTTTACCTTTTTTGGCTATAAAATCGTTGAAATAAAAGATATTATTATCACTACCCGGGAAAAAATCATCAGGCCTGATCATGCTTGATTGTGCATGATTCATACATGATTCAGGTATGACCATGACAAGGCAAGAATAGTTATGCATGATCCATGCAATATCATGCATGACCAAGCTTAATCATGAATGATCATGCCTGAATTTGCATGATACATGCAAAGGCATGCATGCCCTTACAAATCCATGTTCAATTGCGCATTGCCATGCATGACGAGGAAATAATAATTACGTATGACTCATACACCGTCATGTATGACCAAGCTCAGTCATGAATGATCATTCATGACACTGCATGAATTATGCAACGTCATGCATGACCATGTAAAATCATGTTCAGCCGTGCATGATCATGCAAGACGAGGAAAGAATAGTCACACATGATTCGTGCAACGTCATGCATGACCAAGCTCAATCATGGATGATCATTCATGACACTGCATGAATTATGCAACGTCATGCACGACCATGTGAAATCATGGTCAATCGTGCATGATCGTGCATGACAAAGAAAGGAATAGTCACACATGATTTGTGCAACGTCATACATGACCAAGCTCAGTCATGAATGATCATTCATGACACTGCACGAATTATGCATCGTCATGCATGACCATGTAAAATCATGTTCAATTGTGCATGATCATGAGTGACGAGGAAAGAATAGTCACACATGATTCGTGCAACGTCACGCATGACCAAGCTCAGTCATGAATGATCATTCATGACACTGCACGAATTATGCAACGTCATACATGACCATGTAAAATCATGCCTAATTATGCATGACTATATATAACGGGAAATTAATCATCATGCATGAGATTACATGACTGAGTATGACTTTACATGAGCATACATGACTATGCCTGATTCATACAAAGTGATATTCAATCATGTATGATCATGGATGAGAATGTATAATAATAATTATAATTGAAAAATTTTGTTGCTTAAAATTTATTTTTTAATAATTTAAAACTATTACGTATATAATTTCCTACATGCAATACATGGCGACTTGTTTTAATTTGATTTATCGTTAGAAATAATAGTTTTCCACTTTCACGAATAGGCATTATATGAGTTATATTCACCTGATGTTCAACATTACAGAAAAATTTTGTATGTTCAATAACAAATTCTTCTAAAACAAAACATATTATTTTCTCGAACTCTACGAAAAATTGAATTGATCCATAAATAATTAAATCATTATCAGCCAAAGTTATCTGTACTGTGAAACTGTTAGTTTTTATTGTTTAATAAGCCTTAAGGCTTAGATAAGACTAAGCAAAGCCACCCTTGTGGAAAAATTTCTCTGTAGGAACTGAAAATAATTACTTATAAGTCTGAATAACAGTTCTTAAACTTTTACTTTTTCTTAAAAAGTTTGAAAAAGTCTTATAAACTCGGAATAACTTTTAATTTGACGTATAAAGTCAGAGTAATTCCAAGATTTCGGACGCTTCCAGAAGAGTTATTTTGAGTTAGTAGAACTTACTTGAAGAGTTACTAAGACTTCTTAATACTTTAAAATAGTTTCCTGCAAAAATTTGTGCGACTATAAAAAGAATTTGTTTGAGTTTTTCTGACTTATTAAAACTCTCAGTAGAAAATTTGTGCAGCTGTCAAAAGAGTCATTTAGAGTTTTTTAGAAAAATAATTGATTTCCTTAACACGTATTTTTTTTTTGTACTTTGACAAAAATTGTTCAAGAAAACATTAATGTCATAGTGTAATACAAGATACCCCTATATTACTATCAAAAATGGATTATCATCTCTCTGCTAGTATTCAGCGAGTAACGCGTTCCATGAATGCTTCAAGATCAGAATTTATAACTTCTGAAATAAGTATCTTAACAAGGACACTACAAAAGGTGGGCGCGATTTAGTGGTGAGCACTGAACTACTCCCGCTGCTGCTGCCTAGCATCATAACTTTTTAAATCAATAATCATTAGGATTATATATATTTATTAATCTCGAACAAATATATATATATATATATATATATATATATATATATATATATATATATTAGGGTGATTCGTTTTGAACGACTATTTTTTTTTTCACTCCCACTTGAAAATATTGTTATAGACATTGAAAAGAAAATTCCCTGCAAGTTTCAGCCCTTGATTTTAATTTTAAGTACTTTATATTTGATTTTGAAGTTTTCCCACCCGGGAAAAAATTTTTTTATAAAATTGTATAAAATATAACAAAATTTTATAAAGTTTTACACAATTGTATAAAATTATATAAAATTTTATACAATTTTATAAGACTGTACAGCGAAATTTTATGGAATTTCATGTAATTTTATATAATTTTATCAAATTTCATAGAATTTTATAAAATTTTATATGGTAAGATCTTAAAAGAGAAGTCATAATTAGATAAAATATTATATAATTGTACGAAATTTTATAAAATTTTATACAATCTTATACTATTTTATAAAGTAAGATCTTAGTGAGGGGAGTAATAATTGAAAAAAATTTGATATAATTGTATGGAATTTTATAAAGTTTTATCCGATTTCATAAAATTATATAAAATTTTATACAATTTTATAAAGTAATTCCTCAGAAGGGAAGTAATATTTAGATGAAATTTTATAAAATTGTATAAAGTTTTATACGATTTCATAAAATTATATGCAATCTTATAAAATCTTATACAATTTTATAAAGTAAGATCTCAAAAGGGAAGGAATTGTTAGATAAAATTTTATATAATTGGATGAAATTTTATAAAATTATGTAAAATTTTATAATATTTCATAAAACTTTAGAGAATTTGATGTCACTATTGCATCTAGAGTGAGGTAGCATTTTGTAAAATTTGATAAAATTTCACACAATTTTATAAAGTTTATTACAAATTATTATAAAAATTGTTAGAAATTCAAAGTAAATAGATAAAATTTTCAATGGCCATAAAAAAAAAAAGAAATATAATATTATATTTTGGTGGGTGCTGGTGGTTTGAGCGAGAAAGACATAGTGTGACTCATTTATTCCTGTTTAGGTTAAGCTTATTCGTTACGCACCAGTTATGAAGTTCATCGATGTCGTGCTGAAGACTATTCATATCCTCGTTGCCATTAATCGTTCTAAAAATTTTTAAATCGTCTGCATAGAGAAGATACTCCGATTTAAATTTTTCACCAATACAATTAATAAATATTATGAAGAGAATCGGTCCAAGGTGGGAACCTTGCGGAACACCAGAAGTTACATTGTATTTATCTGAGATATATCCATTTACTCGTACTTGTAGGCTTCTGCCTGATAAATAAGACCGTATCCATTCCAGAGCTTTACCT
Source organism: Microplitis mediator (assembly GCF_029852145.1). Classification (NCBI taxonomy): domain Eukaryota; kingdom Metazoa; phylum Arthropoda; class Insecta; order Hymenoptera; family Braconidae; genus Microplitis; species Microplitis mediator. The sequence goes on along the minus strand of NC_079974.1, from coordinate 10,429,862 downwards.
TTAATTCCGTACCGATTTAATTTACTGATTAGTGTATCGTGGTCAACCGTATCGAACGCTTTAGAGAAATCAGTATAGATAGTATGAGTGCTGAGACCTTGGTTCATTGCATCCAAGACGTAGTTCGTATACACGTAGAGATTGGTGGTGGTGGATCTACCATCAATGAATCCATGTTGTCTGGAGGATATTATAGTCTGAAATGCTGATGTAATCTGCGGTCGGCACACCCCATGATAATATCATTTTTAGTACATTTAACTCCGATGAAGATATGTTCAATATCATTATTATTGACTTCTATTAAATCAGCTATAATATTCTTTTTTACTGCAGTTAGCACACCACCACCACGTTTTCAATCACTAGTTGTGTTGTCTCTGTCCTTCCGGAAAATTGTGAAGGTATTGTCCACGATTTCCCCGGAGAAAATAGATTCATTTAACCAGGTTTCACTAACACAAATAACATCGCCACTGTTGCAAGCTGATGAGGTTAAGAAATGCTTGAGTTTAGTTCTTAAACCTTTCGTATTTTGATAGTATATGTTTAACTTAGGCTTCTTTGTCTTTGATCCTCGGCGGACGAAAATTTTGTTTATCGACGATCTTGGGTACTCCGTTCATATATTTGATTGTTTTATTTGTATGTCCGTTCTTAGTTAGATCATCAAGCTCTGAGTGTAGTGTGCTTAAATGGAGTTGTTGAGCCTGAGTTAAACTGGGCTTAAATCTGATATCTGGGTTGTGAGTTGGTTTGGACTTCAGGATACTCCTTGTAGCTGTTACAGAAGGTGTCTAAAGTAAAACTGGGCAAGTTTTACCTTGAGCTGGTTAACCGAGACGTCGAAGTTTGATATTGGGGATGATGTCTGACAATTCGTGAGGAATTAACGCTGTAACGTTGGCAATGTCGTCTAAGCGACGGTCGTTGCCAACAGGTTTCTTTGATTCAGGGACATTTAGTATAACAACTTGGGATTCGCGTTTTTTGTGTTCATTGATCTCAGAGATAACACTGTTTGGATCGTCAGGAAGCATGTTGAGGGATGTGAGTTTATTTTCGATATCTGTTATTCTCTTATCGAATTTATTTTGTTGTTGTGTGAGACTTTTATTATGCTCAGCAAATTTATTTAAGTCAGCACGAATACCCGTAACGCTTTTTTCAATTTTTTCAATCTTCTCTTTAAAAGGAGAGAGATATTTATCAAAAATTTCCTCGATTTCACTTTTGCTGGTAGACAATTTATGTTCATTGTTGTCATCAGACTCACTTTCACCCATTATAATGCTAACCTCAAAATCACAGTCGTTACATTTCCAACTTGTTACGCCGTTTTTTCGAAATTCATTTAGGTAAACACTAAACTCCGTGTCACTCAAGTTACTACACGTTTTGTGGAACTATTTTTTACATTTACAACAGCCAATAGAACTAGAATCAGCTCTAATTAATCTAGCGCAACTTTCATACAGGCGTTTGCTAGCCGCCATCTTGAATTATCAAGATTAATTTAAATGTTAGATTTGCTTATAATTTATAACTAGCATTATTTTCATTCATTATTAAAAAAATCTGTTTATTGGTTGACCCTGCGGGCCAGCCCCAAAACTTCCCGCTGTTTTCGAGCTCCTCGAGCTTGTTGTGGATACATTTTCAAGCTCTTCGAGCTCGAAAATACTTTTGTGTGCCATTGTTTTCGAAAAAAACCGATGTTAGCATTTCTTTCTCCCACGACATCTCAGGAACGAATTGACCGATTTCGATAGTTGAGACGGCAATCGGCGTATTTTATTGAGTCCTAGAGCTGATAAAATTTTAAAATTGTTTGGTTCAGTTGTTTCGAAGATATTCGCAAAAAACCGTTTTTTACCATTTCTTTCTCCCGCGATAACTCTCGAACGAATACTCTGATTGAGATGGCTAAGGCAGCAATCGACGCGTTTTATTAAGTTCTAGAGCTAATTAGATTTTGAAGTTAATCGTATAAGTCGTTTCTAAAAAATCAATAAAAAACTAAAAAAAAAATGGCTTTTTCGTAATTTGCCAATATTTTCGAGTCTACTTGATTAAATGATCTGAAATTTTCAGAAAAGTTGATGGCCAACAAGCTCTTTCGATTGCCGCCTTAACCATCCAAATCAGTTCATTAGTTAAAAAGTTATAGACCGGTCACACACACACAGACACAGACACACACACACACACACACACACACACACACACACACACACACACACACACACACACACACACACACACACACACACACACACACACACACACACACACACACACACACACACACACACACACACACACACACACACACACGGACACGGACACGGACACACGGACACACGGACACACACATACAGACACTCGGAAATTATTCTGAAAATAGTGAGAATAGCTTCCTAGGACCTCAAAACGTCGACATCTGATGAAGTTTCGATTTTCGCTAATCAGGGTGAAAACGATAACTTCCCAATTTTTCGAAAATCATCGATTTTCTTAGCGGGTAGTTGATATTTCAGATGATATTTTATTTTTTACAACCGGAGATTTTAAAAGATGTTAAGAATCGTCGTAATCTGAATGAGGCAGGTCAGCCTAGTGGACAGCGGACGTGCTTTATAACACGACGGTCGTGTGTTCGAGACTCGTCACGGGTTAAATTTTAATAACATTTTTCAGCCAGTAAACATTAACTATACATCAATACTAACCAAGTTGAATCATCATTATTTTCATTTTTTTAACTTCCCGCTGAGAAAATCAACGATTAGCGAAAAATTCGGGAAGTTATTGGTTTCATCGTCATTTTCAAAAATCGGGTTTTCATCATATGTCGACTTTGAAGGTGCTACGATGCTATTCTGACATTTGCAGAGCGATGTCTGTATGTGTGTGTGTGTGTGTGTGTGTGTGTGTGTGTGTGTGTGTGTGTGTGTGTGTGTGTGTGTGTGTGTGTGTGTGTGTGTGTGTGTGTGTGTGTGTGTGTGTCTACAAAATTTTATCAGCTCTAGACCTCAATAAAACACGCCGATTGCCACCGCAATCGTCTCAATCGGATGATCCGTTCGAGAGATATCGTCGACGAAAGAATGAAAAAAAATCGTTTATTTTTGTTTTTTGTGAATATTCCAGAAACTATCGAATCGGTCAATTCCAAAATCTAATCAGCTCTAGAACTCGACAAAATCATTCGATTGCTGCCAAAGACGTTCCAATCAGATAATCCGTTCAAGAGATATCGTCGACGGAATAATGAATGTTAAATCAATATCTGCTTTTTTCATTAAATATCATAATTACTGAACAAAATTACTCGAAACTAAAATGTTCTTCTTTATATAAGTCATTAGAAGTGACTGCCTAAAAATCGTCATGTTTGCTCGTACCACGATATAATTACACGATATAGATACGACGTATCACGTAAGTCCTTTATTATTTTTGAGCTAATTATTGAACATAGTTGTGAACAAATATAAAAAACACTCATTCATGAATTATTTTAAATTCTAAATTTTTAAACTTTAGCATAAAACGTAACCCTTTTGAGCTTGACAAGCTCATAAAAAAGGGCAACAAAGGTATTTTCGAGCTCGAAGAGCTTGAAAATGTATTTATACTAATGTTTTCAAGCTCTTAGAGATCGAAAACAGCAGGAAGTTTGGGGGCTGGCCTGCAAGGCCAACCGATGCCCAGATTTTTTAAAATAATTCTAGGGATTTTGCTTGATCAGGACTGATCATGCTTGGTCAAACATGATCATGCTTGCTCAAGCATGATCATGCCTGATTATATTTTCCCGGGTATGCTGTATTTTAAAAATCTGGGTAAACGAATTTTGGGTAAAAGGATTGTGTCCAATGTTAGATCTGGGCAATTGGATTGTGGTTTATTGATGTCCACTCGATACAACGTATTAGAATGGCAGTATGGATATTTTGTTACGTATGTATATTTTTATTTCTAACCCTGTTTACTCAAAGCTACCCTGATTAGAAAATACGATTCGTGAGGATTAAAACTGTTTTAATCGTTTTGAATCCTCACGAATCCTCGATTGATGAATAAAGAGGATTAAAAACGATCAAATTTTTTATCGTTGTAAATCGTTTTTAATCTTCATCCAGGACCACAAATTGCTGTATATTATTTTACGATTAAAGACGATACATGAGGATTAAAAATTGTTAATTCTTATGAATCGTTTTTAATCGTTAAATAATATTGCAATTTCTGGTTCCGATTGAAGATCAAAGACTATTCATGAGGATTAAAAATTTTTAATCCTCATGGATCGTTTCAATTACAAAATAATGGATCATCATTTGAGGATTAGAGACGATTAAATGTGAAAATCCATGAGGATTGTGACGATTAAAAACGATTAATGAGGATGAAATTTTTAATCGTTTTTAATCCTCGCGAATTGTATTTTCTAACCAGGGTAGTTTGTCAATCCGAGATTTTAGTAATACGCAAATAAATTAGGATTGCTCGTACATTTATATGTACCCTCGCAGATTTGAATCACGGTGGAAACACCGTGGAAGTGTAAACACCGTGGATCCACCGTGGTTACACGGTGGGTTTGTTCCATTTCACCACCGGGTATACACAGTGTATCCACTGTGATTACGCGGTGTAACCACCGTGATTCCACGGTGGCTCTGTGCTATTTCACCACCGTGGTTCCATGCTGCATCCACCGCGTAATCACAGTGAAAACACCGTGTATACACGGTGGCAAAGCCACCGTGGAATCATGGTGGATACATCGCGTAATCACAGTGGTAAAATGGAACAAACCCACCGTGTTTCCACCGTGATTCAAATCTGCGAGGGATAAGTATAAAAGTATATTAACAATATTTGAATCGCGGATTAAGAATCTCGGATTAAAAAACTGACCTTAAAAAATTGGTTCAACCTTAGTAAAAATGAACAAAGGCCGCTTTTGTTTTGAACTAAGCGCTAGCTATCGAAAAGTCAGAAAATTTTCGAAAAATCTACCTTTTATTCTGGCTGCCAGGTGGCATTTTTTTTTTTTTTTCATTGTTTATTACTTCGCAATGAGAGGCACGAAATTACTATTTTCGAGCTTGAAGAGCTCAAAATGTATTAACATTAGGATCGTCAAACTCAAAAACTCGATAATAGCGGGAAGTTTTAGGGCTGGTCCATAGAGTCAGGTGGATTTCAGATTTTTTTTCTTGTGGTGTTTTTGATTAATCTCATCGATTACTACAAAATTTGACATACTAATGAAATCAAAAGTTTTTTGACTCGGTAACTTTTGAGACAAAATTCTAGGAATTTTAATTGTTTTTTTACTCAGTCATACATCGTTACTGCATTCATGAATGTTTTTAAAGGTAATCAACTTGAATAATTTTATTTATAAATTATTTACAATAAATTATCAGAATATAATAATGAAGTAGTGAATGTAATTGTAGAATAAATATTCGATCTATTCGTCTTGTCGAAAAGTACAAATTAAAAAAATTTTAATTATTTATTTTTTAAAAAATAAAAAATTGTTGAATGATCTATTCCATGAATTGTATCACAAGGAATTGTTTCTAAAATTCTGTGTCAAATCAAGGTTCAATTTAATTGAGTTTTTATGTAAATAATCAAATTTGAAAATCGAGTTGACGACAATTAGCATTCAAATCGGCTATCAAGGTAGGAACATTTGTATATCAATATATTATTAATAATATATAGATATACCAGCAATGATAATTAAAACCCGCCCTGATTAAAAAAATGTATTTGACAGGATTAAAAAGGATTGAAATTTTAATACTTTCAAATCCTTCTAAATACTGTAAATCCTTTTTTAAAATTCACGATTAATCATATTAAATACTTTTTAATACTAAAATAATCGAAAGGAGTAGAAGGATTTGAAAGGATTCAACTAGCATTTAAAATTTCTAATGCTACCGAATACTTTTTAATCCTGAAATAATATTTTTATTTCGTTATCTTTTTAGGATATAAAAGGATTCAACTAGCATTTAAAATTTCCAATGCTACCGAATACTTTTTAATCCTGAAATAATATTTTTATTTCGTTATCTTTTTAGGATATAAAAGAATTTCACCAGTATTTAAAATTTTTTATGCTACCGAATACTTTTTAATCCTGAAATAATTTTTATATTTCGTTATCTTTTTAGGATTTAAAAGGATTCAACCAGTATTTAAAATTTTTAATGCTATCGAATACTTTTTAATCCTGAAATAAAGTTTTTATTTGAATATCTATTTAGGATATAAAAGGATTCAACTAGCATTTGAAATTTCTAATGCTATCGAATACTTTTTAATCCTGATGTAAAGTTTTTATTTCGTTATCTTTTTAGGATATAAAAGGATTCAACTAGCATTTGAAATTTCTAATGCTACCGAATACTTTTTAATCCTAAAATAATATTTTTATTTCATAACCTTTTCAGGATATAGAAGAATTTCACCAGTATTTAAAATTTTTTATGCTACCGAATACTTTTTAATCCTGAAATAATTTTTATATTTCGTTATCTTTTTAGGATTTAAATAAATTTAACCAGTATTTGAAATTTCTAATGCTTTCGAATACTTTTTAATCCTGAAATAATGTTTTTATTTCGTTATCTTTTTAGGATATAAAAGGATTCAACTAGCATTAAAAATTTCTAATGCTACCGAATACTTTTCAATCCTGAAATAATGCGCGTGCTTAAAGGTAAAAGGGCTTATAGCTAAGGGTTAATAGGGATTTGTGGTGAAAGGGCGTATAAAAAAATTTTTTTTGCCATTCGGTTTTAAATTGTCTGAAACATAAAAATCTGTGAAAAAAAAAAAGTTGGTATCCTAAAGCTGAAAGGGCGTATCTCAAGACATACGCCCTTTTACCTTTAAGAAAAGTACTACTTAAAGGTAAAAGGGCGCATAAAAAAAATTGTATTTTTTATACCAAATGTTACATAACGCGTTACTAGAAACAAAATGGCGTATAAAAAAAAATTTTTTTGCTCCAATCAATGAAAAATGTTCAAACGATTGAAATCTATGGAAAAAACAAAAAAAAAATTTTTTTTGTTATACGCCCTTTTGGTTTTAAGAAAAAAAATTTTTAAAGTCATAAGGGCGTATCCTGTTTTTTCGGTTGTTATCATTTATAGATCAGAGTAAGAACAAAAATTGCAAGGGTAATAAAAATTATCACTCCATAACTTAATTCATCTGAACAAATATTTATTTAAGTAAAAAACCAAATTTCTTTATTTAATTTTGATCGAATCTTAAGTTTGTTATAATTTTTTTGATTCAACAATTAATGTAAAAAATATGTATAATTCGAGAATAAAAAAAATGCATTTAAAAAATTATAAATTCTATGAGTGCAGTGAAATTTGATTTAACCAAATTAAAAAAGTACTTTTAGATTTTTTAATTTTTCAAAGGTGCATTTTTTCATTTTTCAATCAAGGTTCTATTTTCTATTTTCTGTTTGTTTTTTTTTTTTTTCATCGGTATTATCAAAGTCCAATTTTCAGCAATGATAATAGTTTATAAATTTTTCTATTATTACCAAGTTATGTTCTAAAAAAAAATTAAAAAAATTTTTTTTTTATAATCTTAGGTACAGATGATCCTGACGATGGCGATGGCATAGGACCAATACCCGGATGAATTTATTTTTTCTTCATTTTTCATTCTTTTTTTCACTTGAATAAATATTTATTCTTATAAATTAAATTGTCGAGTGGCATTTTTTTTTCTTACTCTGATCTATAACTGATACTAAATCGAAAAAACAAGATACGCCCTTATGACTTAAAATTTTTTCTTAAAACCAAAAAGGCGTATAACAAAAAAATTTTTTTTTTTTCGTTTTTTCCATAGATTTTAATGTTTTCAACATTTTTACATTGATTGCATCAAAACATTTTTTTTATACGCCCTTTTGGTTCTGCAGAACTACGAATTTTTAAACTGCGAATATGTTCTTTTGTGCGCTGGTCGAAAAAAAAGTGATACGCTCTTTCACCTTTAGATCACCAAAATTTCGAATTCTTAAAAGTAAAAGGGCGTATAATTAAAGACACGCCCTTTTATCTTTCAATTTTTTTTTTTTTCAATTTTAAGCGTAGAATGTGTCTACTACTCGATTGGCAATAAAAAAAAAATATATGCGCCCTTTTACCTTTGCAAAGGTAAAAGGACGCATACATTGTTATAAGCCCTTTTACCTTTAAGCACGCGAATGTTTTTATTTCGTTATCTTTTTAGCATTTAAAAGGATTCAACTAGCATTTAAAATTTCTAATGCTATCGAATACTTTTTAATCCTGAAATAAAGTTTTTATTTTAATATCTTTTTAGGATATAAAAGGATTCAACTAGCATTTGAAATTTCTAATGCTACCGAATACTTTTTAATCCTGAAATAATATTTTTATTTCGTTATCTTTTTAGGATATAAAAGGATTCAACTAGCATTTAAAATTTCCAATGCTACCGAATACTTTTTAATCCTGAAATAATATTTTTATTTCGTTATCTTTTTAGGATATAAAAGGATTCAACTAGCATTTAAAATTTCTAATGCTATTAAATACTTTTTAATCCTGAAATAATATTTTTATTTCGTTATCTTTTTAGGATATAGAAGAATTTCACCAGTATTTAAAATTTTTTATACTACCGAATACTTTTTAATCCTGAAATAATGTTTTCATTCCGTTATCTTTTTAGGATATAAACGAATTTAATCAGTATTTGAAATTTTTAATGCTATTGAATACTTTTTAATCCTGAATCATATTTTTAGGATTAAAAAGTATTTAAAAGTATTTGACAGTTTAAATCATTTCAAATCCTGTTAAATCATGTTTTCAGGATTAAATAGTATTTAACAGAATTAAAAAATTTGAATCATGTTAAGTCCTTCTGAATCATATTTTCAGGATTCGATAGCATTCATAAGGATATAAATTTTTTTAATCCTTTCAAATACTTTTGTTTAATCAGGGCGGATAAAAATAAACTCGGTTCGAAAAACTGGCCCTAACAAGTCACAACTACAAAAATAAAATCATTTCAATCGAAGCAGAATTCAAATTTTACCGCCATGTGCCAGTCAATGACGTCAGCTGTAAGGTGTGTTGCAGATCAGAATAACTAACCGAACAATATAGGTGTAACTAATTAATTAAAACATCTCTAACCCTAAAACGATTCTAACCATTTTTCTTAAATAACTAACTAATAAATGAAGTAAAAATAATGTTGGTTTTATATTCTAACCTGTTACCTGTACGCATAGAAATGATTAATAAATTACTCGAAAATTAATCAATCCTAAACAATAAATTCATATTCCTAATTCTTTCCAAACTATTTCCAATTGAATGAAATTAGTTTTAACTAAAAATAAATTTCATTTTTGTTAAAGATATAGCCGTACATTTACTGTTTAGAAAAATTTCACACTTAAGCTTTGTACCAATTATAAATACTTTTCTCAAAAAATAAATAAACAGCATATTTATGCGTTTATCATATCAGGGCCGTATAAACAGGTCTGGAAACATACCTATACCCCCTAATAGCCACTTTACCCTGATAGCTACCTTCAGGGCCGGACTTAAACTTCATGCCGCCCCTGGGCACCGAGAAAAAATTTGCCCCAATACTGGAATTTTACTTAAACTTATAGTTCATATATTTAATTTTTCAAAATTTTGCACCCTAAAAAATTTGCCGCCCTGGGCACTTGCCCCTAGTGTAAATCCACCACTGGCCACCTTATCCACAAGTTAACCAAGCTACTACCGTATTCTATAGTCAAGAAAAGTGTTGGAGAGCAAGCAGTTACCTTTAAGTTGACAGTAAATTTTCTGTAACTTGAATTCAACTTGACCACAAGTGCTACTGTCAGACAATGACGTGAAGTTGATTGAAAGTTCCACTTCAAATTGACGGCAAGTTTTTCTGTCAAATTACATTCAGATGGCGGCAGTTGATTTGCATCAACTTACATGCAAGTGTTATCCAGCCAAGGCTTACCAGAAACTTGTCATTAAGTTAGGGGAAAATGTTTCACTGTAGAACTTGCTGAGCAATTGTATTTAGAGTGTGGCTGTTAGGGTATTTTTGAGGTTTGAAGGTTATCCACGTGGTGTTCGGTGAACTTTCGAGGAAACGATAAAATTTCACCTGTATATTATTTTTATACAGCACATTTGAACAGTCGTGAATATAACACGATACTTTCGATGAAGATACCTCGAAAATTTATTTTATTTAAAAAAAAAACAATTAAAGACACTGATAATGCGAATCTAATATTGTTTAACATCACTTTGCTTGTAATTTTTCTCGGTAGATGGCATAAAGCTCAACTTGCTCAATCCCTATAATGTAGTTTGTTATGTCCTGGGAGGTTACTAGGATCGGAGCAGACGCCACCTCCTGGACAGTGGGCAGTTCGTTGTCACGCGGGACCAATTTTGAATTTGAAAAAAGTGATAAATTCATTGTTGACTATGATGATGATGATGATGATTATGATTATTATTTAATGAAATAATGAAATTATGGATAAGGATAGATGTAATTGATAAAATAACTTTTATCTGAAGACTGAGTTTTATTATAAAGTGTAGATTAGATTTGATCAGTAATTACAGTTGTGCTCGTCAATAGTTCTCGGAGAGAAGTGAATAGGGATGGTAAAGTCGACTTCGATTTTAATCGAAAATCGATTTTTCACTCAAAATAATCGATTTTTTACAATCGAACTATCGTCATCGAAATCGATTGATAATCGACTTCAAGCTTCCGACTTTAGTACGGTTGACGTCGCAACAGCAGCGCACCAAAGTCCGCAGATGCTATTTTCATGCAAATGGAAAATATAAAGACGAGATCTGTTCACGCAGAGAATTTACAGTATTTTTTGCATCAAAAATTTATACACAAATTACTATAGTCATAGTGACATGAGGACAGTATGGAATTATTGTACAAATTACCAATACTGTAGAAATTTTTGAAATACATCGAACAGAATTCACAAGGTGCATTGTAATTTTGACAAAGCAACAAGTAAAATTCATACCAACTGCATAGTAAAATTTACCAGGCTAAATCAGAATATTTAGTATGCAGTTGGTATAAATTTTGTCTGTTGCTTTTTCAAAATTACAATGCACCTTGTAAATTCTGTTCGATGTATTTTAAAAATTTCTACAGTATCATTTGTTACTATGATCAAAATGTCCTCATGTTACTATGACTATAGTAATTTTTCTATAAATTTTTGATGCAAAAAATACCGTAAAATTCTCTGTGTGTGATTATGCCTAATAACTTATCGCTAGTAACACATAACTGCTTACATTTTTTTAATAACTCTCTCATGACTACATATTTTTTAGTACTAATAGTCTTTTTTACCGCTGTTTGCAATTTAAATTTCCAAATAAGTTCCTGTGATTCATAACAAACACCAAATCAACAAATATGTCAAGTATAAACGATAAGTACGGAGAAATCATTTAGATCTAATAGGTTTAAGTGTTTGTTTTCGAATATTTTAAATTGTTGTTCTTGTATGTTGATATAGCTTAAAAGTATGGATATGTTGAAATAAAAGTTACAATATAAATATAAGTTTTGAATCTTTGTCTTTTAAGTAAATTATCATATTGTATGCAATAGTTTGCTTGAATGATAGAATAACCGAAAAAATCGATTAAAATCGATTGTGAACAACGATTAATCGATTCTTATAATTACAAAAATTACGATTAATCGAAAAATCGAAAATCGATTTTTTGAATTCCGTTTCCATCCTTAGAAGTGAAGTTACATCAGACGGCAGAGAGATCTCTGACCTCCACTCTCCAACTTCTCACACTCATGCTCATACAATATACATATATATATATATATATATGGGGCATTCCACGCCAAATCGACCACTTTTGACCCCGACCCCTTTCGATTTGGCTGAAAATTTTTTTTCCTTTTATACCCGATTAAAATCATTTTTCAGAAAATTTTCAAATTTTTTTACCCAACCCAAAAAAAGTTATGAGTTTTTCAAAAATAAGGCTTTTATTTTATCAAATAGCTATAACTTCTTCAAGAATTGGCTAATCGGGACGTTTTTTTTTTCAAAATTTTTGTCATTGAATGTACTTTAAAAAAAAAAAATACAAAAAAATTTTATGATGATAAACTCTATGAAATTTTCAGTTTTTTTGAAAAAAACCGTGATTTTCTTAAAGTACGTCATGTTTTATTTTTTTTTTTATTTTCTCAAAAAAAACTTCATTTAATGCTGCAATTTTTCCCGCCAATCCTGGAGTGGGCCGACTATTCCTTCTATTTTTTTTTTATCAATTGAAAAAAAAATTTTTGCCCAGTTGGGCTTATTTTGCTAAACATCAGTCTGGAAATTTTTGAGGATTTATAGATGACATCCGGCTTTGAAGAATTGAGACGAAAAAATTCATTGATAGTGGTAGTCCTCCAAAATAAGCCCAACTGGGCAAAAATTTTTTTTTCAATTGATAAAAAAAAATAGAAGGAATAGTCGGCCCACTCTAGGATTGGCGGGAAAAACTGCAGCATTAAATGAAGTTTTTTTTGAGAAAATAAAAAAAAAAATAAAACATGACGTACTTTAAGAAAATCACGGTTTTTTTCAAAAAAACTGAAAATTTCATAGAGTTTATCATCATAAAATTTTTTTGTATTTTTTTTTTTAAAGTACATTCAATGACAAAAATTTTGAAAAAAAAAACGTCCCGATTAGTCAATTCTTGAAGAAGTTATAGCTGTTTGATAAAATAAAAGCCTTATTTTTGAAAAACTCATAACTTTTTTTGGGTTGAGTAAAAAAATTTGAAAATTTTCTGAAAAATGATTTTGATCAGGTGTAAAAGGAAAAAAAATTTTCAGCCAAATCGAAAGGGGTCGGGGTCAAAAGTGGTCGATTTGGCGTGGAATGCCCCATATTCTTATATATCCATGTTCTTTACCAAATATACTTATACTTTTTACTAATACTAATTCGAGACATAAACTTACATATTTACGTTCTTTACTTTACCCATTCTATGACTTTACTTAATACTTATATTATTTATATTCTATTTTCCTGTATTTGGATACAATCTTTCAGTTAAATATTCTAGACTATCAGAGGTGTATTTTTTTATAATTATTCTATATTTAATTAATTGATACGATTGACATTATCATTTATCGTGAAACATCATTATAGTTATTCTAATGTTATATTTCTATATTTCTATTAATTTATTTATTATACGAGTCACTCTTTATTTAATATGTATATATATTAACAATAATAATTGAGTTCTTGTGATATGGTTTTCATTTATAAGTAACATTTATTTATTAAATATATCTTTTCTTTTTTGATTATAGAGTATGCATTTGTTTATAACCATATTTACTGTTAACTATAGAACAAGGGCCTATTCATGATTTTTATGCGTGTGTTTTGTTTAGGTTTTAAGTATCGGGTGACAGGAAACGTTCCAAGACCACTCAACTGTATTTATATTTCTCTAAATACAAAATAAAGATTTATTTATCTATTTATTTAAAGTTTCTTATAATAAAAATATATAATTTAATAAGTATGTGCCACGACGATTTATTATTTAAATTATTGACTAAATATTGGTAAGACGCAATAAGTGTTGTAAGATATCAATATATAATTTCAAATGAAATTTAAATGCGCGCCTATTTATGGATCTCAAGTTCACTAATTAATTAACAGGTGGAGGCACCTGAGGCCACTGAGGACATAACAAGTTAAAGTTTTCTAAAATCTCAAGTGTGCAGCAATTTGATGTTAAATTGAAAGAAACTTTTGTTGAGCAACCCCGGCTATTTCAATCAGCTTGCGAACAGTGTGCAACCAGATCGTGCGATATTTTTACCCCTTTCCGTGGTGAAATAGCATGGAGTGTACCCTAATAGCTACTTTAGCTTGAAATTGGCAGTAATTTGACTATGGAGGGTAGAGGTAAGGAGCACTCTCTCATACAGTCAGAACAAGTGATTCATACCGTCCATGGTTACAAGCGTACCAACAGAAAACTCTAGGCAAGAAATTTCTATGCTCGGATATCTCTCTGTAGTAAATTTCTGAGTCGGCATAATTATAATTAAGAACAATTATATTACAAGATATTTTGATGTCAAAATTATTTGATGCAGAATATTTCTATGCAGGACATCTCTGTGCAAGATATCTCTATACAAGATATCTCTATGTAAGATATCTGTGTTCAGGAGATCTCTATGCAAGACATCTCTATGCAGGACATTTGTATGTAGGACAAATATATGTAAAACTATGGCAGAAGTAAATATACAAAAATACAATTATTCATTAACGTTGTAAAAGAATTTTCTAAACTCACATACTTCAAAAAGTTTAGTTTCAAACGTATAGTTATATTTTCATAAATTTAGTAAATAAAAAATGTGTTTATAAATTACCCTGATTAAAAAAAATGATTAAAAAGTATTTAAAATGATTTGTTTTTTAATCATTTTAAATACTTTTTAATCCTTCAAATCATTTCTAATCCTGTCTCTTATGGACATTTAACGTGTGAAATCATTTTTAATCATTTTTTTTAATCAGGGTATATTATGAAATTATAATATATACACTGGTCACAGAAACTAAGGGATAGAAAAAAAATCCGAAATTTTTAGGTGATTTTCAACATGCTGTAACTTGGTGAAAAATTTTTTTTACCGCTGTAACTGCATCTGCTTTAAATGTCAACTTAACAAACATACGCTTTGGGTAACTCTAATGCCGGCGGTAAAAAAAATTTTAGGAATTTTTTTTGACAATGATAAATCATTGCAGATACAACAAAAAAAAAAATTTTGAAAAAAAAAAATTTTTGAAAAAAAAAATTTTGAAAAAAAAAAAAAATTTTTTCAAAATTTTTTTTTTTTCAATTTTTTTCGATAATTGATCTTTTTGATCGAAGAAATGAAGATAATCGGTAAAAAAAACATTTTCATATCGAAAAAATGAACAAAAACCGAGAAACTACCAATTATGGTGATTTTTGACAAAATCGATAAATTTAAAGCTTCGGGGCACTAAGAAAGAAAAATCGCAGCGATTTGAAATTTTCAGGGTTTTTTCAGAACACTTTGAGGTTGAAAAAAAGTCGAAGATATCCTTTGTTCATCCGTTATATCCAAAGTTATAGCAAGATTTCCGAATATCCTTAAATTTGTAAATATTGACCTGTTTTTTACCAAACAATATCGCTTTAAAAAAAATTTTTCTATCAAATGCCACTAATTTTGCCTTATAGAGAATGTTTTCCAGTTTTCAAAACCCTGCTTCCATTCTCTGTACGACCAATACATCCGGAGTTATTGATTATCAAAGCCAAAATGGACTTTTTTGCTTTGATCAATGATAACTCGGCGCCAAATCGTCGTAGAGACTTTTTAAGGCCACCAAATTAAAGGGCATAAAATTTCCGAGTAAAGTCAGACAGTCGGATTATTCAAAAAAATTTATTGTCGCCCATAGAGGTATTGAAAGACCAGCAAAACTTTTGAAAATTTTTTTTTCGTTGGTTTTCTTATGATTACTCCGGAACCGTACATGATAAAAAATTTTGAGGTCCAGATCTGAAAACTAGAAACTTGAGGCTACAATTTGCTTTTTTTATTTTTTTTATACAACCATTTTTCACCAAGTTACAGCATGTTGAAAATCACCTAAAAATTTCGGATTTTTTTTCTATCCCTTAGTTTCTGTGACCAGTAAATTATTAGGTAATATTATGAGGTAATAAAACGAATTCTAGGGATGTGCGAATCGCGTTCGAATCGAATCGAATATAACTATTCAATTCGAAATTCGAATTTCCGAATTATTTGAATATTTAAGAATTATCCGAAAATTTTTGTACGAGTTGTAACTTTTTAAATTACTCGATTGACAACGAGACAATTTTGATCAACCTTTAAATTTTTTCTTTTATTTTTTTCAAAAAAATACACGCTTCTTGACTTAAACTTCCATCATTAATATCATCGATTTCAAAAATTTAAGCCTCAACAAAAAAAAAAAAACATTCCACTATTTATTATTTTTTTATACTAAGATTTATGTGTTAAAGTTATGTTATTATGGAGAAACGTAATTAGATATTTATTTGTGTAGCATAGAAATCTGCCACATAGAAATGTCCTGCATAGAGATATCCTGCATAGAGATATCCTACATAGAGATATCCTGCATAGAAATATCCTGCATAGAAATATCCTGCATAGAGATATATTGCATAAAGATGTCCTGCAACAGAAACGTCCTATATAGATTTATCTTGCATAGATATGTCTTACATAGAGATGTCCTGCAATAGAAATATTCTGCATAGCCAAGTTTTAACATTGATTTATCTTATAACATAATTGTCCTTCATATAACTATGCTAGTAAGAAATCTACTGCAGGGAGTTATCGCATCATAGATTTATCAGTTGGTACGCTTGTAACCATGGACGGTATGAATCACTTGTTCTGACTGTATGGGGCATCACTTTCAAAAGTGTCCACGATAAGCTGTTAAATTATAGTTCCAAAACCAACTACAAAGGCGCTGATGAGCACGAATGGTTAGATGTGAACGTGGCGATTATTGATGAAGTGAAGTATGCCAAAGGGAAACAGTAGAGTACAGAAGTAGTTGTACTGCATAGAGTAGTTGATATAAGTAATGTAAATGAATATTCAATTGATAACATAGTCAAGTGAGAATTTTAAATATTTTCAAGAACAATTTTAATTACTTTTAAAATTTTTTTTTTTTTAAGTCTTAAATTATATCTAAGCAATAGACTGATTCAAAAAAATCGACTATTTTTTTTTTTTATTAAGAACACAGAAGTTTCAGTAGGGTAAAAGAAGACGCCAGTTAAAATTTGAGCCTTTCACATTAATATTAAGTACTCGCTGATTGCGATTTCCCATTTGAATAACATGGGAAAAAAAGTTTTTTTAAATTCGAAATTGTATGCCTCGGTAATGGCTTATTATACAAATAAGCCCAGAATATAGTATTGTAGAAAATTTAACGCTCTATAAAAAAGGACTCTTATGATTTTTTGATAAATCCATCAGTTCGAAAGTTATTTGAGTTTGAAGTCAAATTTATAGTAAATATCAAGATCTTTTTACTTTCCCAGCAAAACTATCAAACTTATCACAAAAAGTCATAAGATCTTTTTTTGTAGACAATTTTGTTACCATTTTAAAATCAAGATGTTAAAATCAATCCGAACACTATTTTTTTTAAGATCTTTAAAGGTCTTTTTTGGCATTTGCTAAAAGTTGATAGAAAAAAAGTTATAGAAAACGAAACTTCAGGGATAAAATATAATTTTGAACCAAAAAACATTTTTTTTGTTTTTCATACCGTGACTGCCCGCTATTTTTTAACTTCCCGCTAAAAAAAGGCGAGTAAAGATTTTTTGTGTCAATGAATCCTTTTTTTTTCTATGCATACTTTTTTGTATTTGAGAAGCTTCCTAAAACCAAAAGGGAGTATAAAAATCTGTCATTTTGGAATAAGTAACGCGATATACATAATATAGCCATATATTCAGTGACATTCAGTCATATTTAGTGACAGAATAATTAAAGTATTAATTTATTTAAAGAAAATAAATACGATCGTCTTTTTTTCCGCGTAATTTAAATGTTATTCAAATGATATAGATAAATCTATTTATCTCAATACTTGGCTATTAAAAGAAGTTTAAGGTATGAAAAGGCACAAATTAAAGTCAAGACCTATCTAATGATACCAATTTCAATAACATTAACTAATTCTATTATATAGATATGGCGGGAACAAAATTTTCCTTATTCTCTTAATTATATAGATTATTTGTTACGTTTAATATGCTTCTTACGTTTTATCATTGTTCAAAGTATATTTAAACCGGTACAAATTTTTATTAGGAAATTTCTATTTTTCAAACTCGTTACCTGTTTAATTTAAACATTTTATTGTTTTAATCATATTTAAACTAATACGATGACTGAGAAATCAAGTTTTAAATTTGTTCATTAGTTTTTTTAGATTTATTGTTTTTAAATAAGTGTCAGCAATTTTGAATAATTGTTGAGTATTTATAATGATGTTTTGAAATAAATTTATGTACTCGATTGTAATTTTTATTATTCCTAACCATCAAACCCTCCACAAAAAAATTTTTTTTTTTCCGATTTATTAGTTCTTATACATTGTATTTGAGTTCTCATTACTGAAAAAAGTATTAAAATTTTAAATATCATTGTTATATATTGTATCAAAGACAGAAATAACATTATTCTCTTGGCATTCTAAAATTTGATATTATAAATTTTTGAAAGTCGCGCACTTACGAACCGGATTTATATCTTTCTTCGTTTAATTCTGTCCTACTCTAACAGTTTTAGGCGCTTTCTTTCAAATTGAGTCATTCTCTTAAAGCAGCACCACCATAATTTTATCTGATTTTATGGACACTTCTAATATACAGAGAGAGTGCTCCTTACTTCTACCCTCCATAAATTTGACATTGAAATTTGCTGCCCGAATTTACCAACAATTTGACAGCAAAAGTTGTAAAGAAAAATTTACGGTTAATTTTTGCTCAATTTACCCTGATAGTCAAGTCGGCAAGAAACTGGTGTCAAACTAACAGCCACAACTACACGCCAAGTTGGCCGCAAAAGTTGGTACTCCAAAGCTGACGGAAAGTTGCCTTCAATTTTCTCAGAAACCTGCTTTCGAATTGCGGCTCTTCCCTGGCGTCAACTTTCTCAGAAAGTTGGCGGTAACTTGTAGCCAAAAGTTGCAAAAGCTATAATTGTTGACAACTTGTCGTCAAGTTGGTCGCAAACTAATGAATACCAACTTTTTAACGAGCAACTCGAACTATTATACATAAAAATGTCTACAATTTGAGGGTAGAAAAATACTTTACAATTTTTCAAGTTAAATTAACAATAAATTGACATAAAATTTGCCTGAAAATTGACGACAGCTTTTTTCTAGTCAACTTTTGGAGTGAATTTGCATTCTAATTCGGGTAGTAAATTTACGTCAAATTGTAGAGCAAGTTGTATATAAATTGTCATAAAAAACGGAAAAGTTCAAAGTTGACGGAAATTTGACGGAAAGTTTAAGGAAACTTTTGTAAGTAAACTTTTGTTGAAGCAAACCGTGCTATTAGGGCAATGGCAGGAGGGGACAAAAATATCGCACGATCTGGCTCTGGCTGTACTGCTTGCGAAGTTCATTTTTCAATAGATCAAAAAGCTAAATTATTAATTAAGCAATCATGTCCAACATTAATTTACCAGAAATTCCAGCATCTATGAAAAATATTCAACATTATTTGAAAATTGCATCAGAGCATGATAGACGGGATCCAATAATTAGTTATTGGGGTATGTTCGCAGATATTAATATATTTCCATCAAAACTGTTTACAAAAAATTAGGTTACTATTATGTCAAATGATAAGTTCTTTCGAGTCGAAATATAGTATTCCACTTTCAGGCAAAAGTAATAACGTTTTCGTCATTTAATCTATTTTCGTGCATGACAACTGTCAAAAGTAATTGTTTTTATGAGTGTGGATGTAGCTGACAATCGGCAATTTTTTTAATTTTTGAATAAATAAATAAAATGTAAGTAGAATAAGAACTAAAAACTGCGTGTTTAGATAATTGAACAATCAGTATGCGCAATTTTTTAAATTTCATTATTTGAATCAATTAATTTATTTATCCCTTGTTAAAATAAACGATTGGAAAACAAAATTTTTAATACATTTTAATGCTTTTGAATACTTAAAATACTTTTGAATCGCCCTTCTTATGGACATTTAACATGGCAAATCGTTTCTTTTAATCAGGAATTTGAAATTTATAAATTGTCTCATATCTGCTACATTTAGACTTATTATATTATATTTAAGTAAAATAGCGGCAACTCTTAAAAACCAGCATAAACTCAATTTCGAAAAAAAAAAAAAAGCAATTTACAGCTTCAACTTTACTCTTCCGTGTTGCTTTCAACCCAATTATTATTGGGAGATGTTGAAAATGCTGATAAAATTTAATTTAATAGGACACTGAAGTTAGCAGACAATTAACAATTATTGATTTTTTTTGACAATTTAATTACAAAAAAAAAAGGAAATGCACATGTAGAAAATTGAACAAACCACAGGTGCAATTTTTCGAAATATTTTTTTTTTAAATTTATCCTCTGAAAAAGTCAAAAAATTTTTTGATATCAACTAATTTCAGTATCACAATTTAATTCGTTTATTTTCATTAATACATAGTTTTGTGTAATGATTACAGCTCGATTTTATGCGGCGCAAACTGCGATAAATCAGTCAAATAAAAGGCCAGATGAAACAAATTTTTTGATAAAGCTTATGACATGGTTAGAAAATACCAAAAAAGAGTTACATGATAATGACAGCATCACTAATGATGTTGCAGCACAAGCTTATTTAGAAAATTATGCTTTAAAGATTTTCACGTATGCTGATAAACTTGACAGGGCTTCTAATTTTTCAAAAAATTTGGTCCTAAGTTTTTACACAGCTGGATTTCTGTATGATATCTTGACAACTTTCGGAGAATTGAGTGAAGAATCGAGTCAAAACAGAAAATATGCGAAATGGAAAGCAGCTTACATTCATAACTGTCTAAAAAATGGAGAAACACCGATTCCCGGTCCAATCGATCAAAAAGAAGGCAATGATTCTACAAATTATAAACCAGGTAAATTTTTTCTTTGTATTTTTTGCCATCGCGATAGTGGCTTGGAGGTGTGGGTCACTCTCCCACATCAAAAAGTCTACGGTTATAAGAAACTCAATCATCGGTTAAAGCTGGGCCATACCTAACGAAATTTCGAATTTAAGATTTTTAATTATTTAATAAATAAGTATCATTACAGAGATTTTTTTTGGCTTCCGACAAAAAGAAGAAGATGAACTTCCTTGGAAGGTTTTGATCATTCGAGTCCCATAAATATTCAAAACGTAATTAGAAATCTTAAATTCGAGATCTCTTTTGGTACGGCCCAGCCTTAGCATGATTTATTTTGGCTTCAAAAGAAGTTTTGAATTCTGTTTTTTTTTTCGCTTTTACCCCCTGAAACGTTAGTGGTTGCCGAGAAAAAAATCTTTCGAAAAGATGGGCTCTCTAGCTCAACTCTAAGAGGTCACTAATTTAATTTTAATTTCTTATCTAATTAATGTTTAAAGATTTTTTTCTTTTCATTAAAAGTTTAATTACTCGTAAGCTACTGAATATCATGCATAGGTATTTAAAGCTGATTCCTTAAGCTTTCCAAGACCCTATGATAAGTCATTATTATAATAATAAAAACGCCAATTGCAGCTATCTGAAAAGTATCGATTGTTTTATTTCAAAAAGATATTATTAATTTTAATTTTAATTTTTTTTGCAACGTGATTAATTAATTTACATGTATCGGGATGCGTATCAATAGGGTTTGCATGCAATTAATTTAATTAAGTTGCAAACAAAAAATCTGGGCGTCGGTTGGCCCTGCGGGCCAGCCCCAAAACTTCCCCTTGTTTTCGAGCTCAAGGAACTTGAAAACATTACAGTGAATATATTTTCGAGCTCTTCGAGCTTAAAAATGCTATTACATGCAATTATTTTTTTATGAGCTTTTCAAGCTCTAACAAGTTACGCTTTATGCTAGAGTTTGAAAAGTTAAGAATCGAAAATCATTAATGAAGAAGCGGCTTTTAAATTTTGATTCCCGATTATGTTCTATGTAATAAATGTATTGAGGCAGAAATCGATGTCAGTGATCAAAATCAAGATTTGAATGAGTTTTGACTTGGGTCAGAGCAATAATATATGGAATATCCGAGAAAAACATTAAAGACTGGGTTTTTTCAATTTTTCGCTCATAATATGATTTAAACTAAAGAACAAGTTAGATGACATTAAATGATGATCGAAAGAGACTATAAAGAGGAAGAGTTTGTATGATTTCAGACACATTTCAGTATAGTATATTTCAATTTATCCGGAAAAAATAACATGAAATGTTATTTTTTTAACTTTTCAGCGCCGATATCTTTTGAACTAATGAACCAATTTAGACGTTTGAGGTGGCAATCGGCGCGTTTTCTTGAATTCTAGAGCTGTTACAAATTTGGAATAGATCCGTTCAGCCGTTTCGAAGATATTTAGAAAAACCCGTTTTTCACCATTTCTTTCTCCAACGATATCTCTCGAACGAATTAACCGATTGAGATGGTTAAGGCGGCGATCGACGCGTTTTATTAAATTCTAGAGCTGATTAGATTTCGAAGTCGATCGTTTGACTCGTTTCTGAGAAATAAAAAAAAAAACTAAAAAAAAAAAAATTTTTTTTTTCGTAATTTGGAAATATTTTCGAATCTACTTGATAGAATGATCTGAAATTTTTAGGAAAGTTGATGGCCAACAAGCTCTGTCGATTGTCACCTTAACCATTCAAATCGGTTCATTAGTTAAAAAGTTATAGAGCGTTCACATCCACACACACACACACACACACACACACATACATACATACAAACACTCGGACATCATTCTGAAAATAGTCAGAATAGCTTCCTAAGACCTCAAAACGTCGACATCTGATGAAAACTCGATTTTCGAAAATCGGGATGAAAACCATAACTTCCCGAATTTTTCGAAAATCATCGATTTTTTTAGCTGGAAGTTAAAAATTTTAATTAATACCGCATTTGAATTAAAACAATCGATACTTTTCAAATAGCTTTAATCGGAGTTTTTATTATAATAATCATGACTTGTCATAGGGTTTTGGACAGCTTGAATTTAATAATTTATAATTTATAAATCGACATTTTTTAAACAAACCGGTTTAGAATTTCATAGTTTTTTTTCAAAAATTTTCTAATTTTTACATTCAACCGTTTTCGAGATATACAGAAAACTATGCGTTTCTTTTATACTTGATAGACCTCTAGCATGTTAATTATTGCACTTTTTGATTGTTAATATTTCGTTTCACAATCGGCGAAAGCATTTTGTTTTTTTTTTATTAAATATTAGACATGTCTGTTGATTTCATATTTTAATTTCATCGGATTCCTAAGGAAAGCCGTTTTGCGATCGAACTACCTTAACTCGTTTTATTTTTTGAAGGTTTCAAGACTTTATATAGAATTCTAATCGATGAAAAATTCTTCTTTAGACCTCACAGTTCTCAATGACTGAGTTTCAATGAAAGATTATTTTCCGTGCGTTAAATAAAAGATAAAAGTTGAGGCTCTTGAGGCCCAAAACGAAGTTTTTTTATTGACTTGGGGTCATAAATGATAACATATATTAACTGAAACTTTCAGAATCAGATAACGAAGCAACATCTAACAACAATAATTTCGATCTTCCTTCGGTTTCAAATGATCAGAGCCCTAACACGAATCCTGCGGACTCAGGGTCAGGTAATATCCCATTGGATCACAATTCACAATCATCAGATGATACTTCTATAGCTGCTTCTAGTATTAAATCATCAGGTATTTATAGTTACATAGAAAAATGGGCGCGTGTACTTACGTATGCGCGGCAAAAGTTATACTTCTTTGACGTGATTAAAAAATAATTTTTTTCTTGAACACGAACAATTTATTACAATAATATAATGAAAAATAGAGTGGCATAGTAAATACAGCTGATAAAGTTTAAATTCAATTAAAATATGAAACTATGAAATCCTTTGATAGCTGTGACTATTAGTAGTAAAAATTTTGTTTGAAAACTTTTTTAAGTGCTTTAGCATAATCGAGATTAACCCTTCGTCACCCGCATCACTTTTTCATCCTTCGTCACTCGCGCGGTGAGCGCTGCGCCGCCGTGTTAAATCAAGCACGCTGTTGCCACATTTTTCAGATTGCTAAATCTATATAAAAAAAAATCTAAATGAAATTTTTTTTAATAATTAATTTATCAAAATTAAAAAATAAAAGATAGATTTTCTATTTTGTTTTTAATTTTTTTTATTAGGAATTACTCCGTTTCAATTAAAATTAAATTTTTTTCAACAACAATTTTATTAAAAAAATCGCTTGCTCATAAAATTATTACTCAAATGTATTTTAATAAATTATTTATTGTTGATATTATTATTTTTATTATTGTTAATATTATTAATTCTATAATTATTAATAATACTTCTATTGTTACTAGAATTTTTTCATTATTTTAACTCAAAATTAATTGGTTGCGTAACAATTCACCCTACGACAAAATACCCGCGACAAAATACCCGCGACAAAACACCCGCAAACCAAAATACCCGCGACAAAATACCCGACGACAAAATACCCGATGCCAAAATGCCAAAACTATAGATACGTTTACTAATAACGAAAAATATTTCAATTATTCAAAAATTAAAATTTTTTTTTTCACGAAAAAATAAAATACTGATTACAATTATTATTATTTAGTTCAAATTTTGTGTGTGTGCAATTATATCAATGTACCCATACATAAAAGGGTGTGAAGCATAGCGCCCTTTTTTCACGATTTTTGTGTGTGTGCAATTAAAAGAATATACCCACACATAAAAAAATTTCAAAAAATGCACGGAAAAAAAAATAAAGAGATTTTTTTAATTTCAATTGATTTTCAGGATGAATTATCTTGGTCAAAAAGCGTCACACCGTGTGGCGGGTGTTTTTAATTGCGGGTGTTTTGTCGAGGGTGTTTTGGTTTGCGGGTATTTTGTCGTCGGGTGATTTGTCGTCGGGTATTTTGGTATCGGGTATTTTGTCGTCGGGTATTTTGTCGCGGGTATTCTGTCGCGGGTGATTTGTCTTCGGGTATTTAGACGTGCCACCAAATTAATTAAAAACAAAAAGAAATTCAATTACCTGTTGTGGTTATAACCTCGAAATTCTTCTTGAATATTATACACAAATTACATATAATATAAATATATATTTGTAAATATAATAATTAATATTTAAATAACATATTTTTGTTTGTGACAAAATACTTATTACGCGTAGAATTATTCTTAATTATTAATAAAAAATGTATCTCTATTAAGAGAGAATACCTAAATGTCAAACCTAAATATTTATATATCTATATCGTACAAGAGAATATTACCACACACAAGTTGGCAGCAGCGCGCGGCGGACATTTACCGGTTACTAACTCGAACTGGGCGGCGTCGCGCCGCTTTTCAATTTCTTTCGCATGAAAATATTTTTTTTTATTAATAATTTATTTCTTAGGAGCGGCTAATGCTAGAAATTCTTTTAGAATGTCTAATTCAAGCATTCTAATTTTTTCGACGTCATCCGTCACCGTAATTATGAGAAAATTGCATACTTGTAAAAAAGGCGGCGCCGCGCTCATTGAGCGAGTGACGAAGGGTTAATTGTCGATATGTATTATTTATTGATACTAGCGTACATATTTCGCGCGCAAGCGCGCGCGTGTCGTTTTTCGTATATTTATTTTAATGTATATTTTCGTGTCGTTTGCATATATTTTTTTGGTTTCGACCAATCACGTTACGAATAGTTTGGCTTCACATATATTTCATCTAAATTTTATTATAGGATTATAAATTATCATATTATTGAAGAAATAATTATACTTATTTTTCAACAAATTTAACAAATAATATGTACACAGTTAGAAATTTTGAGTGTTTGTGTTAAAAATTTATTTGGTGTTGAATTTTTTGTGTTGATTTTCAATGCAGAAATCCGTTAATTCAACACAAACCGTTTATGATGTTTGACTTGAACAGATTTTTTATGTTAAATAATTAGATAATCTAGAATCCCTGTTTAAAAATATTGATTGAAAAGAATTAAAAGTGATGAAATTCGAATTCTTTTCAATAATTTCAATTGATTTCAATTTTTTTGTTTGTATATATAGATATACAGTTTGCATGGAGTGACCGCTTCTCAATTCTTTTCAATCAATATTTTTAATCAGGGATGTAACATACTTCTTGTGTTATTCAAAAATTAACACAAAATTTGTGTTGTTAAGCTACACACTCCCGAGACTCCTGCGTGTTTCTTCGCTACTATAACCAAGCAAAGCTTTTTAGCAGGATTGTCTGCAAGGAAACTTGAATTATAATTGATTTACAATTAAATATAATCATAGATAACTTTCATGTTTTCATATAATCAGGTTCAATGATTTTTTTATTCTTATTTTACGGGAGTAATTTACACAAATTTTCTGTCAAAATAACTGATTTTATGTGTTCAATTATTAAAGATACAATTTGTGTTCAATATCACTCTAACGAATCAAATTACGGTAAAAATACCGATTTACCGTAAATTATGGTGGTTTTACCGTAATTGACGATGGATTTACCGTAAATCTACGGCAATATTTACCGTAAATCGGCGGTTATCCGTCGTAATTTACGGTAAGTTCGCCGTTTTTTTACGGTAAATCCACCGTAAATTATGGTAAATTAGGTCCGCCAGGGCAACACAAACGCAATATGTTGAATTAACAAAAATTTGTGTAAACCGTTTGCAACAAACAATTGGTGATGAATTCAACACAAAATTTCTAACTATGTATGTGTATTTCTAACTATGTATGTCTGTTAGATGCTGAAAGTCTTTTTAAACTGATCACAGTACTATCTCTGTAAATTACGAACTTTTGGGACCGTCGTAACAGTTCGCGGGGTTATAAAAGTATTAGTCTCGGTTAACCGGGAGCTATAAAAAGCATATTGGTGCAAGAAATCGTTCGTGTCTGTCAACTCAGATAAAAAAATTGGAAAGACGGTTGATCCTGCGAGCCAGCCCCGAAACTTCCCGCTGTTTTCGAGCTCAAGGAACACACTACTCTCACTTAACTCCTATTTCCTATATCGTGCACCACTTCCTCATCACCCCTTATCCATTCTAGGACTATGCTTTCGTTGAGTCTGCTTTATAAATATGAATGCAATTTTCAGATGTGATTCGCATATCAACATGTGCAACAAATAGAATTATAATAATTCACTCTCAGTATTTTTCATAACATGTCAAACGAAGTATAACTTAAAAAAAAAGAAAACATTTTTTTTTTTATTTTGAACTTTTTGATCCTACATCTAAGTAATTGAATAGAAGTTTTAAAGAATAAGGGCCACTTTTGCGTGTTTTAGCGACAAATTTTATTGACCGACGTTTTGTGATAATTCGCCACTTCTTCAGGTTTTGTACATAATTTTCCAGAAATTCGAATTGATTTAATGTAAAGAAAATAATCCATAATGAATATGATATTTAACTAACCTCAAATATCGCAAACATCAATCATATATTATTATTGTCTTGCTTTGTAACCAATGTTCTATACAACCCGGGAAAAAATTGGCATACACGATCATGCATGGTTCAGGCATGATCGTGCATGGTTCAGGCATGGTCGTGCATGACTTTGCATGATTGATGTAAAGGCATCCCTGTGGAAAAGGTCTTATAAAATCTCATAAAAAAAATTGGCTATGAGAAAACGATCAGTATTTGTCCACGAAAAATCTCAAAAATTCTGATACAATTATTTTCTCATAGATGGTGCATCCAAAAAATTTTTTTCTTAAAATTCTCATATAAATTATCAGAATCTATAAGAAACAGAAGCTGTAATATTGTGAGTATAAGTATTTATAAGTTTTCGAAAAATGTAAAGTTTACAATTGAGTAGATTTTGGAAATGAATAAGATTGTATGAGACGATTTCTGAAGTAATCATACAAGATTTGATACTGATTAATTAATGTGAGTACAGTTATTTTCCATATAGTTTATATGCTAAATGATTGAATTTTTTAGCATGAATTCAAAAAGTTTCTATTATGTATACTCAAGAATTTTTGTATAAGTATTTACGCGGAAAATATTTAGCAATCTATTCACGAAAAATCTATGAAATTGAATCCGTTTATTTATTCATCAAAAATTACTCAAGTAAACATTAATATTAAATATTAAAGTCATGATGTATTACGGGATATACTATAGTACAACCCAAACAGGTACTTGTTGGTCTGTTAAATGACGCAGGAGTACTCGAATAAAATCGTATTGAAATTTGGAATATAACACTTCTGAAATAAATGTCTTACCAGGGACACTACAAATCGTAGGCGCGATCTCGTGGCGAGCACCGAACTACTCCCGCTGCTGCTACCTAGCACCGGTGACTTTCCCCTTCTCCATATCGATCTTTTCTCCCGAGAAATTTTTTCTCTTGGCTTAAGCAACTTTTGTTATTTTGTTCGGAGAATACAAAAAAACTTGCGTGAAAAGAATAGTACTTGTTCCGAGAAATTTTATTCTGTTTAACCAAAAAAATGCAATATCGCTACAAAAAAATAATGCACCAAAAAAAAAAAAAAATGGGGCAAGAT
Source organism: Microplitis mediator (assembly GCF_029852145.1). Classification (NCBI taxonomy): domain Eukaryota; kingdom Metazoa; phylum Arthropoda; class Insecta; order Hymenoptera; family Braconidae; genus Microplitis; species Microplitis mediator. The sequence continues at coordinate 10,401,271 of NC_079974.1, read as the reverse complement.
AAATTACTGGGTTTGTAAAAAATCACATAGAAACTTATATTTTCACTCATCTCCGAACAGTTAAAATATTTAAAGTACAAGAAATAGTGATAATATTAGTATTTTTGGTGTAAATTCTTATAAAAAAAAATGAAGTTAAGCAATTATTTTTGAATGAATCTGATAAAATTAATATTTTATGTGAATGGAAATTATTTATAAAATCTCATAAGTACTCCATAATATTTTATAAGTAATAGCCTTCTAACTAAAACTTACAAAAACTCATAAATCACATAGCTTTTAAATTAAAATTAAATCTTTTAAGTTTTTACAAGTTAATTCGATTATAGATTTTCTTACTAATTCTCATAAAATTTTTATGAGAAAAAGGTCTGCATTTGTCCATGTGATTCCTGATTCAGTCTCATAAATTTTCGAAGAAATACATGTTAAATATTTTCTCATAAAATATGACAAATATTTTATGATATTCAATAAGATATTATCTCCTAGGATAACTCTTACTAAAACTTATAAATTCTGGAAATTTCATATAAAAAAATAATCTTATTGAGATTTTGTAAGTATTATAACATCGGAATTCGCCTGATCAATTCTTATTGAAAATAGATTAGAATAAACTGTAACAATCTTATAGAAGTGAAAGTACTTATTCAATCTCATAATCGTTGGCGGAATTCGAGTCACAAAATCTCATAAATTAAAAAATCTTACTCATTCTTTTAAAAATCTAGTACGGAAATCATGATAGGAACACATCAAAAGCTTTGACTCATAGATTCTCATAAAAATTCATATGAGAATTTTTTTAAATCTCATAGATATTTTCGAAGCTCATAGATTCTCATAAAAAATATTCAATATCTTATCAGAATTTATGAGAGCTTTTCCACAGGGATGCGTGACCATGCAAAACCATTTTCAATCATGCATGGCGAGGAAAGAATGGTCACACATGATTCGTGCATGATCATGCATGATGCACGTCAAGTCATGCTTGATTACGCATGAGTCATGTTAAGTCATGCCCAATCATACATGATTATGTTTAAAGAGAAATTAATCATCATGCATTGGATTACATGACTGAGTATGACTTTGCATGAGCATACATGACCATACCTGATTTATACAAAGTCATACCCAATCATGTATAATCATGGATGAGAATGTGTAATACGTACGAGAACCCATAGGAATCCATGAGGAAAAGTATAAATTTTCTGTAAGAATCCATAGAAATTAATATAAGAGTATATGTATTTATATCAGAATTCATGGAGGAAACCATGGGTATCTGGATTCCAATATAGGAAATCCACATAGGAAACTGTGGGTTAGAGTGTTTAAAAAAAAATCGACTTTTTTTTTCTTAAAGAAATTAACCCTTTCCAGGCTTGGAGTATCAGTGAGTCTAGGTGTGAGTCATGTGGGAATAGAGCCAATCAAAGTCCGTTGTAAGGCTGTATGAGTGAAAGTTCAGTTGTGGTATTGTAGACAAGCGCCCCTTCTACCATTTTTCCGGCCACCTCTCTAGAAAACAGACTATAGCTCTCTCATTTTAAGAATAAGACGTACGATTCAAATTAAGAGTAGGGATTCAAGGTCGACCGGGAAAGGGTTGATCTATATACTATAGTACCCAATATTATCACCTAAATAATGAATATCTCTAAATATTTCGTAAAATAATTATCAAAAACTTATAATAATTAATAATACATGATCATTTCTATCGATTATTAGCAAAAATTACTAGTAAATCACTGTAAAATGAGCGAATGTACTTTGGGATTCTGGTGTAGGTGTGGTTAATTCAATAACTAACAATTAACACAAAAATTACAGATGATAAATCAGATTTTTATTTAACAATATGTACACTGAATAACTGTGAGAAAAATAGCGAATGCAACTACAAGATACGCGATAGCGAATGCGACTGTAAAAGAAAGCGCCCATAAATTCGACACGTGGTCGGTAGCGGTTAATGACGCGATAATTAATTTATAATTAATAACACGCGAGCAACAATTCAACATATACTCAATAATTAGTAGCCTTGATATACTAGCTGATTATTGAGAATACTTGAGCGGAGATTTAGCGGAGCGGTTCAGAATTACACTAATAGAAAAAATTAAAGGATCAAAAAAAAATTCTAAATTTTTAGGCGATTTTCAACAGTCTCTAACTTTGAGAGAAATGGTCGTACAAGAAATAAAAAAAAAGGAAATTGTAGCTCCAAGTATCTACTTTTTGGATTAGAACTTTAAAATTTTTTAGCGTCAGCAGTTTTTGAGTAATCTTAGAAAAACCAACGACAAAAAAATTTTCAAATTTAAAAAATTTTTTTTTTTTTTGTCTCTGGGCGTGGGAAAAATTATTTTCGCTTTACCACTATGAGGGTCAGATACCTTCATTATTCAGCTTTAATTCCTTTTTTTATGGACCTTGATACGTCCACTTCTTGCCGAGATATCGGTCTTCAAATGGTAAAGGATCCTTTTGTCTTTGATTATCGATATCTCAGAAACCAATGATCGCACAGAAAGTTAATGGTGGGTTTTAAAAACTTGAATAAATCCCCTTCAACGATTAGCCATTGCTTTTTCGAAAAAAAAATTTTTCCTATCGTCACATGAATTTAAAAATGCAACCAAAAAAGGGCTTTTTGTGGTTTTTTGGAAAATCAAACGCTGAAATGGAAATATTGTGGAAATCGACAATGTTGACTGTGCATTTTACAGTTCAATATGTCCACAAAAACCCTGCAGAGAGCCAGATTAATCCAACGAGCCGTTTTTTTGTTTCACGCGATCAAATTTAAAGAAAAATTAAAGGATCACGTTTTTTGCTCTGAAAAGCTCATAATCTTTAACAAGATGAAAACAAACATTTTTTCGGAGCTTTGTCCACAATTTTATTGCAGACAGTGCTTAAATTTCCAAAAAAGAAAAAACTTTTTTTTTGAAACAAAATTTTCTGATGGAATAAAAATAAAACATAATTTTTAAAAAATTAACATTGAGGAAACTAAATTTTTGTTGATCTTTGAAACCCAGTGACTTTGTCCCAGTTCGTTTGACGTATATAATGCTTGAACACTTTTTTGTAGAGAATTTAATTCCCTATAAAATTATACCAGGTGGAATTGGAAAAAAAAATTTTTTTTCATAGTCTTAATAACAAAAAACTAAAATGAAAAATTTTCGCTTGTATTTTAAATGGGAAAAGGGAACTCCCTTTTTGATAGCTCAATTGTAAAGATATCTGGCTGAAATTCGGTGAGGATTTTTTTTATAATATAAAGTAACTTTTGAGCTCATAAGACGTTGAAAAAAAATATATTTGTTTTTTTTTGGGACACCCTAATAAGTATTACCTTTAAGTGTCTTTTAAATCATTAATAACCCTTATAATGACTGTAGGCTACTGATTTTTTATGTTTATCTTTTGCAAAGATATATTTTTGTTAAAAAAAAATTTTCTACGTATTTATTTGTACTAAAAAAAAATATAAGTTTGTTAAAACGCAAGATTTTAAGAAAAAAATGAGTTTTTAATTTTTTTTGAATTGTTCCACCAATTCAAAAAATTCAAAAAAATTCCTGAGTATAGAGGAGTATGAAAGACTTTTTCTGACGAATTTTGATGAGTGACATATTTCAAAAAGGCTAAAAACATAAAGATTATAATTTTCTTTTCTCCGTTAAAAATCGGCTTTCCGTTTGAGAATCACGATCATATGATTTTTTCATGTTTTGGACTCGTAAGAATTAGGATAAAAATCATCATTGATTAATTCCGAATTTCACTATAAAAATAAAAATAATTTCAAAAAAACAGGTTTTTTTGAAATTCTCGAATACCGTTTGAGTTAAAGAGCTAAAAATTGAGGTGAATCATTTTCATTCGACACCAAATCGACCCCCTAAGTTTGAGTCAAAAAAGCCATGGGGGCAGAATTCCCATATTAATCCGGTTATACCCTTTTATGTCCTACTAAAAATGTACTTACATAAAATTATGGACGATCAATAATTTCTGAGGTAATTGCAGTTTTAATGCGAAATCCGTTGTCGGCCTTTTTTAAATTTAAACGGCCAAAAACCTCGCTTCGCTCGACCGGATAACTAACTCGGTCTTGATAAGAAAGCGCCCATAGCCTCAAACTCGTGACGTCACTTCAAGCCGTCAGAATCTCTACCGTTTCGCATACGTATCGAAAATAACTATTCCGATCAAAATAAGTCCAGAAAACAACTTTTGATCATTTTGAACTTTAACTCACTTTGAGGAGCTTAAGATATCTACTCAAAAATTTTGCCCTTCGCTTAGATTTTTTTTACAACACAACGAACAATATTTTTGGTATTAAAAGAAAAATAAAAAAAAAGCGGATTTTGGGCCCACCCTAATGATCAGGTCTGATAATTTTTTCCCGGGAATAGTCTATCTGTTCAATTGCATCTTATTTAGTCAAACAAATATTTTTTTGACAAAGCTGTAAAATTATTATAATAGTTGCTTGACTAAATAAGATGCAACTGACAGACTTATGTGTATAATATAGGTTACAAACAAAGCAATGATAATATATGATTGGCGTTTGCGATATTTGAGGTTAGTTAAATATCATATTCATCATGTATTGCCTTCTCTACATTAAATTAATTCAAATTTCTATAAAATTATGTACACAACCTGAAAAAGTGACAAATTATCACGAAATGTTGTTCAATAACATGTGCAGCTAAAACATGCAAAAGTGGTTCTTACTCTTCAAAATTTCTTTCTCTTATTGAAGTTTAATTGTTTAACCGTATTATAACTAATCCTTTTCTAGGTGGGAGACAAAATGTTAGCCTGAATGCTGATCAAATCCTCAAAGCGCAAAAATACATTAAATGGGCTGGGAGTGCTATAAATTACGATGATATATCAACAGCTGTTGAAAATCTTCAGAAAGCATTATGTCTTCTAACAACAGGGAAAGATGGCTGAACTATATATGAAAGAAAATTCGTGATTAGATGCGTCTGTATATTTTTTAATGTTAATGTAATACAATAAAATGGATCAAATATTTCTATGTTATTAAATGGCTCGAAAAGTTTAAATGATAAATCATATAAAAATTCTTTATTGATGAAATAATTACTTTTTAATACTCTTCTGTATTTTTGAAGTGAAGCTTCTTTAGCGAGGATAAAATTGAAATTGTTCGTGCCACAACTAAGGGGTATAGCATAAGAGGAGAAATATAGAATAAGAATACAGAATAAAAGAAAAAGAAATGCTTAAGCAACAAGTCTAATATATTTTTAAAAGCTATAGGTGTATGGGATCGAATGTAATAGGTATAGTACGAAAGTTAGAACGCGTATGTTGTGCATAACACACCAGAGTAAAAAAAATTATGTATAACTATATACAATTATAGATGGTTTATATAGAATTATATATAATTCGTATAAAATTATATAGAATTATACAGAATTAAATATAATTATGTATAATGCCACGAAAAAAATCACAAATAATTATATACCATCTCACATAATTATATATGACTATATATAATTATATACAATTCTATATAATTATATATAACGCCGAAAAATAATCACAGAGGATTATATATAATCATACCTAAATATATATAATTATATGTACTAGGGTGATCCAAAAAATAACAAATTTTTTTTTTTCTCGGAAACAGGTTCAAAAATTTCATTTAGATAGAAAAAGACGCCTGTGAAAATTAGAGCTCTCAATATTAATATCAAGAGGTTCCTCATCGCACTTTTCTATTTTCCATAAGAATAACATGGAAAAAATTTTTTTTACATCTTCTGACTTTTATAAGTAGCTAACGATGCGTCATAGGAATAATTGGCAGGCATATTTTTGTAGGGAATTGAATGCTCTACAAAAAAAGATTCTTATCATTTTTTGAGGAATCTGTTTGTTCAAAAGTTATTTGAGGTTTAAGTCGAATTCATATTAAATTTTTAGATTTTCTTACTTTTCCGGCGAAACTATCAGACCTATTACAAAATATTATTGGACCTTTTTTGTAGACAATTTTATTCCCTAGAAGTTATTTCGAATAAAGGTTTTTCGAATTCCGCATTGTTTTCTAGTTATTTATATTTTAATGTCATGCTCATAAAAAAAATAGTCGTCTGATCGATTTTAAGAGCTTGACATTAAAATAAAAATAACTAGAAAACAATGCAGAATTCGAAAAAACTTTATTAAAAATAACTTCTAGGGAACAAAAATGTCTACAAAAAAGGTTCAATAATATTTTGTAATAGGTCTGATAGTTTCGCCGGAAAAGTAAGAAAGTCTCACAATTAAATATGAATTCGACTTCAACCTTAAATAACTTTTGAACAAATAGATTCCTCAAAAAATGATAAGAATCTTCTTTTGTAGAGCATTCAATTCCCTACAAAAATATCCCTGCCAATTATTCCTATGACGCATCGTTAGCTACTTATATAAATCAGAAGACGTAAAAAAAAAATTTCATGTTATTCTTATGGAAAATAAAAAAGTGCGATGAGGAACATCTTAATGTTAATATTAAGGGCTCTAATTTTCACAGGCGTCTTTTTTTTTATCTAAACAAAACTTTTGAACCTGTTTCCGAGAAAAAAAAAAATTTGTTATTTTTTGAATCACCCTAATATGTACCCATATATAATGCCATGAAAAAAATCTGACAACCGCTCTGACCCTGCGGGCCAGCCCCAAAACTTCCCGCTGTTTTCGAGCTCAGGGAGCTCGGAAACATTATTACTTGTAAATTTTTGAGCTCTTCGAGCTCAAAAATTTGTTAGGCCGGTGAGACATACCTTCACTAAAAAATTATAATTTTTTTCCGACGATATCTTTGGAACGAATCAATCGATTTGAACGTTTTTGGTGGCAATCGAAAGGGCTCACCAAGAGTTAGAACCGATTATATTTTGAGGTGAATCGGGCGAGTGGTTTATGAGTTATATGCAAAAAATCAAAAACAAAACAAATTTTTAATTTTTACTCTTCGTATAACTTGTAAACTATATGACCGATCTACCCCAAAATCTAATCAATTCTAAGTTTTGGTGAGCTCTTTCGATTACCACCAAGTCCGTTCAAATCGGTTGATTCGTTCCAAAGATATCGTCGGTCAAAGAAAAGATCACACACACACATACCCACGGACGTCCGTCCGGGAATAGTCAGAATAGCTTTCTAGGACCTCAAAACGTCGACATCTGATGAAAACTCGATTTTCGAAAATCGGACCGAAACCAATAACTTCCCTTTTTTTTGAAAATTTCCAATTTTCTTAGCGGGAAGTTAGAAATCACAAATGATTATATAAAATCTGACATAATTATATATGGTTATATATAATTAACAAGCAATCTCCAGATTCTATAATAGGTACATGTGTTTTACTACAACTTGAATTTTTAAATCACTCGTCTTTTTATTATATTTTGATTACAGTTGTTCGATTAAAAAATACAATTCATTTTCACTTTTAACGAAAAACTTTCTTTAAAAAAATATCTCTCATTCTAAGGAATAAAAGCACTTCGAGCAAGCAAAAATTTTTCAATTTTAGCATAAAAATATGTCGATTTGAGAAAAATAATTTTGACTTAAGATAAAAATATCAAGATAATTATTTACTTGATGCAAGATAATTTTGATTTTCCAAATCGCTGTAAAAAAGGTTCTTGAATCCAGGATATTTTTCTGGATTTGAGTTAACTGTTTTCTATGTAGTTATAATTTACAAAAACTTCAGATAATTGAGAAATGTATTTATAATAAATTCTAATAGTTAGAATTATTTTATTGTTACGTCCGATTAATTTTTATAATTTTGAAAATAATTTTCTTTTAATTCATAAGAAAGAAATTATTTTTACAACTTACAATGAGAGTCAAGCAAACATCAAAACATCTGTTAACACGGCAAATCTTTAAAGTAGGGAGGCTAATGCGTGCGCCGGCCGAATGGGAAAATATGGAGGGGCAGATAAGAAAATACTGAGCCTGAGTAACAAAAAAAAATTCGCGCTCTTCTGCTCCAACCGAAAAGGAGTAATCACCCTTTTTTTTTTTTTTATAATGAAGAAAAAAAAGAAAAAAATTAAGTGTTGGTGATTTTTATAACAAAAGGTATGAGACAAAAAAAATGATAATTCATAGTCATAAGAAATTTTGGAAATACTGATCCAGTAAACCGCGTAAAGTTAAAATATTGAACATTAATTTAAAATATTCAGTTTAAATATAAGAATCATAAAATAAAAATTCGAACACGTGTACTGTAAAATTAAAATACTAAATATAATTTTTGAATTGTGCTTAGAGTCGGATGCTAGCCACTTAACATTTTTTTATTACCATTTCGAATTTTGTAAATTAGAGTCGGCTGCTAGCCACCTAATACTTCTATTATAATTGTAAATATGCACTTTAATGAGTGGAAATCGTGTGACCTTGACAGGTCGGTTAAAGTTGACAACATGGTTATAACCCAGTGAACACATGACCTTCATATGACGTCATAGACAGGTCATATAGAGATCATAAAATTTTTACATAGATATGACATAAAAATGACTTTATTGATGACTTTGAGATTATGTCATATAGTGTGACATAATTATGACATAGAACAGACCTAAAATTTGACTTTTATATGACATCATAATGATGACTTAAATATTATGTCCTATCCCTATTATACTGTAACGTCATATTAAAGTCATAAATTTATGTATTATTTACGTAAGAAATAAATCATACAATTACATAAATTACAAGTCATATTCTGACGTAAAAGTGATATAATAATACCGTCATATGCTTAATAAGAAACGGCTCATATTTTTACGTAAAATTGATGTACGATGAACGTCATATTTAAGCATTCGCTCCAGGTCGTCCTGCTTTTACATACCACTGAGGTAATATTAATGTCTTGACTGCATAAAAATAAACGGTATTCTTATGTTATTAAACTGTATTTTATACTATGTATTATACTATTTCATATTATGTATCGTTTTAATAATCGATAGTGTAATTTCATGTAAAATTTATTAATTTTTATTTTTATTTGTAGTATCCAAATTTTAGTTACCACAAACTATCTTAAATGCAAGCATTAAATATACTTTTAACGGTGAAAAGATTAGAATTATCATATAAATAAAATGTATAAACTAATTTCAAAATCAATTGTTATACTGTAATAAAGGTACAGTAACAAAATAATCACTATTACCGTATGAAAAATATAAACATTTCGTGTGTCTCGAGATATTCTCACAGTCGTGAACTTGTCTAATCAATCTCAAACCTAACAACATTCAGCTTGAGTTTCTCGTAACCCCAATTCATGGCTTGCGAGAACTCTAACTTCACCCTCTTACTCCTAAGCTGATCTGCCGCTATCTTTCTAATATCTGAGTAAGCATCTAACACCGTATTATTATTTTCCAACAGTCGCTGCCTACTTGCTGTTTAACTAGCTAGTACTAGATTTGAACGAGCACACACGAGATTTGATCAAGCGTATACGAAGTTTACCAGCAGTATACGTCATCACTTGCTCATCAGATCGAGATCCAGGATCTGATCCAGCGATCTGATCACCTTCTCCAGAGGGAGCTGCTTCAGTCTCAGCTCCATCGCTCCATACCACCAAATCTATCGCTGCATCACACTTCGCGTTGACTGTTCACCAACACCAGAGTCGTCCATACAGTCCACTTCATCTAACATCAACCTGAGTCTACTCTACATTCATCATAATTACACCACAATATAATTTGTTATTTAATTCAATGAATTTGTCAATAATTTGCTTTAGTTCTTGCTCAAACAAAAATCATAAAGCATATCTGTTGCCATAAAGATAATGTAAATAAACTTGGATATATTTCATTAAATTTATTTTATTGAAATAATTATTCTCGATCGATTAATGACGCTGACTCTATCGACCACTCAATGAGGGATTGTTAAAAATATATTAGAACCTAACTCTGCAGCTGTGTGGTCCAGCCACGGTAAGGAAATTTTCGGACTCACCCTTGAGATTTTTTTTTCTCTGCTTTGCTGCCTTGCATACGATTTCTGAGGGATCGTGCAGCCCTTTATCTTCAGTGGCGCGCTTAAAATTAAGTTGCTTAGTGACCTCGTAGGCCTCGTCTTTGTGACCACCGATTTCGAGGGATACCCGGTTATAAAATTAATAATAACACAATTTTATTTTGTTCGCTCAACAAACGCTTTATCTGTCTGGTTATCAATATACACACAATTGCGACATTGGCAGCTACTACTGAAACAACAAATTCAGAAACAAAAACAAAACAAAAGGCTGAAAAATCTCCAACTACTATTAAGGATATGAAAAAAATAAGAGCCAGAAAGGACTAAAGTTGCGCATTCCCAGCAGCACCGAGGAGAATTATTGACAGCAACAGGTATGATAACAAGGACGTTGGTCCGTTTTCTGTTTATGTGTCTAACGAGAGAGAGGGACGTAATCTGGGATACCTACACATTATTTCCATGAGTAAGAAACTCTAAGAGTATTATAAAACTATGGAGAGCTTAGTTCCCATAGGCAAGGAAAAATATAATTAAATTTTAAAATTGATCGATCGGGACGTTTTAGAGATCCCTGGCGGTTTTGAATCACCCTGGAAACACGATGGATCCACGACGGTTACACGGTGGGTTTTTTGTCATTTTATCACCGTGATTCCACGGTGGTTACACGGTTTACCCACTGTGATTTCACATACACTGCGTAATCACCGTGTAACCACCCTGGATCCACCGTGATTCCACCGTGTTTCCACTCCCAGGGTGTTTCCAGGCTATTTCCAGGGTGATTCAAAACCGCCAGGGATATTTGAAAACAAAATCAACTGATTAAAATAAGCCTTGTGGCAATCGATGTGTTTTTATTTAAATCTAGAGCTGATGAGATTTTCGAATTGATTCATAAAGTTGGTTTTGAATAATTAAAAAAATTTTTTTTTGTGAGTCTTAATTTTCTCAAAGTCTATTTGAATGACTCGAAGTTCACCGGAAAGTTGACGGCTGACATGCTCTTTCGATTGCCCAAATAACTAGTAAAATCGATTAGTTAAAAAGCTATAGAAAGTCTACCAATACTGAGACAAATCGCTTTTGACTTCGGTGATTTTTACCAGCAGCCACCAGAATTCGCGGGTTGAACCCTGGCTTAGGCTGGCTTCTACAAAATTTATAATTACCTGGACAACGCAGATGGGTTCTCGCAAGAGAAAAATCCGCACTCGATCAAACCAACAATCAATGGAAACACTTACTGAATTCCCTTACGGCTAATTATCTTATTTTATGAAATAAATTAATTTAATGATGTTAAATTAGAGGAATACCCCCATGGAAATAATATATATTTTAAATATAAAAAAAATATATTTATGAATATATTAAAAATAGATGAGAAATATATAAAAAATACATAAATATGTCGGTAAGATATTAATTAATTTTAATTTTATTTGTATCACTCATCGTGTTTTACAAGACTTTACATTCAAATTCTCCCTTTTTTCGCCTCTTTTTAATTTTTGCGGCTGTGGCCCGACTTGTGCTTATGACTGTACTGCATCATTACGGTGATGCCCTGCTACCTCCCTTGTGCAATGGAGGTGCAGTGGCTAGGAAAACCACAGAGAAAAAAAATCGGATAGAGAAAAAAATCATTCTCAACCAACCAGAAAGTCCCCCTGGAGCACCAAGTGATCCAGGTGTTAGAGTGGCTCAAGGTGCCAGAACCCTCTGGATTTTTTTATGAAAAACTGTCGAAGGGAGTGAAGGAAAACATTTTCAGCCAACCAGGAAGTCCCACTGAAGCACCAAGCCATCCAGGTGTCAAGGTGGTCGAAAGTGCCAGAACCCTCTAGATTTTTTTATAAAAAACTGTCGAAGGGAGTGAAGAAACTATTTTTAGCCAACCAGGCAGTCCTACTGGAGCATCAAGCACTCCAGGTGTTCAAGTTGTCCCGGATGACCAGGACTCTCTGGATTTTTTTCTGAAAGACTAGCAAAGGAAGGAAACTAGCTAGAAGGAAACTAGCAATATCCAACCAGGCAATTCCACTGGATTTGGAGGGTTTAAAATGACCAGGACTCTCGAGATTTTTTTTGTACAAGAATGAATAGCGGAAAACTATTTATTTTCAGTAAAGAAGAATTTTCCACTGAAGCATCAAGCACCTAGTGCTTTAGTGGAATTGTCAGGTTGGCTAAAACGATTTTTTTTCCATTGCCTTTGACAGTTTATTAAACAAAATCCGAAAAATCCTACTCATCTTAAAATACTTCAACTCCCGAGGCGCTTGGTGCTCCATTAGGGGAGCCTGGTTGGCTGAAACTGATATTTTTTACTTCCTGTGTCATTTTCTTAACAGAAAATCCAGAGAGAGCCCTGCCAATTTAGGCCACTTCAACACCTGGAGTACTTGGCCCGCGCGAAAAATATAGATCTCGGGAAAATAGTATATACCGGGCTGATATATTTAGTATCGTCGTAAGCATGCTATTTTGCTAGGATGTAACCAAGATTATATATTTTTGCCTATAAAGATCCTCCAGTAGAACTGTTGGGTTGGATGAGAATAATTTTTTTACTCCGTTTGATAGTTTTTTAAAAGAAAATCCAGATAATCCTAATTATCTTCGACCACTCAAACACCAGGATCGCTTGGTATTTCAGTGGGGCTTCCTGGTTGGCTAAAAATTATTTTTTCGTTCTCTCCGATAGTCTTTGATAAAAAAATCAGAGGGTCCTGGCACTTTCGACCACCTTAAGACCTGGATCGCTTGGTGCTTCAGTGGGACTTCCTGGTTGGTTGAAAATGATTCCTTCACTTCCTTCGATAGTTTTTCATAAGAAAATCCAGAGGGTTCTGGCACCTTGAACCACTCTAACACCTGGATCACTTGGTGCTTCAGTGGGACTTCCTGGTTTGTTGAGAATGATTTTTTTTCTCTCTCTGACAGTCCTTCAAAAGAAAATCCAGTGTGTCCTGGTCATCTTGGACAACTTTAACACCTGGAGTGATTTTCGCCCTAGTGGAACTATTCGGTTGGCAGATAATGGAGCTCTCAGGCTGTTAGGACAACCACTAGCAACGTGAAGCTGATATTCGCCGCTCGTACTCTATGACTCCCTACTTTTGGAATCTAAGTCAGCGCATACAACCAAAATATATTAAAAATGTATATTTTGTATTTTATAGGTATTTTCAAAAATATATTTCGAATTTATTTTTTATATATGTACGCATACATTCCACATATATTTTAGATGTATTTTAAATGTAAGAAAAACGGCCAAAAGTGATATATTTAAAATGTATGTATAATATATTCTAAATATATCTTACATACATATTTAGGTATTTTTTATATATTTATTATCTATTTTAAATGTATTTTTAATATATTTATAAATGTATTTTTTTTATATTTAAAATATATACTATTTCCATGGGGGAATGAATATTATTGTGATATTACATTTATGCGAGTGAACAGTATGAAGATATGAATGCGCGCCCGAGTGAAAATTATTTTAAGTCCCGAGCAAGCAAAGTCAAAGGGAAAAGATAAAAACACGAAAAACGATTCCGAGTAAATGTTTTAAAAGATTCAAGAGATTGAAAGAATTGTGAAATAAGGCGAAATATGAGAAATAATATGTGAGAGTTTAAATTAAATCTAAGTTTTAATCGCTTATTCTCTCATTATCTTTCCATTCGCTCGATTCACCGTCGCAAGTGTTAAGCTCGCACGGCTAAGTTCTCCGTATTTAGTGTTTATTCAAACTCTTAAATGAATTCTTTTCCTTTCAATTCAATTGTACTTTCGTTAAAAATTATTTTTTTCAATTCCCTTTGATTTTATCGCTGTGGACTTAAAATTATTTTGCGTTCACGATGCTTTCGCGGACAACGATAGAGGGCGACGGACATTATTCTGTCCATACTTACAGCGGATAGGTAAAGTAATAAAACCGCGCATAAAAGCCCGTAGAGGCAACTTAGTCTCTCCAGGAGAGTTGCAGAGGAAGACCATTCCCAGTCAACGCGAAGGAAGCTCACTTACCAGGAGTCCGACCGGACCAGGTAAGCGAATCTTTTCTCTCATGGAGCGTTGAGGGTCCCCACCTCGAGGCCTTCTGCCAAAGGGTGAACTTAGCCGAGTAGATGGAGGTTTGTCGGAGACCATCCGCTTACCCTTATGGGAGGGGAAACTCGTGTAGGGCTGAGGGGAAAGTCGACCAGACACCCCAAGGCAAACGGAGGGGGGGGGAAACGGAACCGCGAAAATAGGCCGCGAGAGTTTTGGGTATTGTGTGTATGTATGTATGTATGTATGTATGTATGGGAGTGTGAACGACAGAGAAGTCGTTGTGTGACCGCGTAACCGTGCAAACAGTGTACAGGTAGTAGAACGGAGCTCTAAGCCCAAATTCGTTTGTACAAGTTTTGTTTAAAATAAAGTTTATTCATTATTTTGTTTAAATTTGTGTCATGACCACCCTTTTTTAACCCTGGATTCCGACGAGCTAAACCGAGCAAAAAGGGGTAGCTATTGATTATAATGTTTAATTTTGCAAGTCATGATTTAAATTTCTAATGACTGGTTCATCTAAATTCCGATTTTCTTGTATGTTTAAAATTGAATTGATTTGATTTGGTTGTTTCCAAAATTAATTGATAATTAATTTAATAATTTAAATTAACCCTAATTTTACTCGTTACAAATTTTGGCGCTCGATCAGGGACTTGACCGTGGATCGTTTCCAAGGTATCGGGTGAAATCGTACTGCGCAACTCTTTTGATTATTTAAATTTTCTATGTTTAACAATTGGTTATAAACAAATTTCTATTCCATTACGTTTTTTTTTCGTTTGATTATTTTATTTTCGCAATGCTTAAAAAACCGACAGTGGGTTCCCAAACGTGGGTATTAGGGTGAGCCGAAAATCCGTTTTTTTTTAATTTTCATTATTAATACCAAAAATGTTTTTCTTTGTACAAAAAAAAAAATTTTTCGGAAAAAAAAAAAATTTTAGGTCGATATCTTAGGCTCGCCGAATCCTGCTAAAGTTAGAAGTTGTTTAAAATTTTTTTCCAACTAATTTTGATCGGAAATTTAATTCTCTACAAAAAAGGTTTTATAATAAAATTACGTAAAGTTGATAGTTACTGAGATAATTGCAATTTTGTTCTAAGAAATATAATTTTTCAAAATATTATCACTTTTTGAGGGTAAAATATGAATTTTATCAGATAAATTTCATGGAAAATCAAATTTCTTACAACATTGGCCTTGTGGTAAAAACTTGAAATTTATAGTTCGTCAGAAACTGGCAGTTATATGTTTAGATAGTCAATTTCTCGTTATTTGGTGGCTTTCACCAAGAATCGCTATTATCTTTGTAACTATAAACTTTGAATAAATTTTTATTAAGTCGATTTTGTAGAAAATTGAATTTCCTATGAAATTTTTATGATAAAATTTATTTTTCACCCTGAGAAAGTATTAATATCTTGAAAAATTCCATTTTTCAGAGCAAAATTGCAATTATCTCAGTAACTATTAACTTTACGTAATTTTGTTGTAGGACGTTTTTTGTAGAGAATTAAAGTTCCGATCAAAATGTGTTGGAAAAAAAATTTTAAACAACTTCTAACTTTAGCGGGATTTGGCGAGCCTAAAATATCGACCTAAAATTTTTTTTGTTTTCCGAAAAATTTTTTTTTTGTACAAAGAAAAACATTTTTGGTATTAATAATGAAAATTTAAAAAAAGCGGATTTTCGGCCTATCCTAGTGGGTATGGTCGCTACGAAAGGACGACCTCGTTAAAGAACTCCAGAAATACCGCATAACCGTCGAACTGAGGGCAACACTAGCCGAATTGAGATTTTTACTGCGTACCGAGTTAACCAAAACGTGAACAGCTAACGCGGGTCGCGCCGGCCGTTATGATCAACTCCTACTCGATCTCGACCGATCCGAAGCCGAGCTGGACAACATGGAAAACCCAGACGATGACCCACTGAACGAAAACACCGATAACGAAGACGACCCTGATTAAAAAAGTGAATTGAAAAGTATTGAAAATTATCTCAATTCTTTTCAATCCCTCGGCGGTTTTGGAAAGTATTGAATGGAATTGAAATTTCGATCGTTTGAATACTTTCCAATTCCAAAGTGGAATTCGAAAGTATTGAAAAGAATTCAATCTTTCATCATTTCAATTTAGGTATTGAGAAGGATTCGGAAAGATTCAAAAATTTCAATTCATTTCAATCTTTTTCAATTCCACACATGACCCGAAATGTGATATTATTTAGGTATTGAGAAGGATTCAGAAAGATTCAAAAATTTCAATTCATTTCAATCTTTTTCAATCCCACACTTGATCCGAAATGTCGGATTATTTAGGTATTGAGAAGGATTCAGAAAGATTAAAAATATCAATTCATTTGAATCTTTTTCAATTCCTCGGAAGTTCAGAAATTCTTTTATTATTTTGGGATTGAAAAGTATTCATTTTATGTCAAAATGAATACCTTGGGGTATAGAAAGTATTCGAAAGGATTCATTTCTCATCTTTTTCAATACTTTTCAATTCACTTTTTTAATCAGGGGAGCACCCTTCCGACGTAGACCAAGGCGGCGTGGACTAGTCACCTGAGGCAAGAAATGCCAGATAACGACAAGTCCCCCTTGCAACCTTCAACCCACTCTGGAAACACTCTGCAATCATAGTCAGAATGTAAACATTATAAATCCAGTATGTTTCCAGAGTGGTTTTGTGCCCTTTCTCCAGAGTGAAACCAAAGTGGTTTCAGAATTGATCCAGAGTAGATCAAAGTGTCTTCAGAATGGATCCAACGTGAATCCAGAATGAAATCAAAGTGTTTTCAGAATGGACCCAAAGTGAGTCCAGAATGGAATCAAAGTGTTTTCAAACTGGGCTCAAAATGAGTGCAGGATGAAATTAGAGTGTTTTCAAAATGGGCCCAGAGTCCATGAAATTTAAATACTAAGGAATAAAAAAAATTTGGTACTTTCTAAACATATAAATCAATAATAATCTTCAGAAAAACAATTTTTACCCCAATTTTTTAATTAACTATGCTTTTGTTAATTAGTTAATTGTTACTTGTTGAAAGTTTACATAAAAATCCTCATTATTTCTAAACTAAAAACCCCGGATTTTTTTTACTTCTTGAAGCTATTCTTGAAAGGGTTTAGAAGAGATCGCCGGTGAAAAAATAAAAAAATTTCGATTTTATTAACAATCTAAACCATTGAAAAATAAAAAACGTAAATAAAGCAATCAAGAAAATTTACTTTTTTTAAATTTTATTTATTATTTTGTTTTTTGATTGCTGAAAGCTACATAACAATAATTTGAAAAAAATTTTTACTTGCATTGTGTAAATATAAATGCATTGTTAAAAATAATTGTTATAAACAAATGCATTGCTAATTAGATTTAATAAAATTTTTTTTTGGGAAACAACGCTTAATAAAAATAAGGATTTTTAAGAAAAAAATCGTTTCTTAAAAAAATTTTTTTTTGCTAAACAGCGCATTTGCTAATTAACAATTTTTTTTTTACTCAATATTGATATTAAGGAACCATAATTTTTTTTAAATCATCATTTATCATGTTCTGTTATATTAGAAAAAAAAATTTTTCATTCATTTATTATTTGTTTATTAAACAAACTATTTGTTATAAACAAATAAATTTTTACGCAATATTTTTTTCAAATACTAAAAATAACCATGCGTTTTTTTTTTGTAGAAAAAATTTTTTTTTAATTTTATATAATTTTTTAAATTATTGTACACTTGGACTTGTCGCTACCTTTCTGTTCTTCTTCATTGTTATTAAAATAACTTATTGAAGACATAACTACAACACTTCGTCTTTTTTATTATCCATTAATCATTAGACAAATTGAGCTTGTAACCGAAGCTCTAACTCAATTGCTTAATGAATTGGGAATAAAAGTAATTTTTATGAATACTTTTTAATAAATAAAAAAAAATTGTTAATTAGCAAATTCGCTTTTTAGCATTAAAAATCATTTTTTAAGAAACAATTGTTTTCTTAAAAATTGTTATTTTCATTATGTATTTTTATCCCAAAAAAAAAATTTTATTAAATCTTATTAACAATGAATTTATTTATAACAATTATTTAAATAATGCAAGTAAAATTTTTTTTTAAATTATTATTGTATAGCTTTTAGCAATAAAAAAACAAAATAATCAAAAAAATAAATTTTCTTGATCGCTTTATTCACGTTTTTTATTTTTCAATGCTTTAGATTGTTAATAAAGAAGTAAAAAATCGAAATTTTGTAATTTTTCTAACGGCGATATTTTCTAAACCCTTTCAAGAATAGCTCCAAGAAGTAAAAAAAAATCCGGGGGTTTCAGTTTAGATATAATCAGGATTTTTCTGTGAACTTTCAACAAGTCAAAATTAATTATTAATTAATTAATTATTTGATCTGTTTTTGATGTTTTATAAAAATTTTAAGCTGTTTTTGATCTGTTGTTTTAAAAAACAATTGCATTACGGGCAGGCAAAACTAGATTAATTCTTGAACTTTAAAAAATTTTAGTTCTGAAAATTTGCAAGGACTAAACTAGATTATATTATCGACGTAATATTTTCATTTATGGGCAATATTGATAAAAAATATATTAAGTAACAGAATTGATTATGTTTTGTTTACTATTTATTAATCGTCTTGTGTTTAAAAATGTCGACAGTTAATGGAAGTTTTGACAGCTTTGACCCGGGTTTTAATGTGAAAGACTTAAGAGAACAATTTGCTGGGAGAAGATATATTGTGAAGGAGGAGAAAGTCACTGGTGCTAAGCAGCAGTGGAAATAGTTCAGTGCTCGCCACTAGATCGCGCCCAACCTATTATTGTCCTGTTCCTGGTTAGATAGGTGTTTCAGAGTTCTTATATTCTATACTCAAAGATAATTCTAGCACGGGTACTTCTCTGTTATTTGACAGAGTGACAAGTACCTGTTTCGATGGTCATATAGTAGATGCTATATTACATTGTGACAATAATGTCAAATATTTTTGTTTTCTTGAAAAAATTGTTTTTACAATCCAAAAACATAAAATACGTTTCAGGTAATGAAAAAAATTGATTTTTGTATTCAATAAATGCTCTTGTATATTCTTAAAATAATATATTTCGGTAAATTTTTTTTTTTTTTTCAGTATTCATTTACTCTGAATACCTTCTGGTTTGAGTATGTATTCACTCTGATCCCACTCTGGAAACATTCTGGAAACACTTTGGTATCAGTTTGTATTCAATGTGGATGCATAACGGTGTCAGTATGTATCCACTCTGGATACTTTCTGGAAACACTTTGAATTTACTCCGTATCCGCTCTGGAAATACTCTGGATTCACTCTCAGAAAAGGGCACAAAACCATTCTGGAAATACTCTGGAGTCCGTATGGTTGCATCGTGTTACCAGAATATTTCCAGAGTGTATCCAGAATGTTTTTAATACCGCTAGGGCCGCGAAGAACAAATGCGAGTTGAGATTGAAAGAGAAGAACGAGAGAGAATCGAGGTAGAAGAACGGGAACAAGAGGAACAAGAGCGTCGAACACGAGAAGCGAGAGAACAAGCTGAGAGGGAACAGGTTGAGAGAAAACATGCCGAGAGGGAAGCTCGTGAAGCCGCGGAACGAACCGATCAAGAACTACGTGAGCAATTGCGTCAAGGAATCCGGGCGCGAATTTTGCCCGAAAGAGAAGAACAACGGGCGCGTGAATCGGGTCCAGAAGAGAGAGAGGCGAGAGTGAGACACGAGAATGAACAGCGAGAAAGGGAAGAACAAGAATTGCGTGACCAATTGCGTCAGGAAATCAGAGCTCAAATCCTACGCGAGGAAAATGAGCGACGCGGACGCGACGACAGAAACCGGCGATCAGGACATGAGTCCATGGAAGTGAACCAACCCAGAGTGGGCTCCTCGAGACAAGGAACACCGTTACCAAGTCGCGTTCGACAGTCACTATTGGCAAATAACTCAGTCGAGCTTCGAAAGATGGACGGTGCGGAAATGGGGCGTCGTATTCAACGGAGAACGCGACGTCCAGGAATTTCTGGAGCGGCTGGAAGAATTAGCGAAAAGCTATGGGTATGAGATGGACCACCTAGTGCCATGCATCCTAATTTTGCTTTGCGAAAAAGCTCTCCTCTGGTACCGCAATAACAAGAGGGATTGGGCTTCTTGGGAAGACTTCGCGTCGGACTTGAAAGCCTTCTATCTGCCTTCAGGCCTCGAACTTGAGCTGGAAGAACAGATCCAGAACCGCGTACAAAGAGCAACCGAGACCGCGGCAGAATATGCAACCAGACTGCCAACACTAATGCGGAGACACGGCCAGATGTCAACCACAGCCCGTCTTACCCGAATGTACCAAAAACTTGAGACCAGAATATCGTGGATACATTAAGCGCACGGAGTTCACTACTGTTCCGGAACTTTTACGACTCGCGGGTGAATATGAGCAACTCGTCGCTCAAGAAAAAGCTCCTCTGGCCAAAGAAGCCAAACAATCACCCCGGAAACCCGTCAAAACTGCGGAAACAGCACCCCTTGAAATCTTTGAATACAATTGGCTAGAGTGTTGTTGGAGATGTCGCCAACGAGGACATACCAAAGCCCAGTGTACGAATCGGTGGGTGAAATTTTGTATGCGTTGCGGTAAAATAGGAACGTTTTCCCGAGATTGTCCCTGTCCGAGACAGGGAAACGCGGAGAGGACCGGCACGCGCTCCCAAAACCGGTCCGTGATCCCCCAGGGAGCACCAAACCAAACGAACAACGCGCCGAGAATTCCGGAGCCGAAA
This sequence comes from Microplitis mediator, assembly GCF_029852145.1. Lineage (NCBI taxonomy): Eukaryota > Metazoa > Arthropoda > Insecta > Hymenoptera > Braconidae > Microplitis > Microplitis mediator. The sequence continues at coordinate 10,380,238 of NC_079974.1, read as the reverse complement.
GCAAGCAGTTCCAGCCAAAATTTGTAACGAGTAAACTGGGGTTAATTTGAATTACAGGAGGAATTATTAATTAATGGATTTATTTATTGATCTTGAAAACGAACAAAATTAATTACACAAGAAAATCGGTATTTAGACGAACCAGTAATTAGATATAAGTTAAATATAATGAAATTAGCAATTATAAACAATCGTTGCTATGACAACAATCTCCGTAACAACCGTTACCATATCGACAGTTCCTATAGCAATAATTTCCATAGCGACCATTGCCATCACGACTAAAAGTGGTGACATAACACCAACTCTTTTAGAATAAATGAATATATAAATAAATTAATAGTCAAGCGGCTGAGGCAGCCGTTTGGCACGCGCGTGGCTCGGGCGATCACTAAAGTAAAGTAGCATCGAGCATGATTACTACTTGGCTGTGTGGGGGCTTACACACATCTAAACACATACACTCTCACACATATTCTCGCATATACTCTATAACAAGGATTTTTTAAATTAAATTAATTATTTTATTTGAATTTTTATTCGACTGCGCTCTCGGCCTACGCATTACCGTTGCCCCCACGCCGTCAAATAAATCAATACTGGGACTGTTATTGATTGGTTAAAATCTTTCGGCCGTGTGACAAACGGGTACCATGAGGGGCCTCGAGTCCCGCCTGTTATAGGGTGACAGTAAATTTTATAAAGAAGTATAAGGTACTGACATCGTCCGAGAATGGTGACTTCGCTGCTTCGTAGCTACTCAGAGTCGCAAGTTGCGACACTCACTGCCTGGTGCTGCTGGCGATCAGTCACTTTTAAGATCAGCCATACATTCCACAAGTATTTATAAGAGTGAGTCTTAACATCACGTTGCTGCTATGGTGAGTCGAAGGACCCCAATTTTAAATTAACTTTTTGGACATCGTCGTCTCGGTGCGTCTTTATTTGACCCCGAATAAATCATCTTTAAAATAACGTCTTTGAAGCTGTGGCTGCAGTGAAAGCCAGTTTTCCAAATAATTAATACGCTAAGTCTAAAGACCGTGTATCAAAATTCAATATTCTCCTGGTTGCTGAGATATCATTATACTCAAGAAGGCAAGATCTGCGTCACAAGCTAAGGAGTACGACGACGAGTCAAATACAACAGCAGAACGTTCAGAGGACATGTAATGGCGGAGGCGAGTCACCCACGTTTTAACAGAAAATTTTGGTAATAAATAACAGTCCGGTTTTATTGTTAAAATGGAGAAATTTAAGTGTAAATTATAAATTTTATTAGAAAGTTTCGATTATGGGGAAAATTTGATAATTAAGTTATTCAGGGTAAAATATAAATTATAAAAGAAATAGTGAATTTTACGGTGTGGGTTCGAGAGCATTCGGTCGCTATATTGTTTAAGTATCTGGGTTTGTCTTTGTTTGGTAGCATCGTATTAAGTAATTAATTCAGTCAAGTCTAACGACCACTGGTTAATTAATTAATAATTAATAATTTTGGAATTTAGTAATAATTTAATTTAGCAGGTATTCTTTTAGAGATACTGAGTCCCACAGATCGTTCTCTAGAAGGCGCTGAAATTTAGTTGGTAGCGTCTTATTAAATATTGTGACCTTGGTGCTGAGTCTCACCGACCGCATCACTGGAAATTTTATTTAAATAAAATTTATTAGAATGAAAATAATTAAAATAAAATTCAGGTTTGGAAAGTCAGCCCAGAACTTTCGGCATTGAAAAATTATAATTGCGGACAGAGTGTGTGTGTGTGTGATTTAGAATAGATTTTACCTCGCCAGCAAATTATTTAGAATAAGTGATAATTGTTATTATAATTTGAGAAATTTATATTAAACTGAAAATTAATTAAATTTTAAAACACGTTAATATTGTTGGGAAATTCAAAGATTTATTATTGTTAAAAATATTGAATATTAAATTAGAGAACATATCCGTTGACATATAAGTTTTATAAATAAATTTGGATACATTTTGCTAAATATTGTTTATTAAATTAATTAACTAAATCGACTAATGATGTTGAGTCTGACGACCACTCATTAAGTGATTGAATAAATATATATTAGAACCTAACTCTGCAGCTGTATGGTCCAGCCTTGATAAGGAGATTTTCGGACTCATCCTTGAGATTTCTTTTATTCTCTGCTTTGTTTGCCTTGCACACGATACTGAGAGATCGTGCAATTTTACTCTCAGTGGCGCCCTTAGAACTTTTCAGTTCAAAAGGTGTCCAAATTATGACCTCGTAAGCCTCGTCGTCAAGACCACGAAAGTCTAGGGGTACCCGGTTATAACTCACATCATACTCAAGTCACTCACTATACTCAGCAACCAAACTGACAACTAAGCCTCTGCCGTACAGCAGGGATAAGTTGGCAGCATTGCAAAAGAAATACATACATTCAAGTTGAATGATTCAACACACACATTCGACACAGGTAGATACGCACTTGCAACTCACGATAAGCATCGCTATTGTTTTATCATAATTAAATAATTTATTTTGTACTTAATTATTAAGTGTTTTGATAAATAAAAGATATTATTGTTGTTGTGTACATGTAAGCACGTTACTTATAAGTAGTGGTAAAATCCCCACAGCTGAGTAACCGCTGAGCCACGAGTCGGGTTCGAACGAAGGTCTCTGACCGTTAGGCGCGGGATGAAGTTCCAGTGATCGGTAGAATAGAAATTTTATCGATCACTGGATCTTCAACCAAACCGAAACTGCACTGGCTAGGTTTTCTCTGTGGTTTTCTTTCGCCACTGCACCTCCATTGCAGAAGGCAGGAAGTAGGGCATCACCGTAATGATGCAGTACAGTATAAAGCACAAGTCGGACCACAGCCGCACAATGAAAGCAGAAGGAGAAGTAAAGCAGTTTGCGATATGAAGGCGAATGTGTAAAAGACCAAAAAGGCTATACACCGCAACAACTAATAAATTGAAAAAAAAAATTAACAGTCGATTTTCATAACAGGAAATAAAAAAAAAAGATATCGTTCATTGCAATTCGACTTTATTAGAATTTCCAAAAATAAATGTTATTAATATATATTCATTATTATCTAGTATTGCTGTGTTCGTATTTCATGTTAAAACTTTTGTCTAATCAAATTAAAAATTTTTCATTAACGCTTGGATTTCAATCCAATATATTAGTAGATACTACAATATTTACTTCTTGCACACAAGATTATCTTTTACATAAAAATATTTATAGACATTCAATACAAAATTAATTTTTTAAATACTTTATAATGAAGATTGCTTTATGAAGATGTTTGATAGCTCAAACATTTACTTTTTAACTGTCTTTATACGATCGTGAAATTATTATATGTAAATAATTTTAATTATAAATATAAACATATAAAGATGTAAGTAAAATATTCATCGGTTTTATTTACAATAAAGATCAAATTTTTTTATATAAAATATAAATGAATTTTCATCTTGTATATTATTTAAGAAATATTTGTAAATTTGTAATAATAGTCGAATTTAGATACATCAATCAAAATATAAAACTAAATTTCCTCTAAAAGATTAGATATAAAAGATATTGGTCATTAATTAAGGAAGTTTATTACTTCCTTACAATACTATATTTTTGTTCTAGAAGTATCAGATAATTAGTATTATTAATTACTTCTTGTTCAAATGGTCAATATTTTTACGATTGACCTACAAAAAAATCAATTTTTATCATTATCACTTGGGTCTGAAGGACTTGTAATATTATCAATTTCTCTTTGAGCTCTTGAGATTTTCACTTTGTCTCTTGGCGTGCCATCTTCTCCAGTCTCCATTGCAAACATTTTCATTTTTTCTTTAAAACTTAATTTTTCCGGGACCTCACCCGATTGAGCATTTTCTTGTTGTTTTTGCTTCTCAGCTAAACGTTTTTGTCTAGGATCTCTAGAAAAAAAGAGATAAAATTCAAATTAATAAATTAAACTTGTGCCAATTTAAGAGAGAGTGAACGGAACGACGAAAAAAAATGTGTCTCAAAACAGAATTCATGATGTCAGGTAAAATATTCTCCAATTAAACAAAAAATTCTTCATAAAATTTCTTCGAGATACATATATATGATTTTGGAACAAATACAACTCTATAGCTAATGATGATTTTAACTAAATGCTTTTCTACAACATTGAAGTAAGGGTGATACTTCCGATTATGTCACCGCACCGATTAGTCTTAAAAGCCACTAGTTTTGGCTCACAACTCATATAACTCAGTACAATACATGAAATTTACCGGCGAGACGATTTAGACAATAATTAGTCGAGAAATGTGCACACAGATGGCACTCGTTATGATGGTGTATGGGTTAATTTATTATCTATAAATAACTTAATTAAAATTAAATACTAAACGTACAATGGACGATGGCGTACAGGTTCAACCCATTTATAATTTTATGGTAACATCAGTATTATACATGAGGCAAGATGCGATGAAGGTGCCTTACTGACGATTCCATCATCATATCCGGGATGTAACCTAATATTGTTCGGTGTCTAATGAATTAATTTCGTTAAAAATTGTTAGTTAATGAATTAGCGGTATTATTACACTTATATTCGCGCGTTAATCTATTAATTAACTAACCAACTAATTAATTTATAAATAATAGTGTGTACACGTGTCAGTTTTGCATTGATTCTAATATCAAAATGGCGGCTTCTACGGCTTTAGCGGTAAAAATCATGGTCGAACAACTCCTATACGCATAAAAATACATTCGATTTGAAATTTTTGAGTGAATATGAGGGGTAACCTGATCAGAAGTCAAACCAAAGTAAGCGCAACTATGACTGAAATTAATTTTTTAAAAAAATTTGATTGTATTATTCAATAAAATTCGTATGAGCTAAATTTCGTTCCGCTCAATTGTGGTTTAATATACTTGTAAATCTCCTGAGCTCCAATAACACCAGGAGTATTTCCACCAAATTGACTGCCAGGGCCATCAGGTGTTTGTGGAGATGCCAATAAAGTCTTCGCATCATTTATGAAGTTCTAATAACAAATAATGATTTCTTTTATTAATATTTTCATTATATTATTGATAGCATAAGCATAGAAATATCAATGTTGAGCAACGTATAAGAGTCAACGATAATTAAAAATATATCAATAAATACACTTGCAATTGCAGTTTACACGAGAAGTTTATCCATCATGCACAATCGATTAATATTTATATGAATACCTTTTTTCACTAGCTGTTGAGCGTATGCATTTCGATAAAATTTTAATATTAGTTGAATTATAAATCCATGAATTATGAAGGAAACTATAAAAACTTTTGCAAGAGAAACTAATATTTGCTTTAATTCAATTTTTTAAAATTCATAAAAGTAACATTAGTTAAAAGATTTATTTGATTTCTCGTTAGGATGTGTCGAAAAACAACATTTTTTTTGGCATCACCAGAAATTGACAGGATATGTTAAAATAAATATTCTGTCTGAAGATCGGCTCTTAAATTCAAATTTTAGAGGTAGCTTATCGCATTTTCCGATTTCCTATTTCAATAACATAGGAAATTTTTTTTTAAAGTTTGGAATTTTATTACTCACCAGAGAATCAGTGTTTCGGAAAAATCAATGAATAATTTTGTTGAAAATTGAACGCTCTAAAAAAGGTTTAGTATTATTTTACTTTGTAACGGGGTGGGATGCTTTTGGATTTCGTTTAAATGTAATTTCGACTCACGCCAAAAGATCCAGCCTCATTCTTCAACTGCCAATATGGAAGAAAGTATAGCCACTCATGCTCCGGGGTCGCTGTGGCCGAGTTCCTCCACATTTGGTTTTAGGGGTTGGCTAGCCTGAGTCGACAGAGGTGCGAGGCTCAGAAACGACGAGTGGTCGGTCTTTTGGCTCGTAGCAACCACCATGTACGGACGTGTTCTTCTACTACTACTACTATTACTACTACTACTACTACTACTGCTACTACCATCTTGGATGCTATCAGCCAAAGACCGTTGGGTAGCAATGAACGGATATGTCCGTGAGGTCTTGATGGAAAAGAAGAGGAGTAGCGCTTGCGGCTAAGAAGAGAGAAGAGGAGGAGTACCAATGTCATGATATAATGCTAACGCGGTCCCATGGCATTTGTATTTCAGAGAGAGAATTGTTTTTTAGTACGGTAAAAGTCCCACACTACCAACAACATCAAAATTTTCAAAACTCGTCCTTCGTTGGTGTCTTTTGAAGATTTTTTCAACCTCTCTCCCCAATTAAAAAAAACCTACTACCACCTTGGTTTGCTACTACAAGTACAACTATCATCTACTACTACACACGTGCTGCTAGCCATTATCATTTCTATAAAGGGCCAAGAGCATATAAGCCCACCTGAGGGGGAAGCTTATTCTTAATTAAGTTTATTTTGATCATAATTTATAAATTATTATTGTGGAAATTTGAAGCTGGTAAATTTATTGGATCGAGGATTCGGTGATTGGAGGTTTATTGCTCTAAGGAAGGAGGTCCGTCGGAGTGAAGGACTAGTGTTGGATGATTTTGCCGGAGTAAGTTAGGTGGTCTATTATTGTCGGGATTGATTATTTATTTGCAATTTTATTGAGAATTTCATTAAGTCGTAAATTAATAATTTATTAAGTCAGTCAAGTCGAGTCTGTTTCATTATTTTAGTCGAGTCAGTTTTATTAGTCAGTCGAGTCAGTTCATCAGTCATACATAATTTTAGTGTCCATCATTTCATTTATTATTTGTAAAGCGACTTCGTTTTGTAATAAATGCCATGGTTATCAGTTTTACTAAAATATATTAATTAATTATCTAACCGTGTCAGCCCTCCTGATAAGTTTAGTATAAGATCTCACTCTCTAGTTTTCTACTGTGTGGTTCTGTACGGGATTATCCACGGACTGAGATTTCACTGAGCATAGTCAGACAAGGTACGTAAAACACCACAAGTTTCACATATGTGCGGGCATATAGTGAGCTTGTTTTATTAAGACCACATCTAATTAATAAAATAAGTGGGACCCATTACAACTTTTCCGGCGGAACTATCAGACATCTCAAACTGCATAATACCTTTTTTGTAGATCATTTCATTTCCTAAAAATTATCTTTTGACAAGTTTTCGAAATTTTTTAAAGTTCTTTAGTTATTTGCGTTTAGAAATAAGTAGATAAAATCGACCGTTTCTTAAAACGAATTAGCATTTAAATGCAAATAACTAAAGGGCTTACAGAAATTTAGAAAACTTTGCAGATAATAAGTTGTAGGAAGTTAAATGATCTACAAAAAAGGCCCTAAAACATTTTAAGATAAGTCTGATAGTTTCGCCGAAAAAGTAAAATAATACTAAAATTTACTATGAATCCAACTTTGACCTTGAATAACTTTTGAAAAATTAAATTTATCGAAAAATAGTAATAGACCTTTCTTGTAGAACATTTAATTTTTAAGGCAAATATTCATTGATTTTTCCGATACACTGATTCGCTGATGAGTGATAAAATTTCAAACTTAAAAAAAAATTTTTCTCATGTTATTTAAATAGGAAATCGGAAAATGCGATGAGCTACCTCTAAAACTTGAATTCAAGAGTCGATCTTCAGACAGAATTTTTATTTTGATATATCCTATCGATTTCTGGTGATGCCAAAAAAAAAACGTTGTTTTTCGACATAATCTAATGAAAATAGACACTTTAATTTTAGTTCTGAGCTTTAAATTAAAATTTTATGATAATTTTTGCATCTATCGTTATATTTTTGTAATTTTTTTGATACACTAATTTAAATAAGTTTTTGAATAAAACTTACATTAGGATCTTCTTTTATAGTACCCATAGTGAAAGATGGTGATATGTGTGAGGTAATTGAAAGTGAATTTTTTGGAAAATTTTCAATGTTGGCATTGGAATCGTGGAAAGAGACTCTTTTAATGGAAGTTTGATGAGATCCAATTGGAGTAGAAATTGTTGTTGAATTAGACGATCTTAAGCCAGCTTGTTGAGACATGACGGTGTAACTAGAACCTCTTTCTGGAGGTACTGGGGCATCGCTTCCACCGTTGATATGCAAATTGTCTAGTTTCAACATTTCTGAATACAGTTGATGTTGATGATTTTTTAGATTTGATTGATTTTGTTGATATATATGTTGACTTTGTTTCGTTTCATCTTCGTTTTTTCGATAACTTTCATCAAATTCTGTTGGTCCACATTTGTATTCGTCCATTTTTTTATTCTTTTCTTCTTCTGCATCCGCCTGGAGTTGAGCAGTAATTTTTAAATTATTTGCCAGTTGTCCAAATACTAGAGGTGAATTATAAGCCGAAGAATTAGAAACTTGTCCATAATCATTTATATTTAAAATATGCTGTGAATTTATATTCGAGCTGTCATGTAGATTTATATTTCCAAATTTTGTTTGGTCTTGCTGAGATGTTACTGTAGGAAAAGATATAGTAGATGACTTTAGTTGATTACTAGTTGATTGAGATGGAAGAGTTCCTCGAATTGATTGATTAGCTACGTTTGCTCGAGACAAAACGTTTTGCTCTATTGATTGGTAATTTTTCTCTGGAGTTGCTGTCATTTTAAGCAATCCTTGAACACACAATGTATTGTGATTTTCAAGGTCATTACTTTCTTCATCATCATCTTGTTGAGCTGCAGCTTCTTCAGCTCTTTTTTGAAAATCTCTTTCTAACTGGAGAGCTCGAAGTTGTTCCTCTTGTTGTTGTGTTCTATGAGAGAGTGAATTTAACTCAGCAATTTGTTGGTCCCGCCATAATTTAGCCGCTTCTCGTCGCCGTGCTTGTTCTTTTTCTCGTTCTTCTCGTTGCCATGGATTGGTTGCATTATATTGATGTTGTCGACTTTGTTGACTTGAACTAATGGTTGAATAGTAACTACTCATTGGAGTATCTTGCATACTTGCGGTATACCTAAAAAAAAAAAAAACAATGTAAAAATCAATCATCTATATCGCGTTCAACATTAAAAATTTCTATTATGTAATCAACTTTACCTTGAATCGATTTGCTTTGTATATAATGGGTGAGTTGAAGTATTAAGAGGCGGAGGTGGGTGACTTTCTTTATATTCATTTTCAAGAACTGAACGGAATGGTAAAGTTTCTTTATTAATATCATTTTCATTGTGTATTTGATTAAGAGTATTCTCATTCATATTGCGTTGATGGCTTGTGTCACTTGGATCATTTACAAATTGAGATTTATTGTAAGGAGCTAATTGCTGATTATATTCCGTTCTTGATCGATTAAAATCTGATTCGTATTCTCTGTCTATCTCAGCCATTTTTTGATTAGCACAAGATGCATCATTCTTCTTTGAAATAACAGCATATTGATTTGAAATAAGTTGTTTATTATGTACGCCATATGGATTATTTTGAGGATCAGAGGATCCATGATTCGAAGCAACCTGTCGTAAATTATAACTTGAAGGATTCGAATCAAGACTTGGTATTAAACCTGCTTGTTTGTACATAGTTACATTGGCTTGAGCAGTAGTAGGGCGAACATTATAAGAATTTGGTCGATATTGATTAATCGAAATTGTACCTGCCCTTAACTCACGACGTCGTACTTCCTCCTTCATTTCCTGTAACTTTGCCTCTTGTCGTATTATATCTCTTGATGATTGTGATTTTAATCCTTGTTGTTGAATTTGATTAGCATTGTAATTAATTTGTTGATCTTGAGAAATATATGCTGAGACGGGGCGATCTTTCCCTTGATTAGCATCCAGTACCGTACGATTTAATGAATTTTGTGAGCCTTTTGGATTTTTTTGGGTATATATTGGATTTCTAAACATAAAATTATAATGAATATAATCCTGAATAACTTCGGGTTCTTGAAAAATTCTATGACATAAACTATAAAGAATGAAGAATATTTAAAAATAAATTACCGATCAATGGATGTTTGATAAGGGCCCATCTGTTTTGCTGTTGGATCTTGATGTCGGTAGATACTTAAATTCTGATAGAATCTCTCAGCTTCATTATTCTGAATATTATTTAAAGCGTTTCCAAATGATTGGCTCGGATTTAAATTTGGAGAAGATCGCTGACGATTCATCAAACCAGATAAAGGCAAGTGACTAATTTTTGTTGGGTCAAGAAGGTTGTTACTTGATCGCGATCTCAAAGATGGAACTCCATTCATAGTAGGCATTGGAGGTGGTTGAACTGGCGGTGTAGTACTATTGCTAGATGAAGTTCTGCTATACCCCGGGTTGAACACTTCGTGTTGACATAGCTGCGGTTGTAATTGTTTATTGTCTGTTTCAACACCTACGAAATGACATTACTTAAAATAAATATACATAACTGACAATAATATTAACATATATTATAATGTCATTTCTTATCCCGCCTTAGTACCTTCGAGACGGATCGAAAACTACAACACGAAAATACTGGTGATAGGTAAAATTTTGTTGACTTGTGGCTCTGAGACTCAGTGCATCCTGAAATTTACACGGAGTATCCATTGTCCGATTTAGATATAGGTTAGTGAATGAGTGAAAAAAAATTACGAACGCGAAGAGAGAATTCGATGTACATCGCCATCCAATGAAAAAGCTCCATTTGGTAAACAGAGGAAAGTCCCGTCCGAGGACAGTCGGCTTAAAAGGGAGCCGCGCTCGAGTCCAAGTCTTACAGTCGAGTGCAATGTGTCAACTCAAGAAAACTAGCCGATATCATGTAACAGAATGCTCTCCAAGAAACGCCGTCTTCGGTAAGCGAAGTGGTTACGCCAGCTACCTAGGTCATGAGAGCCACGAGTTAAAAACCAACGAGTTGGCTAAAAACAATCAACCTGATTCTGATATTCGATGCATCGGACTCATAAAGAAATGACAATACAACTTGGTCAGTTCATTATTCAATACGTGTAAGTATACTTAGTGAAGAAAACCATAGTTTTCTGCACCTTTTCATATAAATTAACTCTGTAGGTGGTAACAACATAGTATTGAGTCAATTTTTAATAAAGTCTATAAGAGGAAGTTTGATAGCAAATAAAACGCACGCACTACGGCTAAAAATTTGTACCAATTGTACCACGAAAATGAAGAAATTTATGCATTTGCAGAAAGAATGAAAACACACTGAAAGTTTTACTGTTAGTTACTTGTATAAATGAGTGGAAACCCGAACCAACCCAGCAATCGGAATCGCATTGAATCGCATTCAGTTTTCTATCCGATTTAATCCTGTTTTTGGAATGGCTGTCTTGTCAATCCGTATCAATGCGATTCAATGCGACACGTTGATAGAGGCTACGTAGGAAAATTTTTTTACCAATTAACGCAAAATTCTTGATTATCGATAGCCGAAATTTGAAAATTTCAATACGATTATCTATGACTCAAGAATAATTGAGAGAAAAAAAATTATTTTAATACACAGTGTAAATAGAAAACATCTAGTAAAATTATAGCTTTTGCAATAATTTTAATAATATCAAATTTGATTAGTAAAATAATCCACTAGGCACGAAAAATTGAATCACTGTGAAAGTAATTAAGTCTAACCGCCCGCATTTATTTATTTAAAAAATACAAACTACTGATCTTTCTTAAAATACACTCAATCCATAAATTAAAGGAACAATAAATTCTAGAAATTTTTTCGTGATTTTTGCAAGAATCTAACTTCGTGAAAAATAATGGTATCGGGATAGAAAAAAAAGCGTTTCATAGCTTGACATCTCTAGTTTCGGCACGTATTTACCAAAATTTTTTTAGAGCTTCATCTATTGCACAAACATGAGAAATACCGCGAGACAAAAATTTTCTAAATTTTTTCTTTTCTTTGAGAGAGTCCACGGGCTGCGGAATAATTTTATCAGCTGAATCATTGCATACGTTGGTTAGCAAATTTAATCAGCTTTAATTTGAATTTTTTTTAAGGTTCGTACGACAACTCGTCACTGGGATATCAGCCTTCAAACGAAAAATGATCCTTTTGGGTTTGATCATCGATATTTCAGGTACCAATGATCGCACAATAAATTTGAGGGTGGTGTTAAAAACTTGAATAAATTTCTTTCAAGACCCTTTCATCAATCTTTAAAAAAAAAATTTTTTTTATTTTTAACATCCATTAGAAGTAAGTACAATAAAATGACTTTTTTTGGTTTTTTAGTAAACCGCTACTCTGCAAATATCGATAAAAAAAATAATGTTGCTGGAGACTTTTTTAGCTTAATGTACCCCCAAGACCCCTGTAAAATTTTAAATTGATCCATCAAACTGTTTTGTGGGAATCATCGATCAAAGTTTTGCTCAACAATCAAAGGAGCAAGTTTTGTTCCTTTAATTGTCTAATCATAATCAAAATTAAAAAATTTTTTTTTTTGGACTTTTCTCAAATTTTTGCGTTGGTGACTCAGCAAATGCAAGGAAATGACAAAAAACATAAAAAATTTCCAAAAAATGTCAAAAAAAAAAAAGTTAGAACACAAAAGAAAAGTTTCAATTTTTTTTTTTCTTCGATTTTTTTTGACATTTTTTCGAAATTTTTTACTTTTTTCGTCATTTCCTTGCATTTGCTGAGTCACCAACGCAAAAATTTGAGAAAAGTCGAAAAAAAAAATTTTTTTCATTTTGATTATGATTAGACAATTAAAGGAACAAAACTTGCTCCTTTGATTGTTTAGCTAAGCTTTGATCGATGATTCCCAAAAAACAGTTCGATAGATCAATTTAAAAATTTACATCGGTCTTAGGGGTACATTAAGCTAAAAAAGTCCCTGGCAACATTATTTTTTTTATCGATATTTGCAGAGTAGCGGTTGATTTACTAAAAAACCAAAAAAAGTCATTTTTTTGTGCTTACTTCTAATGGATGTTAAAAATAAAAAAATTTTTTTTCCAAAAAATGATGACAGGGTCTTGTAGGGAATTTATTCAAGTTTTCAACGCCGCCCTCCAACTTTCTGTTGATACTATCAATTTTCACCAAGTTACAGCCTTCCAAAAATCACTAAGAAATTTATAAAATTTTTCTGCTCCTTTAATTTTTTGCATTAGTGTATATTTATGTAATATAACGGACTTTTGAGGACACGATTGTGTCTACAGTTCTTATCCGATCTTAATGAAATTTTCTACACTTATTTTATGTGTAATTACCGCGGCTAAGTTCGAAGATGGGCTGAATCGGTCGATTAGTTTAGAAGTTATGACTGTTTGAAATTTTAAGGATTTTTCGAAAAAATTAGTTTTCAATAACTTTTAAAGTCCATATAACTTTAAAACTAAAACTCATACATAATTTCTGTAAAAAAGTATTTTAAAGCTTGACTAATAAGCTTTAATTTATGACCTAAAACTTTATATTTTGACCATTTCTTCCAATAATTTGATAGCCTTGAAAATTTTAATGGAGTCAAAAAATGTTAAAAATATGATTCTCATTCCACATAATTTATGCTTGTCCCATTATAATCCGGTTTCGTCAGTTGTATTTTACTATACACAAAATAACCTGTAAATTTCACCCCTCGCGGTTTTGCGAATGCCGTAAAAATGCCGTAAATTTTCGGCATTTATACACATGCCGTAAATTTACCGTAATAATTTGGTAATAATATGGTTATATTGGCCAGTTTTTTTGCTGTACTTATACTGTAGAGTTACCAGATTATTATAGTAAAATTACTATAAAAATGCCGAACTTTTACCGAAAAAATGCTATATAAATACCGCAATAATGCGATAATTTTATAATAATAAAATCGTATTTTTTTGGTAATTATACCGTAGATATCCTGCGATTTTGCCAGATTTATCCTGATATAATGAAAAATTGTAAAAAATTTGGTTTTATTTTATATTTGCTTCTGCGGTTAAAATCATCGAAAATGTGCAAAGTGTAAAATTTTATATTTTATTCTATTAGTTCACACATTTCTTATTGAAACAAAAGAATGTAAGTGAAAATAAGAATCCGGGAAAATTGAGGTTTTCAATTTTCTTAAGTTTGTTTGTATAGATATAAATACAATTAGTATCGACTTTCGAATAAGCGATTTGGCATAATGGTTAACAGATCAGGCTTTAAATCATTAGGACCCGGGATCGAGCCCACGAGTTGGCGGGTTTTTTTTTTTTTTTTTTCATGACAGTTATTGTACATATAACCTTACAATGTTATATATAATTATATATAATTAAATAAAATTTTATATAATTATATGTAATTTTTGTTCCGGGTAGAACGGTTTAATGCTGCAAAAATGCCGAAAATATGCTGTATAATTACGGTTTTAATGCTGTTAAAATACCGTATTTTTTCTGTTTTATTACCGTAAATATTTTGAATTTTTTTCGTAAATTTTTGGTAGTAATGCGGCAAAAAAACTGGCCAAAATAACTTGAATAATACCATATTTATGCAGTATTTATACCGTATAATTCCGGTATTATTTCGGTATTTCCAAAACCGCGAGGGACTGCTATTTTATATTTTAAAAGTATTTCTTTTATTATTTATGATGTATCGAATGTACCTCTAATCCCTATGATTATCACTGGTCTTGTCATTACGATAGCGCCCACAAATCTTAACGGATCTCAATGAAATTTTTTACACTTATTCTATAGGCGATTCCCTTGATCAAGTTTAAAGATGGGCTGAATCGTTCGAATAGTTTTGAAATTATGACTGTTTGAAATTGTCATGATTTTTCGTAAAAATCAGTTTTTAATCACTGCTAAAGTTTATATAACTTCAAAACTCATATTCATAGGCAATTTCCGTAAAAAGTATCTGAAAGCTTGTCTCATAATCTTTAATTAATGATCCTAAGCTTCATGTTTTAACTTTTTCTTCCAATAATTTGATAGCCTTAAAATTTTTAATGAAATCAAAAAATGTTGGAAATATGGTTTTTATTCCACATAATTTCAACATTTCTCATTATAATCCAATTTCGTCAGTTGTATTTTATTGTGAAGAAAATAACCTGTATATTTCACAGCTATTTTATATTTTAAAAGGATTTCTTTTATCACTAATGATGTTTTAAACGTACCTGTACGTCCTATAATTATAACTGGTCTTGCCATCGTAATAGCGATTACAATTATGATCTCATACTAATTAAATTTTCTATACTTTGTTTACGTGAAGGTTAATTTAGTACATTACCTATATAATGTTTTGTCAAATCAACTATCTGAAGTTCTCTATCGAAAATAGTCGTTGTCTTTTTTTACCCTCACTCTGAGAAAACGAGCCTAATTTCATATCGTGACTATACAGTAACATAAATCACAAGATAGGTATATATGAAACTTTTTATATAGATTAATTGGAAAATCTACCTTCCATTTCGGCTGCTGAATGGCTTTTTTTTTCTACAGAGGTGATTTATGAAATTGGCAGAAATGATTAAAGGTAGGAAAATCCCGTTTTCACGACAAGTCGATTATAGAGCACAACCTCTCCCGCTATCGCGTCCGACGCGTGCGATTGTCAGAATAAATAATTTTATACGTCGATAATTTGTTAATTTTCGACAATGACAAAAAATTACCAAAGCACTGAAAATAATGTTAAGTGAATAATGCCTAATACAGAACTTAGGTCAAATGAAAATCTACTTAGGAATTATAATAGTGTAGTATTCAATGAAGAGTCAAAACAATGGAGGAACAAATTACCCTATGGCAAAATCTAATTTTGCTATTAGTGCTAAACACTGAAAACAATAATTCAAAAAAAATTTCCCTGAATAGTTTTCAAAATTTATTGACCCGTGTGCTTAAAAAAGCGATGAATTTTCATGATTGCATGACTAAGCGCTTATCGGTACTTATACTACTCATCCACGCTGGTAAAACTTTTATGAGAGCCAATCGGATGTTTATTTTCGAATAAGATTACGACTTTTTTTAAACTATTTCGAGCGATAGGGTATCGATATGCTGCGCGCGCAAGCCCACCCGTTTTGCCCATTTTTACAAGCTATAAAAAAATCATTGGTTCGATATTAGCAATATCTGATTGGCTATTTGCAGAATGAAAATTCGTAAAATTCTAATATTATCATGCACTAAAGACAGTTATTAGCAAAAGCAAATACGCACACTTTTGCATGCATTGAAAATTATATAAATTATGCCAACTGCCAAAAAACTGAATTTTTATCAGTCAATAAAGTAGTGTTTAGAAAGTTCCATATCTTTCCTGTCTTTTTTAAAATTAAATAAAATGCGATTACACTTACTGTGTAAAGCAGGAACAGATTTGCTACTGTGGATTTGTTGAGAATCAGGTTCATGACGAAACCGTGACGGAATATCACGTTCACTCATACGTCGTGGTCCTATTGAAATGTAAAATATATTAATTTATTAATAAATGAACGTTTTCTTGCAAAAATTAAATAACATGAACATTAACTTAAAGTATTGATTTATAATAACTGTTGCAAATTATTCAGCTTCCTAGAAATATAGTATACTACACACCGAGAAAGTAAAGTAGAAATCGAACTTTCGAGTGTAATTGTGTGATTAGGTGCGTAATTGCTTACTCGAGCCAAGGACGAGGGTGGCAAACTTGTGGATTGGGACGTCCTACTTTCCTCCGTTGTGTGTATACTATTTTTCAATAGATTTGCACCCAAAAGTTTTAATTTTCGCCTTTATTTCTAGAGAAAATAGTGCAACCGTAAATTTATTCATTAGTTTTCTCATTGAAGAAAAGTACGACTTATTCTGCTCAACAGGAAAGGAGTTTAATTTTTCGGTGTATAGCGGGAAATTTTTTTTATCGAGCAAATACTAGCATTGAGTTATATTCGAAAATTCTAATAGCTGCTTCTCAATAGTTGTGCTGACTACCACAATTTTTCTCAGTGTATGAATATTCATATAATGTCGATGAGCTTTGTTTTGTGTTTTTGAATTGCCAAAACATTTATGTTGAAAGTCAAAAATATGTAATTGAAAAATTTTAAATATAAAAATTCAAATATATGATTTGCGTTCAGTGATCAGCATCTTCGCCCATATTGTCGTTCGGCTTCATTCGCTTTGACGACAATAGCCGAGCGCTAACAATCAGGTCAACTCATGAATGGGACTTCTCTAGCAAGCTTTAGTGCCAGGCCAGCAAGCCAAAGAGCCCTGCTCTTGGCCGACTAAATATCTCACTTGGCAGTTAACTACTACAACGGCGTCTATTATAACCAACAGTAAAATTTGCTTAGGTAGCTATGCTGCATACGTCACGCTTTACGCGGCTACCGATGTAGACGACGCCGCCATTACATGACTTGTCTATTCAGTTCACGTGGAGTTCGCTTCGACTTATAACTTCGCTTTCTGCTGCTTCGCTACGTGCGTCAGTTTTGCTAGTATAATTTCTAAATTATCATACAATCGCTAGTAAATGAATTCGCTTATTAATTATTATTTAGTCCCAGTAAATATCACGAACTATTGAAGCGAATATTCATTGAGGATACACTATAACTCGGGATATCAAAATACTTTGAATCTCGGAATAACTTTGAATGTTGACTTCACTACTGCGTGCTTACTTACTTTGCATAAATAATTTATAAGACGCTTTAATTCATTAGATTTAGTAAATTGAATGAAAACTGGGACTTCCGGTAGGGGCGCTGAAGTGTACTGATGTGTAATTTATCTCTCTGTGATTTTGATGATTTTTAAGTAATTTATCTAAAGTAAGGGATCTAAGTGTAATAGTGTACAATACAATTAAGATCTCGTGTCCCATAAATCAATAAGGGTTCACAGTATGTCTCAGTACTTCTTTAAAAAGAAAATGAGATAAAGTCAGTAATCGTTAGAAAGGTTAGAATTAGTGAGCGCGACACGCTAGCGGTGTGAGGCGCAGGCGTGACGTTGGGAAAAAAATAAAAAGAGCGCCAAGTTCAAAGTGCCACAAGCGTTGCTGTACCTGACGGCAGAATGATGGGCCCACGGGGCACAGGAAGAGGTAACGTAGTGGGAAGAGGTGGTGCAAAAAGTACCCAAAGCACTTTACAGATATCTTGCGACTTGCCAGGCACAAATACCGTACTTGAAAAGCTTGAAGCAATGTGTGCAGATATCAGAGACATCAAGGACACGATGCAGGATATAAAATCATTCCGTAAAGAATTTGATACACATGTAACATTCTATCAAGCTGAGAATGAATTGTTGAAAGAACGAATTGCCAAGCTCGAGAAAAAGGAAGAGAGGAGAGAACGTCGTGCCGTCGAGAAGAACGTGGTCCTGCGTGGAATGAACCAGGAAATGAACAGGGAAAATTTCGAAGAATTTTGTGAGAATACTCTTGGGGTGGTAGTGGAAGTGGTAGGTATCACGCCTATCAAGACGAGAGGAAAGCTTGGCCTCACAATTATTGAACTAGCTACAATTGAAGACAGGGAAAAAATCCTTAAATGTAAATCAACGAAGCTCCAAGGAACCAAAATCTCGATCAATTGAGATCAGACGCAGAATGAGAGAGACATACAACGAAAAATATGGGATATAGCAGGGGATGAGGCACGTAAAGGTAAAAAAGTCCATGTCAGGTACTGAAGCCTGGAAGTTGATGGTGTCAAATTAGTGTGGGAGGATGCCAAGGGCCTGGTCCCGCAACGGGAACACACATCTGCTGTAAGAAGTCAGGTGCACTTGTCAAATTAGCAAATAGCAAGTCAGTTCGGAGTAGCCAGCACACTCCCTAGTCCTCATTCAGCCAAATCAGTGGATAGACGTAGCCAACAGAACGTAAGTCATAGGAGCTCAATTAGTAGCAACAGCAGTGTAATATTAGGACCCAAATGCCTTTTCTGGAATCTAAGAGGAGTAAGTAATTTCTTTGCATTCGATAGTGATGACGAGCGTAATATAATTTCAGACTCCTTGGTGGTTGGTCTCTCTGAGACATGGGCAACGTCACAGTTTAAAGTACCGGTGTTCATGAGACATATGGAGTGCTATCAGTCCCCAGCCACAAAAGAGCATGCAGTGGGTAGGGCCAGTGGTGGATTGGCTCTGTTAGTTGACAAAAACAAATTTTAATGCCCCACCCTACTGGAGTCAAACAGCATGTGGATAACAGTAAAAGGGAATGTGAGCGGTAAAGATTTAATTGTCGTAAATGTGTACCTGAAAGACATACTTTTCAAGCACAGACTGGAAGCGTTGGTGGAGTCGTTAAGAGGATGGACGATTGTTGAGGGGTGTGCCCTGATGGTTGGACGCAATTTTAACTCTAGAATCGGTAACAGTAATCAGCTGGACGATGAGTTAGTTGGCTCAGCATATTTAACAGGAACGAGAGCTTCAATGGACCCGATGATCAACAAAAATGGAGTAGGGTTGGTAGAGGCGATGGAGGAACTGGGATTGGTAGTACTCAACGGCCGCTTTATGTCAGATGAATGTGGTGGTGTGACCTTCGTAGGTAATATGGGAACATCAGTAATTGACCAGATCTGGGCCAAAGCAGACCGCTTGGAATTATTTACCAACTTTTACATACCCCACATGGGGTTATTTGATCATTGGCCAGTGGTTGCAGTAATGGAGTTGGAGGACAACCAACAGGTCACGACGAATCAGCCCAGCAGCACCGAGATTTCAGTCTTTAGATGTGACAGAGATGGAGCAGAGCAATACCGGAAGGAACTAGCAGATATTCAGCCATCGAAGTTGGATAGCGTCGAAGGAATGGCAAGTTGTATAGCATCAGCGATTAAGACAGTGTCATCGAAAGTGAACATGTTGCGAGTTATAAAAAGTGGTAGACGCGGGCGGGCCAAAAATCTATGGTTCAACCGGGATTGTGTGTAATCAAAGAGGGAAGAGCATAGAGCCCAAAGAAAATGGTTCAAGTATGGTGGTGAACAGCTTAAAAAACAGTACATTGCAGCTCGCAACGCTCATGTTGACGTGGTAAGAAAGGCGAAGAAAAAACATGCTACTGATGCGCAAGAAGAGCTGTCAAAGGCTAGAGATATGCAGAGCTTTTGGAAAACCATAAGGAAATACAAGCCAGCTTCAACAAAACCCAACCCAATAACAATAAACCAGTGAGAAGATTTTTATAACAACGCTATGCCACCAAAAGCAGAAGATAACCGCTGTTTCTAGGACTCCTGGCATCCGTTGCTTGATCGCAACGTTACCGTGGAGGAGGTGAAAAACATTCTAGCTAAAGCCAAGAACAATAAAAGTCCAGGGCCGGACGGCATACCTGCTGAGTTTTACAAAGAGTTGCCAGAATGCTGGATCATTTATTTAACAGACTTATTCAACGAGATACTAACTTCTGGTAGAGTGCTCGAGGAGTGGTGTAATCTAACATCACGATGCTGTATAAAAAGGGCGATGAACTGGACCCATTAAACTACCGTGGAATCGCGCTTGCTAATGCCAGTGCAAAGATTTTCACTACTCTGTTAGCGCGCAGACTCTACCGTTGGGATGAGGAGCCCGGTGATCTTCCAGAACGCCAAAATGGATTTAGAGCGGCAAGATCGTGTAAAGACAACATTTTTATTTTGTCGGCAAAAATTGCAGGAGCACTGGCGAGGAATGGCCGATTATTCGTCACCTTTATCGACTTCCGTAGAGCATTCGACTCAGTCGCACATGACGTATTATGCAAGAAATTGTTTGAACTGGAAGTGAGCAGCCAACTAATCAGAGCTATCAAGAACCTATACGATAAAGCTGGGTTTCGTGTAAAAGTAAACCAGACATCATTCACCGAATTCGTTGACATCACCGAGGGAGTACTGCAAGGAGACCCTTTAAGTCCTCTTCTATTTATTTTGCTATTAGCGGATATTAATGATTTTTTTGTGGTAGAAGGGCACTACGAGGCGACCGAGAAGATGCTAATATTGCTCTTTGCGGATGACACGACTCTAATAGCTGAGGACGTGGTGAAAATGCAAAACTTGCTGAGAACGTTTGAGAAGTACTGTAAGATCAATCGATTGACCGTAAATGTTGCTAAAACTAAAACTATGGTCTTCAAAAAACCAGGAAGACTTCCAAAACTGTGTGTAAGAAATATCAAGGTCAACCGATAGAGGTTGTGAAACAATTCACATATCTTAGGGTCCCCTTCAGTGCATCGGGTCTGTTTAACAATGTGGTTCAACATTTTACAACGAGAGCAAGAATAGCCGCGAATACCATGTGGAGTATGCTATGCGCTAGCAGAACAGAGGTTTGGCAGCAAAGAATTATTTTGTTTAACGAGATGGTAGCAGCAACAGAACTGTTTACATCGGGCATTTGGGGTTTAAGGCACTAGATTATACCATAATTTATTTAAATTTTTAAATTTATATATGTTACTATAAAAAATGATTTTATGAGGTACCCTGTCTTTAGCAGCAGTGCACCCATACCGTAACGACCGCGTGGAGCCTTATTTTCGACGTCAAATTAAAGTTATAAATAATAGAGGTAGAATTTGGGTAGTTAGGACTTTTTTATGGGAAATGTCCTCCTCTAAGGATCTTTTTCCTAAATTTCAAAAATGTTAATAGTTTTTGAGTTATTAACGAAAAACTAAATGCCATTTTTTTTCTTAATTGGTAATAACAATTGCAATCTTTTATGTGTTGATAAATCCTCGAGATACATTTTTAAGTGCTTATCAACAGGCTGTAACTTGGAGGAAAATAGTCGTACAGCAGAAAAAAGGCAAATTGTAGCTTCAAGTGTCTAGTTTTTAGATTTGGTCTGGACAATTTTTCATCATGGACAGTTCAAGAGTCATCTGGAGAAAACCTCCGAAAAAAAATTTCACAAAGCTTTACTGATTTGAAAACGGTCCAGGAGCTTCAATAAATTTTTTTATAATTTCACCATAAAGCTCTTTTAGTGTTTGGCGCAGAGTTATCGCTGATCAAAGCAAAAAAGTCTTTTTTAACTTTGACCATCAATAACTCGGAAAATAATGATCGTACAGGGAATTGAAGTAGAGTCTTGAAAGCTACAAAACATGCCCCATAAGACACAATTAGTGGTGTTCAATGAAAAAAATTTTTTAGAATCGACAATGTTGATTGAAACAAAGATAAAAATTCGTATATTTAAGGATATTTGGATAACTTGTTATAACTTTGGATATAATGTATGAATGAAGGATATCGTCGATAATTTTTTAACCTTAAAGACGTTTCCACAGAGTAGTCATACTCAATTTTAAAGACGATTGTTCCTATGTTAAGTACTACTAGTAAAAGATAAACTATTTGAAATACAGTGCACTTTCTCGCTTGCTCTTGCAGACACAGAAGTCTAAAAATATTCTCATGGCATCGTTCCTCCTTTCTGTCAACGTGGTTTTCTATTCTCTGTACATTCTTATGCTGGAAGCGCGTGTTGTAGAATTTAATTGTTTTGAAAAATTATTAGAGGCTACTTTTATATTGGTGATTATTAAATATTAAATAATGATATCGCGTTTAAAGAACGGAGAATTTATTTAAAAAATAAGATAGGTGCTAAAATAACCAAAGCCTTAACAAGTATGTCTGAGGCTAAAAAAATTCAAAAAGAACTTCATGGTTTAGAACTACCGCACCGCCGTGCCTTTGCGGTATTTCAAACTTCAAGCCCAGTGCAACGTTGCCAAGTCACTATCTCTCACGCTCCAAGCAACGACAGAAAAGGCGAAAACTGCTAAAAGTAGCTAACTTTTAGCCTTTATTACAACAAAATAAATACCACTTGTTTTTCTTATTTCTACAGAAACATATTCGTTATATCCTCAATTAATGATTTTTAGTTTTTTAAAACAATCGTAAAAAAATTACTATTGTTATTCAAGAAAACGTGTGCTACAACACTGATTGGGGTCGGAGTCACATGTTAAATATACAAATTTTAATAGCCAATCATTACAATAATTACAAATTAAGTACCGCAAGGACTATATAGCAAACTTTCTACATATAAAGGATACTTAAAAGTATGTGTATTCGAAGTTTCAAGAAGATTGTAAAAAAAGTGATTTCCGTGAGAACGTCTTTAAAGTGTTCCGAAGACACCCGGAAAATTTCAAAGCGCTTCGATTTTTTTTCTTAGAGTCCCGAAGCTTTGAATTCATCGTTTTCGCCAAGAATCACCATAATGAGCAATTTTTCGGTTTTTATTCATTTTGTCAATTTCAAAATTTTTTTTTTAACGATAATCCTTATTTGTCCGATTAAAATATTGATCTTTGAAAAAAATTGAACTAACTTTAAAACGTAATTTTATTATCTTTAACTATTAATAAATTATATTTAATGAACAGTTTTGGTGGTCTATTTTAGCCCTCATTACATAAAAAATTTCGATAAGCTTATTATCCGTCCGAATTTATTGACGTATAGAACATTTTGAGGGGCCCACTCTGCCCCCAAATTTTTTGAAGTTTTGAAAATTTTAAGGGGCCCACTTCCCCCTCCCCTCCCCTATTATAAAAAAATCATTGTGACGAAGATAAGGAAAAAGATTTACAACAAAATAGTCAGTTTAAGTGTTTTGTAATTACAACCACTATATTTCTATTTTGATTATTATCATTGATTATCAGTCCATTGAACTTTACGTTAATAGTTGAAGCGTTAGATAGCTGTTATTTTATAATTGATTTTTCTCTAAGCGTAGGGATTGACGAATTCTTTGCCAAACGAAAATGAAGTGCTTAATCCATGTTTATTAGTTATGCTGCAACATTTATCAAAACAACTTTGCGAAGAAAAAATGAATTTTGATTGTCCTTTACGTCGACAATCATTTAAAGAATTTATAAATGTTCAAATGTTATTTTTAATGTATAAAAAAAAAAAAAATTATAAAATCGCTTCAGTTAGCCACATTATATTTGAATTAATTGCTATTTTACAGTCTGGGTAACAAAATTATTAAAAAAAGCTCTTTATCCTTTCAATAATTAAAGTGTCAATATTCTATATTCAACGGCAGGCAGTTTAAGCGTTCAAGAGTAAGTGATGTCATGTTAATTGAAAGCTTCAGATAAGAATAGCGAACTCGAATTAGATTGCTGTAAGCAAGTAATTGAAAAATCATATGAATAATAAGAAAATTTATAATCATTTCAATCAAGAAAGATAAAAGATGATATTTGACAAAATATCGTACCAGGTAAAATGTTTTCTGAGTCAGGATGCCAATCAACCGGATGTTGTAGAAAACTTGATTCTTTCGATGCTGATATTAAATTTCCCATTGAATGTGACGTTGACGGTTGACTTATATCAGGTACTTGAGATACTTCAGTATATTCTGATTTCGGCCGTGCCTTATGCGCTATTTAAGCAAAATTAGTCAAGCATTAGTAAAGCATTATAATTATATTGTGCAAAGCATAGTGCATATTGTTGGAATCATATTGAAAAATTATTATATTTTGTATTAAATTTTACACATTCACTGACAAAGATCGTGTTTTAATTGCAAATACGCCGGGTACTTGGCCAATCTAGATTTGAGTTACCAGAGATTCAGTTGATTAAAAAAAAAACGAATATGATACAGCTTCTATCGATATTTGAATAGGAGGTACAATGCTGCTCGTAAGACTTACATAGTGCAGGCATGTATTAGTAGTATAACTTGAAGGAGTTCACTCCTTAAAATAGTCAAGCACACTGGTCAACCGATTCCAAGAAAAGAGCCGTTTACAATTCAAGTGTAGTTTATATATCAGTCGGGTTCCACATCAGCTAACCGCTTAGCAGTCTTAGTGGCAATGTAATTACTTCCAGCCAGGCGCTCGGGGTTCCATTTCCGCTGACAGTCACTAGTCTTTTTTTTTTCTTCAATAAATCTACTGTTTACACGTATTATTAATTAAACTAAGTATCAATTTGTTGATACTTAAGCTTCATAATTAAATTATCAAAAAATTTTTTAATTTTGAGTGAAAATGTCCAGTACTAAAAAAGTTTTACCCATTCATATTTTATAAATTTTTTTTCTCTACATTTGTGCCATACATTGTAGAAAGAAATGAAAATAACCAAAAATATATGAGGAGCTGAGTTTCAAAAGGGTATCTTTTGATAAATTATCGATTTTTTTTTTTAGAATCTGGTAGAAAACCTCAAGTTCTAGTGATATTTTTCATCAAATTTCATTAATTACAATTTTTTTCGGTATAAAAAAAATAATAAAATTTACATTTCGGATCAAAAGGAGATCTTTTTGTAAATTTTGATAACTAATTCAGAATTTATTATTATTATTATTATTAAATTATACAAATGTTATTTATGTGTTTTTATTTTAATTTAGAATTATTTATTATTATTAAAATCAATATTAATGTAACTTTATTACCGTTAATATTAATTTTCTAAGATAAAAATTCAAAAATTTTAATTTATGCTTTCGCGCGCCTCATCTGCGCCGCTTACGCCCCTTTTCAATACTATAAGTTTCCATAAAGTCTCGCTTCCCTGTCTTTTTTTATAACTTTGGATCAAAGGGTACTTTTTTATAAATTCAAATCAAAAGGGCACTTTTTCGAATTTCAAATAATAAATACACTGGTAATTTTAAAGTTTTTTTCATGAAAATGAAATCAGAGCTGTATCACCCCGAGTATTATGCAAAGGAAAAAAATAAAATTGATAAAAAAAATTATAGCTTAAAGTAAACAGTTTTTCATTTATATTTTAAAAATCTAAAAAATAAAAAGATACCCTTTTGATAATCAGCTCCTCATATGATAAAATAAGAAAAAAGGGGTAAAAACAAAATTGACATATATATATATATATATATATATATATATATATATATATATATATATATATATATATATATATATTAGGGTGCTTCATTTCGGAGCCAGATTTTTTTTTTCAAGTGCATGTGGAAAAAACCATAGTTCAACGCAAAAAAAAAAATTTTCACGCATGATAAAAAATTCTATGTCGATTACAGACCTAGCTCATTGAAGAATTCAATTTTCCCATTTAAATAATATGGGAAAAATTTTTTTTTTAGCTTCAAGTATTTTTAACCTCGTTAACAAATCAATAGATCAAATAGACTAATACATGTAGGAAATTGAATACTCTACAAAAAAGGTCTCTTATCATTTTTCGATAAATTCATCTGTTTCAAAGTTATTAGAGCTCGAAGTAAAGTTGGAGATCGTTTTACTTTTCTGGTGAAACTATCAGACTTATTACAAAATGTTATAGAGTCTTTTTTGTTGCCAATTTTATTCTCTACAAATTATTGTCAGTAAAGTTTTTTTCAAATTCCGCATTGTTTTTTAGTTATTTTCATGTTAATTTCAAGCTCCAAAGAAAGTGGTCCTGAACGATTTCAAGAGCTCGACATTGAAATGAAAATAACTAGAAAACAATGCGGAATTAAAAAAAACTTCACTAATAATAATTTGTAAAGAATAAAATTGGCAACAGAAAAGACCCTGTAACATTTTGTGATAAGTCTGATAATTTCACCGGAAAAGTAAAACGATCTCCAACTTTACTTCGAGCTCTAATAACTTTGAAACAGATGAATTTATCGAAAAATGATAAGAAACCTTTTTTCTAGAGTATTCAATTTCCTACAAATATTAGTCTATTTGATCTATTGATTTGTTAACGAGGTTAAAAATACTTGAAGCTAAAAAAAAAATTTTTCCCATGTTATTTAAATGGGAAAATCGAATTCTTCAATGAGCTAGATCTGTAATCGACATAGAATTTTTTATCATGCGCGAAAATTTTTTTTTTGCGTTGAACTATGGTTTTTTCCACATGCACTTGAAAAAAAAAATCTGGCTCCGAAATGAAGCACCCTAATATATGTATATATATATGATTATTCCAATGAAAATATTAATCAACAAAAATGGTTTTGAATGGGTGATTTTGAATAAAATATCAATACAGCTTTTCATTTAAATTTTAAAGAGATGTTACATTTTTTAGCTGTAAGTTGAATTAAATTTGATTTTCTCCTTGGGTAAATAAAAAAAATACACAAATCTATTAAGTCTCTATTTCTTAATTATTTCAGAGCCTATGTAATCGATTGATCTGAAATTCACAGAAAAGTTGATAGCTGACAAGGTCTTTCGATTGCCGCATGAACCATTCAAATCAGTTAATCAGTTAGTTCAAAGTTATAGAGAGTTCCCACACAGACTTAAACACGCACACGTTCATATACACATACACATACACACACACACACACACACACACACACACACACACACACACACACACACACACACACACACACACACACACACACACACACACACACACACACACACACACTGCTCGAACATGATTCTAAAGCAATCAAAATAGCTAGGATCTCAAAACGTCTACATCTTATAAGAATCCGATACTCGGAAATCAGGATGAAAACATTAACTTCTCATTTTTTTCAAAAATTTTCGATTTTCTTAGCAGAAAGTTAAAATAAGGAGAGACTGTCAACAAAAATCAAACCCCTAGCGTCTAGGCGATAAGGAATTACGTTACCACTTAGGCTGTATAAAATGCAACGATACCTGCGTCATTTTGGTTATTATTAATTATTTAAACCACGTAGCTGTCCAGAGGAGCAATTTATGTAAGAAAAAAAAAAATTTTGCCGACGGAATACAAATTTTAAGTCAATTAGAGGCTTCACTCTTTGAAAAATTCGATTTTCCATAGATACCGGAGGGAAAAATTTTTTGCCGTTGCAACTCGATTTTTAGTAGATTTAATAGAAATCTATCTTTTGCATTTGTCTCCATGGTGAAATTTTCAAAGAATTTCGCCATAATCTATCATAATTCATCGAGTAGGTTCCAAAAATACCATTGGTTCAAAAGTTTATATATGTATGTATATATGTAATATAACGCGCCATGTTGCGACGATAGCGGCCACAATTTTTAACGGATCTTAATGAAACTTGGTACACTTATTCTATGAACGATCAGCTTGGTTACGTTCGAAGATGAGCAAAATCAGTCAACTAGTTTAGAAATGGTGAACATTTGAAATTCCAAAAAAAAAACGAAAAATTCTACTTTTTTGGTTTTTTTCGTAAATAACTTTTTAACGGGTATATCTATCCTTACTATGTAAAAAGAACTTAATAGCCGATAGAATAAGCTATATTTTCCTTTTTTTATTTTTTGTTTTACGATAATTGTTCGACTTTTAATAAGGGTTCAAAGTCACATAATTGACTTATGTGTTATGGTGATAATGCCATTGTTTATATCTTTGAAAATTTTTGATAGGTGATTATTAAATTACATATACTTATTAAAAGTGGAACAATTATCGTAAGAAATCTACTTCCATTTCGGATGCCGAATGGCCTTTTTTCAGTATTAAAATATTTTTTTTAGAAAAAATGAGTATACTTTTGTAGGAAATTAAATTTGCTAAAAAAAACTTTCTTTAAGCAAACACTGTCCGACTAACAGTTTTTGAGTTGTAGAGCTGGAAATGTGAATGGTAATAATAATTGATAATAAATTTTCTTTAAATTGGAATTTTTTAATCTTACAGTGGATATTATTGACAATAGACACTATAAAGTGATTGAATGAACGTGGAGTTCGATTCATAGAATCATACAATCGGAGTTTTTGTAGCAAATTTAATTCCCTGCATAAGCTGTATGCTCATTTCTTCTAGAAATTTTTTTTATTACCAAAAAAAATGCCATTCGGCAACCGAAATGGAAGGTAGATTTCATACTCTATCGATCGAATAAGTTAATTTTGTATATATATATGTTGTGATACATGTTAGTGTGTAGTCATGGTACGAAGTTAGGCTCGTTTTCTAAGAGTGAGAGTAAAAAAGGACAACGACTTACTTTCTCGGAGAGCTTCAGATAGTTAATTTGACAAAACATTGTATAGACAATATACCAATATAACCTTTACGCTCAAAACTCATCTTTTCAAAGAAAGTTTTTTAATATCAAAAAATCAAGTTAAAACCGAAAAAAGAATTTCTCGTGTTATGTAATAAGAAATCGAATTTTTCGATACGCTAAACCTCTAATTGACATCAATTTTTTTTCCCCACGCGGAATATTATTTTTCTATGAATCTTTTATACATCAATTTCTATACAATTGTAATTCGCAACAATTTTTTATATTATTTGATGTAATCGAAAATTTTTCATAAATTAAACTTTACTAACCTCTACTTATAACAGGTGATGGTTGAGATAATAGAGTAGCTAAACCATGGTAGATGGCACCCTGTTTAGCGACTTCTAGTGTTACAATAGGTCCAGTCCGTACAAGATATTCTGCTGCCCTGAAACATTAAGATATGTTAAAGATTAATGGTAATGTAAGGAAACGATGAAATTATCAAAATCAAATGAACACTTCACTCAATCACTTCTAGCGATTTGAGTTCCTTCCAAATTAGTTTCCACGAGAAAGACAAGCTCCTTGAGCTTAAAAACGTTATTGTGAGTGCATGTTCGAGCTATTAATCGTCGAAAATGGTCTGGAAAATATTAGTTCTTTTTTAGCTTTTCGATCACAATAAGATATGCAATACTCTGAATTACAAAAATTATAAAAATCACAAATAATTATTGTAAATTGTGTACACCACACGGTCCAACGTACGGTAATGCACAAAAAAAAGAATAAAAAGTTCGGCGGGAAAAAATACGCCAGAAAATCATAGTCTGACACCCAGCACACACCAATTTTTTTTTGTGAACCTGTGTAATTGAAAATCAGGCAACTTTTAATTCTTTTGTACGATTATTCTTCAGGAAAGGCATGAATTTGGACAGAACTACATGTAAGTAATGACGCTAAAAAGAAAAAGGAGCTTTTAATCAGATCATTACCCCGAAACAGGAAATATACGACACAAATTCGGAGAATAGTAATTTCTCTCAAGTTTTGTTGACGATAGTTTCTAAACTAACAAATCGTTGACAATCAATTATGAAGTAATTAAAAGAGACGGTCAAAATGAGGATTAATTAATTAATGAAACGGGACGTAAGTCCACCTCCGCCGACCGGAGGCCGTTTCCTCGCCCTTTTAGGCATACACGCGCTGTGAGGTCATCCCCATCTTCCGACTCAGACTACACGCTTATCCGAAAAATATAATCAAGTGACGATTAAGGTGGACACTAACCGGAGGTATAATCAAAGTTCCTTATAGCGCGTGGTATCCAACCACAGCCATCACGAGTCCTACCTCTCTCGAGCCAAATACTACTCCCATCTCAGGAAATAAAGAATTTCATTTTAAAGATACACAAAATTGTCAGGAAAGTTGACGGCTAAAAAACTCTTTTGATTGCCACCTCAACCATCTCAATCGGTCGATTCATTAAATAGATATGCAGAGTTTACAACCATACATACATACACACACACACACACACACACACACACACACACACACACACACACACACACACACACACACACACACACACATACACACATACACACACACACATACATACATACATACATACATACATACATACATACATACATACATACATACATACAGATAATCGGACATTATCCTGAAAATAGTCAGAATAGCTTCCTAGGACCTCAAAACGTTGACATCTGATGAAAATTCGATTTTCAGAAATCAGGGTGAAAACAATAACTTCCCGAATTTTCAAAAATTTACAATTTTTTTAGCGGGAAGTTAAAAATTTCAAAAACGTGTTTTCATCGAATAAAATCAAAAACCTTTAATTGATTATGTCCGAAAATTATTCAGCGTTAGAGACTGAAAAACTGCGTCGAATGCTACCTCATACATAGAGATCGGTCTATTAGTTTAGAAGATGTCTGCGATAAAATATTCAACAAGTCACAATTGTCCTCATTTTTCCTGGATAATTCAATATATAATTTATCAAATATACCTATAATTGAATGAAATCTACCATTTCTTCGACTCTTTCGATCACTTCAAATTTTATTGAAATCGCTTCGTTAATTAAAGTAATATTATCCAGAAAATATAAGAAAAATCACTGTTTTTTACACTTTTCTCGTATATTCTATATATTAACGCTCTGATCTGATCCAAAACTCATTGAACTTTCTATTTAAACCGTATTCGTTGATTTTTGCCCGAATTCATTGATTTCATTTATAAATCGTGAACAAAATTTGGAAAACTGCTTGTTGAAGCTCGAAGAGCTCAAAAATACGAATATATTAAAATATATCAGAACTCGTCGAGTTCGAATAGGTATTTTGACAAAAGTGTTTTCAAGCTTAAAGAACAGGAAGTTTCTGGGCTGGCCTGCGGGGTTAGCCAGTTTTCAGATTTTTTATATTGCTATAACGTACATATCGTCAACTTTAAGAAAATTTTACTGTTTGAAAAGAAAATATATGAAATGCAGTTTAAACTCATGATTCTTACTTGTAGTATTGATTAATTCATATCGTAGAAGTACAATAAAAAGGAAAGTTCTTCTTCTTTTAATATTTATATGTTTGTGATTAATAGCTCGAAAATAACTCGATTCTGCTTTCGAAAAAACTACCGAGGAAGAACGAATCGTATCTCGGCATATACGGGAAAATAAACTTTTTTCATAGTTAAATATAGCTTGTAACGATACATTTTGCAACGATTGAAATTATACCGAGGACTTGAGGAAAGAGTCCAATATCGTTAATAGATTCTAGGTACTGAGAGTAACTATGAGAGAGTAGAGATAATGAGTTAGTGTGGCGTAAGTGATGCGTATGTGGTACGTGTGAGTACCGGTATGTATAGTGTGTCTGGAGTTCGATATCGAGAATGCATGGGTTTGGTTGAGTATAGTTGTGGCTAATATGAAGTTTCCGATACGGATGTGATATATGCTTACGAGTTTATTAGCTTCGGATTATGTTTGAGTGGTATATATGAGTAAGAGTAGTCTCATATGGAAGATCTAGCTGAGTCGTGGATAGTGGCCAAGGTAACGAGCTTCCCTACTAGTGATGACGCCTAGGCCTAGAGCCTAGTTCTTTGGGTGACGTGGTGACTGCGGAGGAACGACAGAGATGCTGTCGCCCCCTGAGATTGAGTTTGGCACAGCATAAGTTACGGTAACAGGTCTACGGATGGAAGATCTCGTTTTCGATACTCGAGGAAGCCAAATTTAACACTGTACTATAATAGTTTAATATTATTTAGAGGTATTTTTACCACGACTTTTATTACTATTCCTGTGTTACTTTATTAATAAGTAACGTGTCATCTGAGTGGCATCTCTTCTGTCATAATAAGGTATTTATTCTTTTATCGGGTGTTTAGTATATAATAGCAGACTAATAAGTCCTCTGAGTCATGTCCGATAATTTAATTGAAGTTTGGTTATCGATTCTTCATTTTACTTCATTTTATGGTGTACGAAGCTTCTTTCAATCTAGACTTACCTCGACCGTCTCTTCATAATCTAACATACTGAGCGCACCGGGACGTGTCGCTATCACCGTTCATTTCGTTCATCTCCAAAAAATATAGATTTAGGATTTAAGATTACGGTTACGGTTAGATCGGTTGCCGATATCGAGAAAATAAAAGTCGGCTAGCGCCCGTTGGAATCTAGAGGAGATAAGGGAAGTGATCGGTGAGCGAAGTGTAAATAATAAAAAGAAAACAACATGAAGTTTTGTGGTTGGCCCACAGGTTCAACTGATTTCCAGATTTTTAAGGATGCAATAATTTTGGAAATCATACTTACTTTTCTTGAGTGATTCCGACTAAACTTTGCCCATCAACTTTAAGTAACTGGTCACCAGCTGTTAACCGCCCATCCTAGCAGAATGAAAGTATATAAAAATCAATGCTTGGAAGTTTCATTGTATTAAATAATTAGAAAACTCGACTGTTGTTAATAACTTACAATCTCTGCAGCTCCAGCTGAAACTACGCTTTTGATATATATGCCCAATCGATCTTGACCTGCTCCCTATAAATGTAACAAAACAGTGCTGAGAACACTATTATTAAATAAAGTCACGATATAAAAAAATAAACAATTATTTACACTGATTAAAAAATCGAAGAAATACAACGTTCAAAGCATTGAGGAATTATTGTAATGATTAATAATCATAGAAAATAATTCCTTAACGCTTCAGAACAGCTAAACTTTTTCCATAAAGAGATGAAATTATTCATAAAAAATTATGTTCTAATTCTGTAAAATTTGAAAATAAATTAATCTAATATAAAAAGCCTTTAATCTCAATTAGTAAATTGATTTAATTCAATGACTGGTCTCCAAAATTATGAATAAAACCCATATAAATAACAGAAATGATCAAATGTTTCTTTAATTGTCGACAAAAAGCAAAAAATAAAAAACGAAATTTTTTCGAGTCTAGAAGTAAGAAAATAGCTGCATAATAGTAGTTTACTTATCGAGTGTGATCGTGTTTAAGACGCGAGTGTGAAGATTGGTGCCCGAGCCGAAGGCGAGCGTCTTAGACTCGATTGTACTAGATAAATACATTAGTTTTTGTGACAGATATTTGAAATTTACTACATTTAGTGCCTATAAATGGCAGATTATAAATCCGCATTTATTTATTTGGTAAGATAGTTTTGAGTATTTGTTGAAAATTAGAGAGAAGTCGGTAAGTGGACGAATTAAAATGATGATAAATTTTGTCACAAGATGGCTCGTTAAGTTACTTCGATATTGTTTGGTCGTTTGCTATCGCACATGTAACCAAAAAATATTTTTTGATCCAATGA
Source organism: Microplitis mediator (assembly GCF_029852145.1). Taxonomy (NCBI): domain Eukaryota; kingdom Metazoa; phylum Arthropoda; class Insecta; order Hymenoptera; family Braconidae; genus Microplitis; species Microplitis mediator. The sequence continues at coordinate 10,346,401 of NC_079974.1, read as the reverse complement.
TGACGTCACTATTAGAACGATTAGGTATCTTTTTTACCAGCTGTATCTTATCTAATATTTCTAGCTGCCGGCTATTGGTGCTAAATGTCGTAGATTTCAAGTGTCTGTCAAAAAAAAATTTTTTGAATGAAGAATGTTTTATTGATTATTTGGAAAAGTTTGAGAGGGCGTAACGATCAAAATTCACAAGTGATCTTCATGAGGACCACCCTAATATATATATACATATATGAATATTGGATATAACGCGGCTTGTGGACACGATAGCGTCTACCATTCAAAACGGATTTGAATGAAACTTAACATACCTTTTTATCGAAATTCTCATTATTATTAACGAAGTTTCACTACAACGGTCAATACTGATGATTTAATTTGATATAAAGTATACTCGGACTATAATTGCAGCGCTGCTAACTAAATCAGTATAGGTATGAATATGTACGATCTCAAAATGCACTGCAACAAAATTTGTGGCAACATCCAATCATTGGAATTAAATTATTGTGCATTCTAATAAGACTAGACCAAATTTGCATTGATATAAGCTATGAATCGCTCATACTGAACGTACCGAGAAAAAAAAAATTATACATAACTATATATGACTATATAGAATTATGTATAGAAATAACTCAATGTAATTATATACAATTAGATATAAATATATATAATGGTTTTTTCTATATAATCATGTATAAATTATATATAATTGTAAGAAATTTTATGTAATTGTATATAATTATATATAATTTTTTATACCCGGGGTGACATTATAAAGATGCGTTAAATTATGATACTGTATTGAAATCTTTTTTTAATTATAAATAACTGGCTATTTATTAAAACAGATCTGAATTTATGTAACACTATGTATGTAAGACATTATTATGATATGGTAGCATAACATACTGGTTACAAAGGGAGGTGGTTTTAAGTTGGTGGGACATTTAAGTGGTCAGTGTTATTGTTGCACCGTATCACCAGTCATATGCACTAGATTCCAACCGTGTCTAAATTCAAATGAGTGAATATAAACCTATCTTGAACCACCATTCGAACTAAACTCGTCCGTTTTAGTAGATTTAATAGAAATCTATCTTTTGCATTTGTCCTCATGGTGAAATTTTCAAAGAATTTTGCCATAATCTATCATAATTCATCGAGTAGGTTCCAAAAATACCATTGGTTCAAAAGTTTATATATGTATGTATATATGTAATATAACGCGCCATGTTGCGACGATAGCGGCCACAATTTTTAACGGATCTTAATGAAACTTGGTACACTTGTTCTATGAACGATCAGCTTGGTTACGTTCGAAGATGAGCAAAATCAGTCAACTAGTTTAGAAATGGTGAACATTTGAAATTCCAAAAAAAAAAAACGAAAAATTCTACTTTTTTGGTTTTTTTCGTAAATAACTTTTTAACGGGTATATCTATCCTTACCATGTAAAAAGAACTTGATAGCCGATAGAATAAGCTATATTTTTCTTTTTTTATTTTTTGTTTTACGATAATTGTTCGACTTTTAATAAGGGTTCAAAGTCACATAATTGACTTATGTGTTATGGTGATAATGCCATTGTTTATATCTTTGAAAATTTTTGATGGGTGATTATTAAATTACATATACTTATTAAAAGTGAAACAATTATCGTAAGAAATCTACTTCCATTTCGGATGTCGAATGGCCTTTTTTCAAAATTACACAGTTTATAACTCTATAAAGAACAATAAGTGTCTGATATTTTTTAAGACCGAGAGTGACTAGCTTTTAGGACAAATCGATGGCACCCGCAATAATACAAATGCTAGTACTGATAACTCTATTCCCTGTGGAAAAGCTCTCATAAATTCTGATAAGATATTGAATACTTTTTATTAGAATCTATGAGCTTCGAAAATATCTATGAAATTTAAAAAAATTCTCAAATGAATTTTTATGAGAATCTTTGAGTCAAAGCTTTTGATGTTTTCCTATCATGATTTCCGTACTAGATTTTTAAAAGAATGAGTAAGATTTTTTAATTTATGAGATTTTGTGACTCGAATTCCGCCAACGATTATGAGATTGAATAAGTACTTTCACTTCTATAAGATTGTTACAGTTTATTCTAATGTATTTTCAATAAGAATTGATCAGGCGAATTCCGATGTTATAATACTTACAAAATCTCAATAGGATTGTTCTTTTATACGAAATTTTCAGAAATTGTAAGTTTTAATAAGAGTTATCCTAGGAGATAATATCTTATTGGATATCATAAAATATTTGTCATATTTTATGAGAAAATATTTAACATGTATTTCTTCGAAATTTTATGAGACTGAATCAGGAATCACATGGACAAATGCAGACCTTTTTCTCATAAAAATTTTATGATAATTAGTAAGAAAATCTATAATCGAATTAACTTGTAAAAACTTAAAAGATTTAATTTTAATTTAAAATCTATGTGATTTATGAGTTTTTGTAAGTTTTAGTTAGAAGGCTATTACTTATAAAATATTATGGAGTACTTATGAGATTTTATAAATAATTTTCATTCACATAAAATATTAATTTTATTAGATTCATTCAAAAATAATTGCTTAACTTCATTTTTTTTTATAAGAATTTACACCAAAAATACTAATATTATCACTTTTTTTTGTACTTTGAATATTTTAACTGTTCGGAGATGAGTGAAAATATAAGTTTTTATGTGATTTTTTACAAACTCAGTAATGTATCTTGCCCCAATTTTTTTTTTTTTTTGTGCAAGATACATTATTTTTTTGTAGCAATATTGCATTTTTTTAGTTAAATAGAATAAAATTTCTCGGAACAAGTGCTATTCTTTTCACGCAAGTATTTTTGTATTCTCCGACCAAAATAACAAAAGTTGCTTAAGCCAAGAGAAAAAATTTCTCGGGAGAAAAGATCGATATGGAGAAGGGGAAAGTCACCGGTGCTAGGCAGCAGCAGCGGGAGTAGTTCGGTGCTCGCCACGAGATCGCGCCTACGATTTGTAGTGTCCCTGGTAAGACATTTATTTCAGAAGTGTTATATTCCAAATTTCAATACGATTTTGTTCGAGTACTCCTCTGTCATTTGACAGAGCAACAAGTACCTGTTTGGGTTGTACTATGGTATATCCCGTAATACATCATGACTTTAATATTTAATATTAATGTTTACTTGAGTAATTTTTGATGAATAAATAAATTGACTCAATTTCATAGATTTTTCGTGAATAGATTGCTAAGGATTTTCCGCGTAAATACTCATACAAATATTCTCGAGTATACATAATAAAAACTTTTTGAATTCATGCTAAAAAATTCAATAATTTAGCATATAAAACTTAATCAATACTAAAGAAACTATAACTTAATCAATCTCATAAATTTTTTCGTTACTATATGGAAAATTACTGTACTCACATTGATTAATCAGTATCAAATCTTGTATGATTACTTCAGAAATCGTCTCATACAATTTTATTCATTTCCAAAATCTACTCAATTGTAAACTTTACATTTTTCGAAAACTTATAAATACTTATAATCATTATATTACAGCTTCTGTTTCTTATAGATTTTGATAATTTATATGAGAATTTTAAGAAAAAATTTTTTTTGATGCACCATCTATGAGAAAATAATTGTATCAGAATTTTTGAGATTTTTCGCGGATAAATACTGATCGTTTTCTCATAGCCAATTTTTTTTATGAGATTTTATAAGACCTTTTCCACAGGGTTGTACTATAACCTCCACCAATCCACGTGAGTGATACTAATATAAAAGAGTAAGTAAATGTCATGACACAGGGCAACATTATTGAAAAAAATGATCTCTTATGATATATCAATTCTTGTTACTCGTCATAAATTGAATATGATTAACACACGAAGAGCAAAAAAAGGGAATTTTTCCAATTTTGCTTGGGGGAAATTCCTTTGTTGGCGTTGTAAATTTTACTATGTCTTCAGGTGAATTGTAGCTATGTCACATACCCGGGAAAAAATCATCAGGCCTGATCATGCATGAGGTCAACGCGTGATCATGCCTGAATATTGACCAACCATAAGTATGTACGCTCATGCTTGGTCAGGCATGATTGTGCTTTTTCATGCATGATCACGTATGCTCATGGCTGGCCAATATTCAGGTATGATCAGGCCTGAGCAAGCACAACCCCTCAAATTATTAAGAAAAAAAAATACAAATAATGATGAGTCAATTTTAAATTAACTTATTTCATTAGTATTATTTAGTAGTTAATTTTTACTGGTTGAAAAGTACTTTTGAAATTTTTCCCGCAATGGGTCTCGAACCCACGACCGTCATATTAGGAAGTACGTCCGCTGTCCACTAGGCTGACCTCTCTTATTCAGTTTACGACGATTTTTAACATCTTTTGAAATCTTAGGGTTGTAAAAAATAAAATATTATTTAAACTCAATCTTGATTTGGTTATTAAATCTTTTTTGAATAATGAATGAAAAGAATTGTAGTTATTAATTACAAGCAAATTTAACAATTACATTAACCTTAATTATTAATTTTAAAAAACGCAATTATAATGAGTTTCATTATCAATTTGAAAAGAATTTCTTAATTCAATTCTTTAAGTAATTCGAAAAAAAGATTGGTTTTAGTTATTAATTGAACCAAAAATTATAAATTAAATATATTTTCATTATCGATTTAAAAAATGATAATTTCAACTACTATCGTCAAAATAAAAATAAATGTTTAATTATTTGAAGTTTTTCATAAAAAATGTATGGTTATCCCTAATTAAAAACCTCAATCAAATCTGATTGAACTTCGATCGGATTTTAATCGTATTCAATCGGTTCAATCGGAGTTTTTAATCATAAATATTGATTAAATTATTTGTAATGTTTGACCGTGCATGATTCATGCATAGGTCCATTCTTGAACATGCTTAGTCTTGCCTGAATCATGCATGATTATGCTGGATCATGCATGCTGATTTTTTCCCGGCCAATTAATCTAAATTAAATAAATAATAAAATAAAAAGGAAACAATAATTATAATTAATCTAACAGTTTCTATTAATGACTAACTTTTATTTATGAATATGATCGAGTATGCCAAGTCATGTATGATCAAGCCTGAATATTCATAAATATTTCTCATTATTTGCATATAACCGTGAAAGATTTAGGTTGACCATGCATAGCCTTGTGCGATCATGTCTGCGCCGAGCATGATCATGGATGACAGAGCATGTTCAACCATGACCTTCCCGAGAGATTACAACTCTGGATACAATTATTTCAAACTTAATGCATGCGCAAGCATGATCTAGAATGAGTCATGCATGATTATGCTTGATCACGAATGAGTCATGCCTGGCCATGAAGGAGTCATGCAGGATCAAGCATAAATTATGCATGAATCATGCACGGTTAGGCACGAATCATGCATGAATCCTGCATGATCATACATGGTGATTTTTTCCCGGGATAGTAAAATTTGCTTTGTTACATACAAATTATTTCTATATTGACAATGTAAATTTTTCTATACCAACGTTAGAAAAATAACTATGCAATATAGAAACAATTCCGATGTTAACATAAAAAAAATTTCTATGTAAAAATTGAAAAAATTCCTGTGTTAACATTGCTGGAATTCCTTAAATGACGTAAAAAATCCCTCAATGTCAACATGTGAAAATTTCTTATTTCAACATGGCAATTATTCCCATATAAACGAAGTAGAAATTCTGATGTATGTAAAAATGGAATATTTGTAAAATGATTTTTTTTTTGTGTAATTTATTAAGTAAATCAAAATCAATTAATTGAATTGACCATTATATACTGCCGGAAACACGATTGTAATTGACTTTTACACATACGTTTATATTAATTGAATTTTTAATAGTATATTGTACAACTAGTGCAGTAAGTTGTCGATTGCCCACGAGAGCAAATTTGCTCGTATGGATAACCGGCAACACCGCATGAATTGAACCTACTTTTTTTATTATTAATGCGATATGAGTACTATTTTAGTGCTCGCTGTTTTGTTCCCCAAGTAGCTGTTTGCTGATTCGATTGTTCCCGCGACATTTTTGTGGGTTATACGATAACCTGCATGCGACTAGAAGTAAATTTACGTTCGACAAGTAAACTCAAATTTACTTATCGCACGCAGATAATCGTATAACGCACACAAATGTCGTGGAAACAGTTGAATGGGCAAACAGCTATTTGACAAACAAAAGAGCGTGCGCTAAGATAACACTTATATCGCATGAATGATAAGAAAACATTTGTTCATTGGTAGGTGCTACAAAAAAATTTTCATTAAATTACACAAAATTTTTTTGAAAACTTTCAAACTCTATTTTCGTACACTGTAAAAAAAAATCGTAATTTTCATATATTTTTACTATACAATCCTATCTAAAAATCTGGAATTCGATGTAGTAGAAAAAATACAATTTTTGTATATTATTATTACAATATAGTATTGTACTTTTACAATATGTATAAAAATTTTACTATTTTGTATACGATTTCAATTAATAAGTCAACGTATGAGAAAATTGAAAATAATTTTCCCATTTCAATCAGACATAAGTATATTCAAATCAAAAATTCAAGTTTGTATTTGTGGAATCTCGTATTTCAAATAAATTCCATGACAATGTTTGCTAAATTCACAAAATTTTTATTGGAATTAATATAGTGTATCGTTATTCTGAAAATCACTGTGGCTTAGTGACTTTTACAAGACAACGTTTATTAAAATTACGATTTTCGTTTTATTTCCACAAGACGAAAGTTTTTTTAAATTAAGAACAAATGTTGTTATTTTTAAAAACTTGGAGTTTAAATAAATTTCGTAACACTGTTTGCTAAATTCATAAATTTGTTATTGAAATGAACACAGTGTATCGTTATTCTAAAAACCACTGTGTCTTAGTGACTTTTAAAAGACAACGTTTATTAAAATTACGATTTTCGTTTTATTTCCACAAGACGAAAGTTTTTTTAAATTAGAAACAAATGTTGTTATTTTTGAAAACTCGGAGTTTAAATAAGTTTCGTAACGCTGTTTGGTGAATTCACAATTTCGTTATTGAAATGAAGACAGTGTATCGTTATTCTAATAACCACTGTGGCTCAGTGACTTTTACAAGACAACGTTTATTAAAATTACGATTTTCGTTTTATTTCCACAAGACGAAAGTTGTTTTAAATTAAGATCAAATGTTGTTATTTTTAAAAACTTGGAGTTTAAATAAGTTTCGTAACGCTGTTTGGTGAATTCACAATTTCGTTATTGAAATGAAGACAGTGTATCGTTATTCTAATAACCACTGTGGCTCAGTGACTTTTACAAGACAACGTTTATTAAAATTACGATTTTCGTTTTATTTTCACAAAACAAAAGTTGTTTTAAATTAAGATCAAATGTTGTTATTTTTAGTAAATTTGGAGTTTAAATAAGTTTCGTAACACTGTTTGGTAAATTCACAAATTCGTTATTGAAATGAATACAGTGTATCGGTATTTTAAAAACAAGTGTGGCTCAGTGACTTTTACAAGACAATGTTTGTCCAAAACACGATTTTCGTTTTATTTCCCCAACACGAAAATTTACTTAAATTAAGAACAAATTTTGTTATTTTTAAAATCTTGGAGTTTCAATAAATTTCATATCACTGATTGATAAATTCACAAAGTTGTTATTGATACCCGAGTGAACATATTTTAAACTGAAAAAATAAGAATAATTGTTAACACGAGGCCGAAAAAAGGCCGAAATTCGGTCGACAATGAAGCTTAAAGATGGCTGACGTTAGAGACGAGGTTTATATTATTACTATATATTGCAATTATATAGAATTGTATATAATTATATTGACTTGTCTACATTTTGTATAGAATTGTATACAATTTTTATACAGTTGTATACAATTGGATCGGGCTATTTTTTATATATAATTTTATACAATTGTATAAAATCTTTTTTCATCGGGTGGTTATCAAAATATAAATACTTAGGTGTACGAAGAATAAATGTCGGGGGAAGAAACTGCCCGCTGAATTGCATTAATCTGTAATTGGCTTACTTGTACTGACAAAACAGGCATAAAAACTCTTAATTTCAATGAAGGTGATTCGGAAAGAAGGTTTTCAATTTGGCATACAAAGAATTCATATAAAAATAAATGACAATGTTTGTATAATTATTTTGAATAACATCATAAAATGGATTTTTTTTTATTCTTGGACCGTTTTTTTTTACATTGCAGTGATAATAATTACTACATTTTAAGATCAATGAAGAAGAAAGCAGCTTCTTTTTGTCATTGAGTATTATAAAAGTTATTACGTAATTCCGATATTGAAATAATCAAAATTTCGAAAAACGATTATTTTCATTTTCATCAAATGATTCAAATATTATAAAATTCTTTATTGGAACTAATGTCACTTATTCTCAAGGAAAGGAATTATAATAATATTAATCCTTAATCAAATAAAGATTTTTCGAATTTATTTCTTTTACTCCGACTTTCTTACCATTTTCATTATGTAAATAGTAAATAATAATTTTCTATAGTTTTGGATCAAAAAAAGTGGACAGTGAAAAAAATTAGGAAAATGTTTACATTTATGAGATTACAAAAATCACACTTCAAGGTAATTATACTTTTTTCATCAATTTTAGCATGTTTAAAAATTATGTAGAGAGAAATTAAATGAATATGCACAAATATTTTTTAATTTCCATCGCCTAATATTGAACAATATTAAATTGTAATCATAATGTATAAGAACTCATACTAATTTTTATTTTTACAATACACATTTAAATAATTCGACAAAAAAAAATTGAAATAACTATAGACACATTTGTTTCAAAAAAAAAATTTCACTTTTTCCCGAAAACGGGTTGAAAACTTTCATTTAGATACAAAAAAATACGGCAGTGAAAATTAGAGCTCTTAATATTAACATTAAGAGGGTCTGCATCGCACTTTTTTATTTTCTAAAAGAATAACATGGAAAAAGTTTTTTTGCGTCTTCTGATTTTTATAACTAGCTAACGATGCATCGTAGGAAAAATCTGCAGACCAATTGTTGTAGGGAATTGAACGCTCAACAAAAAAAGTTTCTTATCATTTTTTGATAGGTCTATCTTTACAAAAGTGATTTAAGTTTGAAGACAAAGTTATATCAAATTTTGGGATCTGAGTTGTTCAGCAAAATTATCAGACTTATCACAAAATGTCACATGATTTTTTTTGGAGACAATTTTACTCCTTACCAATTATCTTCCAGATAGCAAAATGACATCTTGATGAGTACTGATTGAGTTCCTATTTATGATTTGGACGTCTCATCAACATCTTAGAGATGTCTTTAAGAAGTTCTCAAGATGTTGAATGAGCCACCTAGCGAACTCAGTAAGACAACTTTAAAAATAGTTCTCAAAGAGTTCTTTTTTCTGACGTCGCAAATAAGACTTCAGTATGAGTTTACCATGACGTCTTTAAGAAGCTCCTAATTTTGACTTCATTATTAGTGGAGTCTTCAAGAACTCTTAATTAAGAGTTCTTAAAAATGATGCTCTTAAGAAGTCATTAGAAGACTTCTTGAGGACGCCTTCAAAAGGACGTCGTAAAGCAGTCATTCTGACTTGAATGCTGTCTGGGCTCTCATTCTTTGTTGATTCTGTCAATATAAGGAGCAGAAACCTGTAATTTGGAGCTTTTTCTGAGTCATAAAGCTCGTATTTCAATCTTTTCTATAAGTGCTAAGCAACTAATTTATTAAATTTACAGACTGAAAAAGTGTCATTTTCTCTTTAATGTGCCATTATTTAGATATACATACATACATTTGAGTTTATATAAACATTGAAAATTTACAATAATGTTGAAATTCATATTTTTATTAAATATTCTTTGTTATTGAAAAAAACGTATCACAGTTTTTATCTTATTTTTATACAATTGATGTTTATGGCTTGGAACTTTTGGACGCAGTTCCACATTCTTTCTAGATAACATTCATTTTTTTTTTTTTTGGTTACTTAAAAATTATCTTATAGGCAGACTGAAATTATAACCAAAATTATTATTTCATTATATCATTAATTATTTTGACATTAAGATCAGAAAAAAATATGTCGAACAGGGTCTTAAAGACTATTAAAAACTGATTGAAGAATTAATATTAGCCAATATATTTAGAGGACTAAATTTCTTTTATTCGCTAATGTAGTCGAGATAAGAATTTGAATGATTTTCATTCCATTTTATTTGCTAATAAACAAACTATTGACATTATTTTATTAATATCTGGAAACAATTTTGTATTTAAGTGATCCATAATATGAAATTGTTTTAATTTTGTAAATATTCTATCAATATATTTAATTATTAATTCTGTATTACGATCATTGTTTTTCTTACTCATGTTCGTTAAATAATTACATTTAACAGGAATAAATTTAAATTCAATTTTTTTTAGGTTTTCTCTAGATCGTAATTCATGTAACTCTTTTAGAGTAATTATTTCGTCGCCAGTTTCCAATAAATTCAAAATTCCGCAATCTTCAACAATGTAACAATTTGAAGCTTGAATGTCATAACTTTGGGATATAAATATTATCTCGCCGTTAATTCCGATACCTATTAAAAATTTAACCACGAAATATCCCTTGAAACTTGAATGTCTGAGTGCCCGTTGTTCTACTGAAGGTGTCGTATACAGTCGATATTCAAGAAAATCGATGACTACACGGCAGTTCGGGTGTTGATAAAATACGGGAGACATATTCTGTTTCATTGTTTCTTTATTAGGCCATTTAATTAATTTCTTTGCTGTTAAATTCAATGCTTCCAAAATATTATGGAAAATTGTAGAGGCACATACATTAGAAATTTTGAATATGCACCCAAGTGCATTAAAATTCAATCCTAGCTTTACTTTCATTAGAAACAATAACAATCGGTTTTCATTTGTGACTTTCTTTATAAATTTGTGATTGGTATTATTTACTTTAATATCGTCCAGCAAATTTTCAAAAAACGATGATGTGGTACCTCCAAATTGTTTCATCATTCCATTATCCTTAATGTCTTCCAATCTTAAAAAGCCAACATTATTTTTAAAATGAAAATTATGATCATGGTCATTTCTAACAGTATCCTCTGAAGTTTGAGTCGATTGTTCAGAATTTTTTTTTTTTCTAATTGATATTTGAGTTGAAACTATATTTTTTAGTGAATCATGCCAACAAGAGATTTCGCAAAAATCATCGCTGGAATAATCACTAGGGAAGTCTGTTTGGACCTCAATTTCATTCGTTTGTTTCGAGAAGTTTTCCATACTCATGTTCATTTCCTTTGATGGTGAAAGTAAAGGTTTACCTGAAGTACAGTAAACTGAGTTTGATTTTCCCCATGGAAAAATTGTTGGGTTGTATGATAGTTTTCGTGGATCATTTGATTTTTCACCGCCTTCAAAATGTAAACTACAAATTCGGGAATTCTTTGTTGGCTTCCATAATTTATCTTGATTCCTGAAAATATGAACAAAATTCAATCAAATTTATTCATTTTGACTTTATATTTTTTAAAGTTTTAATAATCAAATAAGACTTAATATATATATATATATATATATATATGTATGTTGTATAGACGTTTGTGTGACATTTTCAGTTATATTTTATTACGCTTGTGTGACTTTAATACCTTTCTGTGACGTTACACAAAGGTTTTTATATTATACATTACGCTTGTGTGACGGTCACATAAGGGTATAGTGCACAAAATATTATTTACTATCATTTATACCTTGCTGTGACACACGTTACTGATAGTCAAACCTTGTGAAGCAAAATTTCTAATGAACTTATGAATGTGAAATACCTTATTTTGATTCATTAGACTACGATAAATTAACAAATTTTTTCCAAAAGAGAAACAACTTTTTGAAGAACAGCTCCAAGGATTTTTAAGGCTTAAAGATCTAAATAAAATATTGCATTTATGATGTGTAAAGATTGATGATAGGAGATTGATAATATTCTTGGTCAACTGTTTGAAATTTGATAAGATTAATAAGAATCGAGATTGTACAAAATTTTAATAATTGTTCAATTGATCTGCGACGATTTCAGTTTATCTGCAGTACATTTTTCGCAGTTTGCGATAGAGGTAGAAAAAAAAACTAAAAGCCCTTTGAACTTGCGAATCAGTATCCAAACTTTCCAGAGAAAGCATTGATAATTTTGATCTCAACACATAAGAAAAATTATCTTGAGTCAAGAAAACATTTCGGAAGACAAACGTTTTCAGGAACCAAGTCAAGATTTTCTTGAGCCACGAGAATTTGTCTTGGTTAAAAAAAATTCGTCGTGGTCGGAGAAGATTTCTATTTTATTTGAGAAAGTTTAGGTTTTCAAAAAAATTTTCTCGAATGAAGAATATTTACCTTCAGTCGAGAATTTTTTTTTCTGTGCATGAGCTGGAGAAAAGTATCAATTTATACTTCATAATAAAACTAGAGAACATAATCGATGTGTAAACAAATGATTTTCCAATTTTTGTTTATGCTTATGCTTGATGAACTCAATATATTCAGACGGAAATCAGAAGAAGTGATTAAAATAGAGTCAAATAAATTTTCAGTTAGATCAGACGGTAAATTTGTTGAACCTTCGAAAAAAATGTGAAAGAGATTTTCAGTTATATTTTATTACGCTTGTGTGACTTTGATACCTTTCTGTGACGTTACACCCAGGTTTTTATATATACAGGTTTTTATATTATACATAACGCTTGTGTGACGGTCACAGAAAAGTAGAGTGTACAAAATATTATTAACTATCAATTGTACCTTACTGTGACACACCTTATTGTTCGTTAAGCCTTGTGAAACAAAATCTTTAAAGACTTGATGAATGTGAAATAATTCATTTCGATTCATTAGACATCGAGAAATTAATGAAAGTATTTGACAAGAGAAATATCTTGTTAAAGAATAGCTCTGAAAATTTTTAAAATCAAAGGATTAAAATAAAACATTGCATCCAGGGTTTTTTGTTCGTTGAAATATTGATAATTGTAGATGAATATTCTTGCTAAACTAATTAAAATTTGATAAGATTAATTTGAATTGAAAATGTAGGGAATTCGCGATGAGGGTAGAAAAGGAACCTAATAACACTTCGAACTTCCAAATCAGCATCTAAACTTTCTAGAGAAAACATTGATAATTTTGATCTCTATATAGAAAAAAAAAATTATCTTGAGTCAAGAAAATATTTTGGAAGACAAACGTTTTCAGGAACCAAGTCAAGATTTTCTTAAGCCAAGAGAATTTGTCTTGGTTATTAAAAAATATTCGTCATAGTCGGAGAAGATTTCTACTTTATGTGAGGAAATTTAGGTTTTCAGAAAAATTTTCTTGAATCAAGAATATAATATTGACCTTCAGTGGAGAATTTTTAACTTCCTGCTAAGAAAATCGACGATTTTCGAAAAATTGAGAAGTTATTGTTTTTACCCCGATTTTCGAATGACGAGTTTTCATCAGATGTCGACGTTTTGAGGTCCTAGGAAGCTATTCTGTCTATTTTCAGAATGATGTCCGTGTGTATGTATGTGTGTGTGTGTGTGTGTGTGTGTGTGTGTGTGTGTGTGTGTGTGTAAACTCTTTGTAACTTTTTAACTAATGAATCGATTTTGATGGTTGAGGTGGCAATCGAAAGAGCTTGTTGGCCCTCAACTTTCTTGAAAATTTCAGATCATTAGATAAAGTAGACTCGAAAATATTGGCGAATTACGAAAAAAAAAAAATTCTTTTTTTTAGTTTTTTAGTGATTTCTCAGAAACGACTCGAACGATCGACTTCAAAATCTAATCAGCTCTAGAACTTTATAAGCCGCGTCGAATGCTACCTCAACCATCTTAATTGGTTAATTTGTTCGAGAGAAATCGTTGGCGAAAGAAATGATAAAAAACGGTTTTTTTTTATTATCTTTGAAGTGACTCATCCGATCAATTTCAAAATCTAATCAGCTCTAGAACTCAATAAAACGCTCCGAATGCTACCTCAAACGTCACAATCGGTTCATTAGCTCAAAAGATATTGGCGCTGAAAAGTTAAAAAAATAACATAAAATGTTATTTTTTCCGGATAAATTAAAATATAATGTACTAAATGTTTTTTAAATCATACCCACTCTTTCTGTTTATAGTCCCTTTCGATTATCATTTAATGTCATCTAACTTGTTCTTTAGTTTAAAACATATTATCAGCAAAAAATTGAGAAAATCCAGTTTTTAATGTTTTTCTCGGATATTTCATATATAATTGCTCTGACCTAAGTCAAAACTCACTCAAATCTTGATTTGGATCACTGACATTGATTTCTGCCTCGATACATTTATTTCATTGAACATAATCGAGAATTAAAATTTAAAAACCGCTTCTTCATTAACAATTTTCGATTCTTAACTTGTCAAACTTTAGCAAAAAACGCAACTTGGTAGAGCTTGAAAAGCTCATAAAAAATAATCGCAGGTAATAGCATTCTCGATCTAGAAGAGCTCGAAAATATATTCAGAGTAATGTTTTCCAGCTCCTTGAGCTCAAAAACAGCGGGAAGTTTTGGAGCTGGCCCGCAGGGTCAACCGACGCCCAGATTTTTTTTTCTGCGTATGAGCTGGAGAAAAGTATCGATTTATACTTCATTATAAAAATTAGAGAACATAATCGATGTGTAAACAAATGATTTTACAATTTATGTTTATGATTATGCTTGATGAACTCAATATATTCAGACGGAAATCAGAAGAAGTGATTAAAATAGAGTCAAATAAATTTTCAGTTAGATCAGACGGTAAATTTGTTGAACCTTCGAAAAAAATGTGAAAGAGATTTTCAGTTATATTTTATTACGCTTGTGTGACTTTGATACCTTTCTGTGACGTTACACCCAGGTTTTTATATATACAGGTTTTTATATTATACATAACGCTTGTGTGACGGTCACAGAAAAGTAGAGTGTACAAAATATTATTAACTATCAATTGTACCTTACTGTGACACACCTTATTGTTCGTTAAGCCTTGTGAAACAAAATCTTTAAAGACTTGATGAATGTGAAATAATTCATTTCGATTCATTAGACATCGAGAAATTAATAAAATTATTTGACAAGAGAAATATCTTCATAAAGAACAGATTTGAAAATTTTTTAAATTAAAAGATTAAAATAAAACATTGAATCCATGGTTTTTTGTTCGTTGAACTAATTAAAATTTGATAAGATTAATCAGAATTGAAATTGTAGAGAATTTAAATTGTAGTTCAATTATTTTGCGACGATTTCAGTTTATCTGCAGTACATTTATCGGAATTTCTTTTAAGGTTGGGAAAAAAATTTTAAACTGGTTGAACTTACGAATCAAAACTTTCCACAGAAAATGTTAATAATTTCAATCTTTTTGAGCTCGAATAAAGTAATTAAGTAATTTCTGACAAAATCGTACTAATTTATTGCAGACGAATGTTTCATAGATTAGCGAGAGTTTTGATCGACAAGCTGGCAAATTTCTGAATAACAGAATGTGTCATTGCCTCATTAAACTAGAACTTACAGCTAAACTATTAAGTTTCCGAGCAATGTTATTGAAAACTTTTGAATAGACAACATAATTTCTGACAAAATTGTACGAATTTATTTTAGAAGTATCGATCATAATTTAGCGACTATTCTGATTGTCAAGCTGGCGGATTTTCAAATAACTGAATGTTTCCTCGAATTTTCGTATTACCTCATTCAACTGAAAATTACAGGCACATTATCGGGTTCACGCGCAATATTATCGGAAATTTTTATACAGACGAAATAAATTCTGACAAAAATTGTACTAATTTAATGTAGACGTACCTCTCATAGTCTAGCGAGAAGTTTGATTGACAAGCTGGCAAATTTTTTTAAATAACTGAATTTTTCATTACCTCATAAGACTAAAAAGTACAGCTAAACTATTGAGTTTACAAGCAATGATATCAGAAACTTTTATATAGACAATGAACTTTCTAAAAAAATAGAACTGATTTATTGTAGCGGTATCTATCATAGTTTAGCGAGAACTTTAATTGAAAAACGAGCAACTAATATATTCTTTTCTACGTAAAGATGCTTTTCTATGTAAAGATGAGAATTTAACATGTGCGACTGGAGAAAGAATTGAAAAAAAATTTTTTTTTGTTTTTTTTTAAATTTCTCAAAAACGGCTAGATAAATCAATTTCAAAATTTGATCAGCTTTAGAACTTGATAAAACACGTCGATTGCTGCCTCAATCGTCTTAATCGGTCCATTCGTTTACGAGATATCGTTGATTAAAAAAATAGTGAAAAACGTTTTTATTCGGATATCTACATAAAAATTGAATCATTCGATTTCAAAATCTAATCAGCTCTAGAACTTAATAAAACGCGTCGATTGCCGCCTCAACCATCAAAATCAATTAATTCGTTCGCGAGATATCGTGGGAGAAAGAAATGCTAAAAAATGTTTTTTTAGAAAACAATGGCATACAAAAGTATTTTCGAGCTCTAAGAGTTCGAAAATATATTCACAATAATGTTTTCGAGTTCAAGGAGCTTGAAAACAGCGGGAAGTTTTAGGGCTGGCCCGCAGGGTTATCCGATAGACCGATTTTTTTTTCTTTAATTACTGTGAAAAAAATTGTTAAAAATGATGATAAAAAATTATGGTGAAGTTTGAGCTCCTAATATTAATAAAAAGAGATGCCTCTTCATGATTTTTATATCATTTAAATGACTTAGGAAAAAAAATTTTAAGTTTGGAACTGTATACCTCGGCCCTGGCTTATATATGTACAGATATATTTAGAATATAGTTTTGTAGGAAATTGAACGCTCTACAAAATGAGTCTCTTATCATTTTTTGATAAATCCATCTGTTCAAAAGTTATTGGAGCTCTAGGTCAAATTATCGTAAATTTCTAGACCTTTTTACATGTCCGGCGAAACTATTAGACTTATCACAAAACTTCAGAGGATCTTTTTTGTAGACAATTTCATCCCCTATAAATGATTTCCAGTCAAGTTTTTTCAAATTCCACATTGTTTCCTAGTTATTTCCATTTCAATATCGAGTTCTTGAGATCGACCCAAACACCATTTTTTTCAAGAGCTTTACATTAAAATAAAAATAACTAGAAAACAATATAGATTTTCAAAATACTTTTCTGGCGACAATTTGTAAGAAATAAAATTGTCTACAAAAAAGGTCCCATAACATTTTACGATAAGTCTGACAGTTTCGCCGAAAAAGTTGAATAGTGGTAAAATTTGCTATGAATCAAACTTTGGCCTTGAATAACTTTTAAAAATTCAAATTTATCGAAAAATAATAATATACCTTTTTTGTAAAGCGTTCAATTTCCTTAAAAAAATGTTCTTCAATTTTACGGATGCTTTGATTTTCTAATGCGTGATAAAATTCCACTCAAAAAAAAAAATCCCATGTTAATCAAATAGGTAATAGACAATCGCGATTAGGCAACCATTCATATTAATAATTAAGAGCTGTCATTTTAACAGGATCATTTTTCCGTAATTTTAATCAATATTTTCAGAGTATTTTAAAAAAAAAACTAGTCGATGTTTTTGATAGAGTCTAGTGTATAATTTCCCACTCCGTAATTGATTTTTTTTCTCTTTAGGTTGTTACATTTATAACGTTAGTGATAGATTTTTTAAGTATATAACTTTTTCTGCTGACATATATCCTGCCATTTCTAACTTATTTATCGTTTGAGGAATGTAATTTCCAACAATTGTCAAAAAAATCGAAGAAAAAAAAAAATTGAAACTTTTTTTTTGTGTTCTAAATTTTTTTTTTGACATTTTTTGGAAATTTTTTATTTTTTTTGTCATTTCTTTGCATTTTCCGAGTCACCAATGCAAAAATTTGAGAAAAGTCCAGAAAAAATAATTTTTTCACTTTGATTATGATTACAAAATTAAAGGAACAAAACTTGCTCCTTTAATTGTTTAGCAAAACTTTGATCGATGATTCTCAAAAAACGGTTCGATAGATCAATTTCAAAATTTACAGGGGTCTTGGGGGTACATTAAGCTAAAAAAGTCCCTGGCAACATTATTTTTTTTTCGATATTTTTCGAGTAGCGGTTATTTTACTAAAAAACCAAAAAAAGTCATTTTTTTGTACTTACTTCTAATGGATGTTAAAAATAAAAAAAATTTTGTTTTTCAAAAAATGATGACAGGGTCTTGTAGGGAATTTATTCAAGTTTTCAACGCCGCCCTTTAACTTTCTGTGCAAACATTGGTACCTGAAATATCGATGATCAAAGCCAAAAGGATCATTTTCTGTTTGAAGGCTGATATCTCTGCGACAAAACGTCCTACGAGGTTAAACAAAAAACCAAATTGAAGCTGAATAAATTTGCTAAACAAGCTATGAATTTGTTTAGTGAAAAGAATTTTTCTGCGGTCCGTGGGCTCTTCGGAAAAAAACAAAAATAATTTAGAAATTTTTGTCTCGCGGTATTTCTCATCTTGGCGCAATAACCGGAGCTTTTAAAAAATTTTGAAAAAAATGCACCAAAACTAGAGATTTTAAGCTACAAAATGATTTTTCTAAAATCTCGATACGATTATTTTTCACCAAGTTACAGCCTTCCAAAAATCACTAAAAAATTTATAAAATTTTTCTGCTCCTTTAATTTTTTGCATTAGTGTATATAACAAATATATTGTTTATCGAAATTTTATATATTTTTAACTTTCCGCTAAGAAAATTGAAAATTTTCAAAAATTCGGGAAGTTATTGGTTTCGGTCCGATTTACGAAAATCGAATTTTCATCAGATGTCGACGTTTTGAAATCCTAGGAAGCTATTCTGACTGTTTTTAGAATGATGTTCGAGTGTCTGTACGTATGTATGTGTGCGCGCGCGCGTGTGTGTGTGTGTGTGTGTATGTGTGTGTGGATTCCGTCACTCGTTATTCGAAGACATTAAATCCGCGACAAAATATCCGCAACAAAATATCCGAAGACATTTTATCCGATAGACAAAATATCCCCGGACTAAATACTCAATAGATAAAACATCCCCGACAAAATATCTTATAATATAAATTAGGGTGGCTCATTTGAAACCACTATTTTTTTTTTTTTGCTCCATTGACGGAATATTGTTCTAGACATAAAAAAAAAATTTTCCACAAAATTTGAGCCCTTAATTTTAATTTTAAGAACTCGCTAATTGAATTTGAAATTTTCCCATTCATTTAGCATGCAAAGTGGAGGTTTTTTTTTTTAATTATCTATAGCTCTGCTGCATTCCACGTTTTTTTACTGTCCATAGGCAGAAGTTGTAGGGGAATCTTTATACTTCAAAAGTTCCTACAGTAAAATTTATGTGACAGGAACGGGGTCAGAGTTAAACAATGTAAAAGTCGATTTTTATCGATTTTTGCGTATTTTTTGAGTTTTTCGTAGGAAATATTGTAGTTACCGAAAAAAGGTAAATAACAAAATTGTAGGAAATCAAATTTGCTACAAAAAAGGTCCTGTAAGCCAAGGCTGTAAAATCTGTTGTTTCTGAAATAAATTGAATTATACATATGAAAATTCAATATATCTTTGCAGTATATGGTTTGTTAAATTAATAATTTAATTTTCATTTATTAAATGATTTTTTTGGACATCATATTATTTTTTCATGAAAATATAACTTCAAAAAAATTTATCTATATGGGGCATTCCACGCCAAATCGGACGGTTTCAAAAATTGATTTTTCCGAATTTCTTCAATTTTTGATATTTTTTAGTACCCCTCAAAAAAGGCTTCCCGGTAAATTTTGAGATCTTTTTGATTAATGGTTCAAAAAATATCGAATTAAAAAAAAAACCGCTCTTTTTATGGTTTTTTGATTATAACTTTCGTAATAATGGTCGAAATTCAATGTTTTTTTATTCAAAATTTTCGATTTTTCAAAATTAAAAAAAATTTTTTTTTTTTGCTATAAATTATCATCAGTACTGATTTTTGACATTGTACACTTGTTTTTCTTGCATATTATAAATTCATTCCGATATTTTTTCGTTCTGAGTAGGAATTTAAAAGCAGTAAGTAAAAGTTAATGCTATTTATAAGCTGTTATAATAAATACTTTTATTTTTTAAAAAGCAACTATTTCGAAGCAAAAGAAACATTAGATTTGCTATACAATACAGCTAAGATCATTACAGGAGCTCCAAAATTTCATATAATTATTCGAAAAAGCGACGAAACTGTATCACAAACGTTTTTAATTATTTCCGTGTTCTTTCGAAAATTTTACATTAACGATTGTTTTATGAACTAAAGAAATCCTTAGTGAATATACCTTCGTCGCTTTTTTGAATAATTATGTGAAATTTTGGAACACGGTTGAAAACTTAAAATTCGAAAATCTCGATCAAAAACATTTCGTATATTTGTTATGCATTTTTGTCTGTAAAGGCCAACTCAAAACGAAAATTTTGAATAAAAAAACATTGAATTTCGACCATTATTACGAAAGTTATGATCAAAAAACCATAAAAAGAGCGGTTTTTTTGAAAATTCGATATTTTTTGAACCATTAATCAAAAAGATCTCAAAATTTACCGGGAAGCCTCTTTTGAGGGGTACTAAAAAATACCAAAAATCGAAGAAAATCGGAAAAATCAATTTTTGAAACCATCCGATTTGGCGTGGAATGCCCCATATAGATAAATTTTTTTTAAGTTATATTTTCATGAAAAAGTAATATGATGTTAAAAAAAAACATTTAATAAATGAAAATTAAATTATTAATTTAACAAACCATATACTGCAAAGATATCTTGAATTTTCATATGTATAATTCAATTTATTTCAGAAACAACAGATTTTACAGCCTTGGCTTACAGGACCTTTTTTGTAGCAAATTTGATTTCCTACAATTTTGATATTTACTTTTTTTCGGTAACTACAATATTTTCTACGAAAAACTCAAAAAATACGCAAAAATCGATAAAAATCGACTTTTACATTTTTTAACTCTGACCCCGTTCCTGTCGCATAAATTTTACTGTAGGAACTTTTGAAGTATAAAGGTTTGCCTACAACTTCTGCCTATGGACAGTAAAAAAACGTGGAATGCAGCAGAGCTATAGATAATTAAAAAAAAAAACCTCCACTTTACATGCTAAATGAATGGGAAAATTTCAAATTCAATTAGCGAGTTCTTAAAATTAAAATTAAGGGCTCAAATTTTGTGG